>NW_013952410.1:320956-327351 GCF_001266775.1 Austrofundulus limnaeus | reverse complement strand
ATACATGCTTACAAAATGAGATGCTGTGTTTTTTAGCTTTCCCGGTGAAAAATTCAGCACAGTATCTGTATGGAATTCTACCTTTGCTGCTTTAAAAGACAGATGGCAGTTTTAATAATAAAACAAATAATACAAAAGCACGTCTATACAACTTTGTTGTTTTATCATAAATAAAAAAAATATCCATCATTAAAAAGAATTGTAGCACAATGGATCAGTGGTTAGCACCGACACCTCACAGCAAGAAGGTCCTGSGTTCGATCCTCGATTRGAARMGGGTCTTTCTCTGTGGAGTTTGAATGTTCTCCTTGTGCTTGTGTGGGTTTTCTTCAGGTACTCCGGTTTCCCTCACTCCACAAAGACATGTACAATAGGCTGCCTTGAAGCCCAGGCCTCRCTTGAAAAAGAGYTCAGCGATCTCAAWGGGGTTTGCCTGATTAAACAACGGTAAAAGAACAATTTTTACAAATAAACAACAACTAAATAAGCTTTGTCACACTGCTGATGTATTGGATATAAAAGCTTTTAAAATTTGGTGACTGGACACTTTGCTGACACTTTGCCAAGTTTTTTTTAAGCTAGCTCTCTCTGGAAACATCCAGTGTATCCGAGAGTCAGCCAACAACATGACTGAGATTAAATCAGTGTCATGTCTGATGTGGTTAAACTTGTCTGCTCAGGTCCATYACAGTGTCTAAAGCAGCATCGTGAAACTCAATTGGACTTGGTTTGTCCCATTCACTTCACTTAGAAATGTAATTATTGTTGCTCAGTTCCTTTGGAAAAAAAAAAGTGCAACCGTTCGTAAGTAACCCATCTCAAGTCTACTATGAACTGAAATAAATTCATTAAATATTTTTCTTAAGAAAATCTGTTCAAAAATCATGTTTGAATACAAAATGTTACTTTTGTGTAATAGTGTAAAATATTCTTCATAACTGCAATTCAAATTTAACTGTTTGAGTTGTGTTTTTCATTTTTGGAGTCTCCATCATGGAGGCATAGTTAAAACAAGAAATTACTGATGATGAATTTAGCTCAAACATGATGATCAAATGGAAAGCAGACATTAGAAGTTAAAGTTAGCCRTTTTTGCTACTCATCCGCATTCTGAAGGCTTTCCACTGTAATTTATCTGGTTAAACAACACAGTGTTCCAGGTTCAACAGAAGCCCGAAGCTATTCTGACGCTTTCAGCTCTCAGCTTTGACATTGCATTACTGACATCAAACACCTAACTTAGTGCCTGAAGAACATCAGGCTGCTTCTGTTACCTTGTCCCCTGTTGGCCTTTTTATTTGCACCTTTAAGACCAAAGCCTGAGGGGTGTGACTTTCACCTGTCAGTCAACATCAAAACAGTGACTCATGTTGGTTTTTTTTTTTTTTTTTTTGCAGAAATATCAGCAGTGCCAAAGAGCCGAGCCAGTCAGCGCACTAATGTGAGCCCTGTTTCAGAAAATACTCTAACCCTGAAAAGCTGACACACGTGCATAAAACAAATCAAGATGATGTGCTTGGCTAAATAAGTCACAGAAGTAATGCAGCTATTTTTAAAATCTAAATGTCATTTATATGTCAGGCACCCTGAGGTTAAATCCACAAATCACTAACATTTAAACTGTGGACGTTTTACAGATTATCTGGAAAAAGAGCCTTTACAGACCCTGAATCAGTTTCTTTTCTTTTCTCAGTTGTCCACATTGGTGGAAATAGTTCAGTAAGCAATCTCCCAGTCCGAATTCTTCTTTCTGCAGAAAGAAAGTATACGACTTTGTAAGAATCTGGGAGGTCTGTGACCACCTAGAGCTGACCTACAACACAATCAGACAACTTTAATCTTTTACTACCAGTGACACATAAAGATAGAATCTGTGTCTGCAGTCTTAAATGGAGTGTTCAGTAAAGAAGATTTAAGGTGTTTTACTCTCCCTTCTGGGACTCACAGTCTGTTTCCTTGATCTTCCTGAACTGGTTTATTGCTTTATTTTCATTACTTCCTGAAATTGTTACCCTTTAGGTTAATGATGTTCCATGTATAAAACTGTCCTTAGTTCATCTTTATTCATTGGATAAACTATTTTCTTTTTATTGTCAAGCTTTTGGGAAAAGTAATACACTCTTTAAAGATGAGAGTAGCTAATATTGGAAAGCAGGAGGTCTGGTTTGTTAAGTATAAAGGTTCTTAAAACCTCAGTGCCATGTTTTTCATTTTATTTCCTCTGCTGTCAATGACCTGTTAGATGTCTTGACCTTGTAAAGGTGTACTTTGCTGAATGGATCAAAGCCATGTTCTATTACAGAATGGCTGTAGACCTATCAGAAAAAAAATATTTCAGATCAATAGAAAACCTTTTGATTTTTTGTCTACTCCGGTTTTTGCCTTTTTTCATGAATTACATTCAAACAACATTAGTATAACCCAAATCTGTCTACTTCCTGAAGTCTTTCTGGCATTAGAAGTTTGGATCAGCAGATAGGTCTGGTTGAAGACGGAGATAAGATGCCTCATATGACCCATTTTCAAGCTGCCATATTTGCTTCTTCCTGAGCACAAAACTTTAAACTGTAAATATATTTTTCCTTTTATCTGTTGTTTTATTAATTTTATTTTACCTTGGACTCACAGAAATACATCTTAAATCAATCTCATGCATCTCATTCAGCTGTCAAACCGCTGTCTCCTTGCCATATTTATGCCTGTATAATTACTAAAGTCAGATGACAAGTTACTGACAGATGGCGGATAGATGGGTTGTGCCCTTGAGTTTGGACTGCACCCATATGGCCAGTTCATCAAACACATAACACCACTGTACGTGCATGTTGCAGAGTTTAACATGTGAGCTCCAAACCCAAGGACGCAGAAGCGTCTGGAGATCCCTTCAATAAAAGACTACCTTGATAGCAATAATACATCAGCCAAACTGCAGCTTTTATTGTTTGTGCATTTTTATTTTCTTCCCATGAGAAACAAAATGTCTAAAGTGCCATAAATATATTGGCACATAAGTATTTCTAACAAGTCCCTCCCTTCTGGGAACAGCTCAGTTAACGCTTGTTGGGCAGGAAAATGGAGGTCGTCTCAGGTGTTGCTGCCATCAGTCTACGGCATAGCTTTCATATGAGCAAGGGGAGATGAAAACAACYTTAAAATGATGTCATCTGTCAATAAAAGGCCTTCTTTTTTTTCTTTCCGTTTTTCCCTCTGGATTCAAATGTGTGTCAGAACGCAAATGTATGCCACTCCAACTTGTTCAAGCTCAAACAAAACATGACAAATGAATGTCAAATACACATATAGCACTTTTTTCTACTTCATAACAAAGCTGTTTTGTGGATTTTATCAGATTTAAGTTGCATATACCAGACAATTTTAACACACGTCTATGCTGCAATTGCCACCCCGATGGCCTCAAAAGAAAAATGTGTTTTTCAGCTGTGGGCCGTGAGGGCCACAGGATAGCATTGGTTTTAAATTGAAAACACCTGAACTGCTACTGTTATCCATTTGAGGCTGAATTGCAATACACTTTATCACCAGTAGTAGCAGTAGTGTGCCACCCAGATGTAAAACAACTTTTTTTAATAAGTAGAAATAGAGTCTTGGCCTGCTGCTTGCAAAGTTTAGAGAAATGATAGCATTTTAAATGAAAGGTTGAAGGCAAAATATAAAGACAATCCAGCAAATAAATAAAAAAAAAATAACACTAAAATTAGATACAAGTAAAATGCAGACTTTATCAAATATAGTTTTGTGAAAGGGGGAAACAAGGCAAAGCCAAAACTCAGTGTGTTAATTTTAGACTGGCCATGGGACTAGCTATCCAATGAAGCACTGAAGCCGTCCAAAATAAAACAGCATCTAGAATTTATCATAAATATGACAAGCAGCCTGTTGTAAAAAGAAAAAATAACTTTTTTGTGCGTTTGTGTGGGTGTGTGTAGTAACAAGCCTGTCTGTGCTGACTCACCATTGAATTTGTTCAAATAATTTTCCAATTTGCCTTTTTGTATGTTGGTTACAAGATAAGTAAATGTTTGTCACAACCATGTCTTATGATTTATTTGACAAGGTTTGAGGATGTGTGTTTTTGTTCTGTGTTTTCCCTGTCTCCACCTTTCAGTTCTCCTCATCTTGTTTCTAGGTCATTCTCTGTTTATCATCCTCACCTGCCTGCAATCACTAATCAGACTTCCTCCCAGGTGTTTGTCATTTCATCCCTCCCTCTGTTTAAATTCTGGTCTTATCCTCCATTTCCCCACTGGATCATTGTATGGCTTTGCCCACTGTCTTATTTTCTCCTCGTGTTCCTCGTGCCTTAGTTTTATTTAACTGCCCTGACAGCTCTTTGTTTTTGTTTAATAAAATCCTTTTGTATTATATCCTCCGTCCGGATCTGGACTCATTCCACACACCACAAACTTGACACTTTAAGGGTATTTTATTTAGTTACAATTCAAATACAATACAAATCAAACCAAGATTTGGATCAGTTGTCACTTTCATCGATACATTGTTAATTTCTGAATGGGACTCATGCCACAAGTCAACAAGTTGTGCCCTGAGAGCTAAAAAGTTAAGAAACATTGGCAACATGACAACAACTTGCCGTGTTCTGCTGCAAAACTTGGTCATTCTGCAACTTCTTCACAACTTCGTCACTGTCGTATTATTTCAGCTGCTTCGGCTGCTTACAGTAAAGCCAAAAAGACAGTTGATGTCAGCATTCAACAACAAAAGAGTGCATCAGAACTTGTTAGCGCTGAGCCAAAAATCCTCACCATCTCATCGCCATCTGTTTTCTCTTTACATAGCTTTCATTCTCAAGCCAAACGAGGCAAGGGCTTTTACTTGTGGTTGCCTAGCTGCTCCCTTGTTGTGATGCGATGTGCGAAAAAAAAACTTAAAAAGGGGGTGGGGGGGGTCTTTGAAATAATACCCACAACTCATCTACATTTGCCAACTTTTTGTCAACAACCCATGGAAGAACGGTGTACAAATCCCAATAAAACGATTGGACAAGTTTAAGTTGTCACAATTCCGTGTAGTTTTCACCCCATGAAGTTACAGCAACCAAAGAAAGCTACATAAACTGTTACAGCTACTGTCAGTAAATCCTTAACCAGGAAATCATTAGGATTGATCAAGCATGGCAAAATCAAGCCTTTTATCTTTGATTTGTTACATTACACAAATAAAAAACAAATCAAGCGATTGGTTCTATTATCCCTGGAGGCCAGGGCAATGAAAGGTTTACAAGCACTCATGATTTTATCCTTTACAATTTGCAAACGATTGCAACAAAATATTTACTGGTGGGGTTTTCCATTTCCTGCCTGCTTTCAGTCACAGTTAACTAAAACGTTTAAACATCCTATTTTGTTTAGTTCTTGTTCGGGTTCTCGGCGGCATTCAAGCAAGCTTTTCAGCATTTGGAAAAAATATATATTTGTTTGCATGGACTTACAATGTTTGATATCATGAGCTGAAATGTTGAACTGACAGGTTAGTCTGTTGATGCTAAAAATTTGTTTTTTCGAAGATATGTCATACTCTCAGGAAAGGAGATTGTGCTTCAAAGGGTAGCTGGCACTGGACATGTGTGTGTAATTGTGTGTATATGTTCAGAACAGGCTGCTGTGCCCGTCATCCTGTCTCCAGAAGGATTTAATCTGGTCCCTCATGCTTTGTGCTCAAAGGCAGTGACTGACAACTGGCACAGAGTAAAAGATATGCGTGTCTCAGAGTGCCGTAAGTGTGTGTGTGTCTATTTGCGAGTGTAAGTGTGGCTTATGTGTTTATGTTTTTGTGCAGTTTGCCTGAGCATAAATTCATACCCTGTTGTGGAAAGGTACATTACATTTGTACGTGTATGATGGGTATTTGACATCTAACAGCAGCGTGCATAATCAGCCATAACACTCCTCCGTGCAAGTCCCTCCTTGTGTTTCAGAGCCTTGGAGATTCAATAAGCTCATGAACTGTAAATGTGCACTTATAGTTACTTGTTAATGTTTTGGGGGTTTTTTTTTACAAGAAATGTTGAAAAACCAAGACAGCGAAGTTTTTAATTTATATTTTTGAGTGATTTAAGAAACGGACCACACTTTGTTTGACATAGACGTGATTTCAGATTAAATAAGAAGCTAGAAACAAGTCATTTGAAAATATATGTTCAACAGATACCATACCATACTATCTTTTTTTATAGAGCACTTTAAACACCCACAGGACCAAAATGCTGTACACATAATAAAACATGCATACAGTCATAAAATCAGTAAAAAAAAAAACATAAAAAAACCATAAAAACAACAATACAAATTATGTTCAAAGGCCAGAGAGAAAAAATGAGTTTTAAGAAGAGATTTAAAAACAGACAGGGATAATGC
>NW_013952410.1:308730-320922 GCF_001266775.1 Austrofundulus limnaeus | reverse complement strand
AGGAGCAGCTGATCAGCTGACCTGAGGGATCGAGAGGGCCTATAGGGTTGTAGCAGATTGGACAGACACAGCGGAGCAAYACAATTAAGAGCTTTAAAAGCAAATAACAAAATTTTAAAACYAATTCTAAAATATATGGGCAACCAGTGCAGGGAGGCTAAAACGAGAAACATGATCAAACTTTCGTGTGCCAGTTTATAAGATGTGCAGCGGCATTCTGTACCCTCTGCAGGTGTGAGATACAGGACTCACTGATGCCTGAATAGTGTGTTACAGTAGTCAAGCTGAGTGGTAACAAAAGCGTGGACTACTGTTCCAATAATGTTCCTTGGAAAGAATTGGCTTTACTTTAGCCAACTGCCTCAGATGGTAAAAACTTGATTGTACAACTGTTCTGATGTGGTTCTCTAACTTAAGTTCAGCATCAACTTTTATGCCTAGTTTGGTAACCAAAGTCTTGATGTACTGGGACAGTGAACCAACATCCACATCAAGTGTCTCAGTGGAGCTTCCAAAGTTCATCACCTCAGTTTTGTTCTCATTAAACTTTAAAAAACCCACTGCCATCCAGGCTTTTATTTCCTCTAGACATAAAAACAGAGGGCTCAGAGAGTTGGTGTCCTTTTTCTTTAATGGGACATATATCTGGGTATCATGGCGTAACAATGAAAAGTGATATCAAATTTTTTAAATATAGAGCCAAGAGGGAGCAGGTACAGCGTGAAGAGGAGGGGTCCTAAAACTGAGCCCTGCAGGACCCCACACAAAAGAGGAGCAGAAGAGGGTACACTTTCACCAAGACAGACACAGAAAGTACGCTCAGCTATGTAGGACCTAAACCAGTCCACCCAACGCCCCCCAAGTGCTCCAAACAATGAAATAAGATCTTGTGATCCACTGTGTCAAAAACAACTGACAGATCCAAAAGCACGAGGACAACACAGTCACCGAAATCTGTTGCTAAAAATACATCATTAAAAACTTTTAAAAGGGCAGATTCTGTACTGTGTAAAGATTTAAAACCTAACCGTAAAACCTCTAAAATATTCTGTTCATTCAAATATGCCATTAACTGGTTGTAGACTTCTTTCTCCAGAATTTTAGAAAGAAATGGCAGTTTAGAAATTGGCCGAAATTTTTCAAGAACAGACGTGTCAAGATCAGGTTTCTTAAGCAGTGGATGGACAGCTGCATGCTTAAATTTTCCAGGGACCACACCAGAAAACAGACTGTTGTTCAGAAGAGCTAGGACTGAAGGCCCTATTGTYAGGAACACATCTTTAAAGAGACTGGGAGGAATGGCATCATATGGAGAACCTGTTGGCTTTAAATGACTAACCACCTCTTGCAGAGATGACAAGGTCACAGGCTCAAAGCTGTCAAAAAKAGGAGAGCGGGGCACAGAGACTGTGGGGTCATGAGCAGAATGTGAAATCTGGGTCCTGGTAGAAGTGACATTCTCAATAAAGAAATTGAGAAAGTTTTCACAAACAGCAGGTGAGGATTCTGTACAGTCCGAGTGTGGGGCATTAAGAACAGAGTATATTGTTTTAAATAAAACACAAGGATTGTGACAGTTTGAAACAATAACATTGGACAGATGTTTTCTTTTGGCATCTTTCACTATTTGTTGGTAATGACGCCAGCAGCCCTTTAAAATTTGAAATGACACCTGTAATTTATCTGTTTTCCATTTATTCTATACAGTATAAGTAAAAGTAAAAATACCTCAACAGAAAATGACTTTCACTGATAAAAGTACTCAAGTAAAAGTCATAAAACTTCACAGTAATCAGAAAAATAAAGGTACTTTTACATACACTCTAAGAAATCAAATGTTGAATTTACTCTCAACACTTCATGAGTTGAGAAAATTGCTTTACAGTTACTCATCTTGGTTTAGTGTAACAGTTGACACAACTTGGTTAAGTAGATTCAACATTTCATTTTTTGAGTGCCTAATTCTTCCTTCGTAATGAGTTCCAGTCACTGAATTTGTGGCACATAACAAGGTGTTATGAAGACCCCAAACCCAGACCCAAACCAGTGGTTATTCCGTATGTTGCGGGTGTTTCGGAGAAACTGAGACGTTTATTTTCTAAACATGATGTCCCAGTGGCTTTCAAACCCCAAAGCACATTATGGCAAAGGCTGGTTCACCCCAAAGATCCGGTGCCCCGGCACAAACAGAGCAATYTTGTATATGCTGTTAAGTGCCAGGAGGACTGCGACCAGTTATACATCGGGGAAACAAAGCAGCCACTGTTCAAAAGAATGTCCCAACACAGACGAGCTACATCTAATGGCCAGAACTCTGCAGTTTTCACTCATTTACAGGCCAGCAGTCACTCTTTCAGAGATGAGGATGTTCTCATTCTTGATAGGGAGGAACGTTGGTTTGAGAGAGGAGTAAAAGAAGCCATTTTTGTGAAGAAAGACCGTCCATCATTAAACAGAGGTGGAGGCCTCCGTTTTCAGCTGTCCCCCTCCTACAGCGCTGCCATTGCCAGTATCACTCCACCCCCTGTTAACAATAGGTATTAATTAGGTGTGAACGATAGCCATGTGATGTGAGTATCAGTCACCTGGAGGCAGGACTCAAAAGCCTGAATTTTGCCTGAAACTCTCAGACTGAAGAAGTCTCTTGGAAGAGAGACGAAACGTTTCATTAAAGAAGAACCCATCCAGAGGACCTATACAATTTTTTTCCTTTTGATTTTTTTACCTGGATTACTGAGATGCATCAGGACAACAAGGTATTACATTTTAAAGAAGAAAATTTTTAATTTTAATTTTTTATGTACTTTACTTTGTTACAGTAAAGAAGTTAATGCGCTTCATTAACATACACCTCTGATGTTCACTACTATTATTTTAGCTTTTTTTCCCAGTGTTTCATGCTCAGTGTATTTCGTTTAATCAGTTTTATAATTAGTTAGATGGAAACAAACTTACTTCCTGATTTGGTAAAGAAATTTGGTGAAATACATTGGAAAGAGTTTTTAAAAAATCTACTACTTTACTCTTGAGTTATTTAGCTGATGTGATTGATTTTTATGAAAAATTACAGTTCTTTGGGTGAAAAAGCAGCTTCTCCATACAATAACTATACCCCTTCACACACTACAATTTATTTTACAGCTGTTCAAACTTGTCACTACAAACTGTAATATAGATTGACATTCCTTCCAAAGTCTCACTAATAATTATAATGGTGTACAGGTGCAGATTAATGCTGGCTAAAAGGGAGTTATCAAGCTTTGAGGCTGTGAATAGTTGCTCTGTATGAGCGGCAGCCTCGTGTGTCAGTCTGTCCAACGAGTACTGTTACATTGCTGAGGCTTGTCATTGTTACAGTTGCTACTGTGGGATAAAGTACACGCTTGCTGTGTGCTTGGATCTGTCTGTGCAATATGCATGCATATGTCACGAGCACAAGTCTGTCCCTACCTTATGGCTGTGTACATATCAACATGTTCCCAGGCATCTGTGTACTTACTGTCCTTTGAGCGTTTCTGTCTTGGCAGATGATCAGATCTGGTGCCGACAACAACAGCTCCTCCAGTTTGGTGCCAAGTCACACAGCACACCCAGGCTCTGCCATCTATCTAGTCTCTAGGCAGATGATCCTTGTGCCTCTGTGGCCCTAGACTCACTCTGGTTAGAACAACTTAAGCTTTATTGTGTCTTTTGTCTCTCTACTGATAAATATCCAAATAAGTTCACATTAGACCTATCATTGTGAAATTCCTCGTTTTTCAGGTATTAACTAGAGCATGAAGACTTGGTATACTGTAAGTCCAGGTACAGCCAGTCATTATCTTCATTCATTACTTTTATCTAATGGTTCTTGTTACACCTAATTTACACTACATGCGTTCCGGCTCCACTCCTCTCCGGTCCGACCTCCGCAGCAAATACACACCCATTATAATCAATGAGAGTGTTTACACTGGCTGCGCATGGCAGCGGTGAGTGGACTGCGATCCGTCAAAATTAGAACAGATCCCATTTTTGCCTGAGTCAATTTTTAAAGATTACGTCGCACCAACAGGAAAAGAAATGAGCACAACATCCGTATTTTCAAAATAATACAGTTTTAGGCGGGATAATTTGTCGGAATAATGTCGAAATTGCAGCTATTTTAATAAATATATGGATATATTTCTACACAAATGCTGTCAGAATGTATCATTCTGTTTGAAGCAGATGGAAACATGTAGCATATGTGTACACACACGACACACGTGGATTTTATTTTGAAATCAGACGTTTCAGAAAGACGACAGTGAGACAGTTTCAACATAGATATCAAAAGCCTTTATATTGTTTTCAGCTGTGTTTGGAGTTTCACAGAATTAATTATTTTATGCTGTGACTTACACATTTATCGCGCGATCTCCTTCCTGCACACACAGTCGGACCGGAGCGGAGCAGACGCTGTATAAATTGACATACAAACGAACAGCTGTGACCTGCGCACCGCAGCGCAGCAGAGCGGAAACGCATGTAGTATAAATCCGGGGTGAGAATCAATGTTACCATGCATGTCAACTTGTACGAATTTTGCAGGCATAGACATARTGGAAATTCTCACAGATTTTTAGAAAAACTCCAACTTCTATTTTATTTTATTTTATTTTTTTACATATAAAAGGCCGTAAGACGTAAAACAAAACCCACTAATTAAAATTAAATAACCACCTCCCAACCTACTCTGCACTGTAGCAATAGTGTTGTGCCACAAAATTATTGCTTTTCTGTCAGTTTGCGTCCTCGGACTGTTCCTTTCAGCGAGTAGGAGGAAGGGGTGGACAGTGTTGTGCCGGTTTGATAACACACACACATCCTTGTACTTCCATCAAACTTAGGACTTTGTATTGACTTCCATTCATTTTTGTAACTGCATTAATGCCTGACCCAGACATTTTCCCTAACCCTACCCATTACTAGTCTATTCCTAACCTTATTCAAAACTCAACTCCCACCATACCTCTAAACCTAGCTAGTAGAGTGCAGTAGAACTAAAAAAAAAAAAGTGAGTACGGTACCAGGAAAAGATCCTCACTTTCCACAAATGACCTCACTTTGTTGGTAAGTAAAAGCAGTCCTCTATATTTAGTATATACAAGTACACACACACAATTTATATCATGAAAGAGTACTACAGACTTTTTGTGAAAATTACAAATTTTTGAAGATCAGTGTACAGGTAAACATTTGAATGAGGATGACATGTACAGTATGTGTAAGACCATTTTGAAACACCACTCTCAATTTTAATTTTCTTTTTTAATAATAGAGGGATACTCTTGGGGTTTCATTTTCAAGCTCATAAAATTTATTTAAAATAAATTACAAAATGATGTACTTATTTTGTTTTGTTTTCTTTGATCAAATATCCAGTATCTAAATAACTTTTATACCCACTTTTGCAAATAATTTCAAGTCTGATCTTCCCAACTTTCAACTCTAAACTATAGTTTCAAGCTGCTTAGTGACTGAAAAATAAGATCACAGTTAAAAGCAGTAAAAATGCGTCACACTTTTTCTCTATTAAAAGYAGACTGGTGGCGGTTTCACCATATGGTCAGGATTCCTTTGGTACACCTCCCAGGGTAGGTGATTTGAGCATGCCTTGCCAGGGCTGTGGGGGCCTCATGGTAGATCCAACACTTGCTGTAGAGAAAATATCCCTCAGCAGGACTGGGAATTTCTCAGTGAAGCCCTGGATGAGCTGGAGGAGGTGACTGAGCTGCTCACACTGCCACCAACATTATCCAGTTACAGATGTAGAGATGGAAATGGCACAGTTACAAAGAAACACAATCTGAACAAAGAACTAGCTCATATCTAAGTGCTTGTTTCGTGGTGAGTTAAAACCTACRTCAACAAAATGTCTTTATAGAGCCTAGCTCAAACTATGATACTGTCTCAACAATGCCTCCCAGCTGAAATAAAATGTTGAACCCCATTGTGTAGACAAACAAAAATAAAAACGTAACAATTCTTTCGTATTTCCCAGCAGGGGAAAAAAAGTGTATTTAAAGAAAAAAATTGCCAAGTCCCTTAATACAGCCACACAAAAATGGGCTTAAGTTTTGCTTTGATATTACACATTTATAATTCTATTCTGGTTGCTAAAAGATGTGGTATATTACCTGAGGTTTTTTTCTTAAAGCTATTCCAGATGTGCATGGGAACAACCTTTTGCACTTAAGCATGCATTAGTGCTCCAGAAAGTCTTAAACATCCATCTACTCACTCTTGCATTCAGGACTTCATGAACTTCTTATTAACCAAAGACGTTGACATGCGTTTCTCAATCATTCAATGAGTAATATCAAATGTCAATCATCATCTTTGATGACCAACCATCAAAAAGTGCAACTCGTATGAATATTGCCCTCCTCCGCTGCTCTTCAGCCTGAACTCTTCACCCCAGCCATTGGCCTCCATCCAGTCTTTCTTCAGCCTCCTAGCTTGTACCTTTTTCGCTCTGTTCACAACACCAGCATTTATATGGACTCACAGATCCATCACTCAGGATACTTTATGGGTCCTCCCCTTATCCTCGATTAGGCTCTTATCCAACTATTTCTGGTATTTAGCCTGAGTGACAGTGTTTAATAAACTGCTCCAGTATAGAAGCCCATTATTTAATGGGTGAAGGGGGGGAGGAAGGCCACTAAAATGCTAGCTTTTAGGACAGCCAGGTAAGTAAGTTTGTTTGCATAAATACAAACTTAGTGGAGCAAATGAGTAACACCAGTAGTAATGAACACTGGAATGGTTGAGTGAATGTACAACTAGGAAGGAGACAACCTGTCTAATCATTAGACAACAATTAACTAAACAAATACCTCTCTGCTTGAAGGATTTCAAAATGGTTGGTAGAGTAACAAGCACACTGCAACTGCTTCTCGATGTGGAATTCTATGTGAAGTGAACTTTACAAAGCCATTACTGGCACGTCTAGGAATGTGCCGATCCTGGCCAATGATAAGGCACCATCTGTTACCCATGAGTGGAACTGGGGTGGATATTCACGTACACAGATGCATACACACACACCAGTTTTGTCAGCTCTAAAGACCTCCCTCTGTTACAAAGATTATAGAAGGATTGGTTGGTTTTCTTTCTGTTATTGTAGCATCTTTGGGTGGCAGATGAAGGCCTTCTCCCTTCCTCTGGTTTCTACTGGGGATTAGACAACGCAATGGCTGTAAGGTTCCATTCCCTTCTATAAATATAGAGACCTTTCTCCTCCCTTCAAGTTATAATTTGATTGGATGTGCTTGCAAGACTAGACAAGAGACTTACAATGAGTCCAAAAAGGTGAAGAAAAAAAGAAGATCGTGTGATATCATTTTTTCTTCACGCTGTGTGCCATTGTTGTCCTTGGAATCAGTTCAAAGTAGAAGAGAGGGCCAGTTATGAGGGCATAAGGTGAATTTAATTTAATAAAGTGTTTTCATGGGAAGCATTTAGAAAGTGGCATTAAACTCTTTTTTAATTTAACTGCTTTAATAATTAAAAAGAAACACAAAAGTCATTACATGTATTGAAAAAAAATTGCTGTGTGTGTCGGTAAATAGAAAAATATGTTCCTTTTCATAAAAATGACTGAATTGTTTTATGTTTTTCTGATGGTAAGATGAATCAGTTTGTGGTGTAAATGTATGTTTTTTTCTGTAGACACACTGGGGGCTTTTATTATCGTTTCGATTCCCAAAAAGCAGATCAAAAATAAAATCCCTGACAGCAAAAGGTATCTGCTCCAGCTCTGGGACAAAAATAGCTGAGCATTTGGCCTGAACCCATAAAAAGGACCTGAGCCGGGATCTTTTTTTTTTCTCCAACAACTCATAACTGACAAAGACCTAGAACAGATCTGGGCCAGAGGTGCTACAAAACTACTGCAATTGGCCCAGATGTGGCTCAGATATGGAATTTTTAATTCATTTTAGGCTGATTCGGCCCAAACCTGGTCCAGTATAGTAGAGTCTTAAAATGCAGCCCAGATCCTGTTGAAACTTACAATACAGGTTTGTGCAACAGGTCTAAATATAGCACACATAAAATATCCATTGTCGCTTAAAAATTGTTTATTCCCAGGCAAAAAAAACTACAATGTTAAAGGAGGGGTGTTATGCTAAATCAATTGTTTAAGCTCTATACCATGTTATTATATCATTCTCTCATCAAAGAAAAACTCAGAGTGTTACCAGAAGCATGAGTAGGTGAAGGTCAGAAGCCCAAGAAAAGCATAAAAAACAAAGAAAACCATTATAACTTAGGTTCCTAAACCAAGCAATCATATTGTAAGAAGTATTCGGAGAGAGCACACCTCACGACCCTAGGTTATTCAAATGAGCATTATGTGCAGCTGCTAATAACCAGGACTGGATTCTGGATTAGTATGGTTTTGTTTGTTTTTATGCTTGTTCTTAGACAGTTAAATGACTTAGTGGTTAGAACTGTTGCCTCACAGCAAGAAGATTCTGGGTTCAGTCCCAGACCTGGGGCTTTTCTTAACAAATTTACTGTCCTTGAAAAAAAAAAACAAGAACAACTCGGGGCAAGCATACACTTCTACCAAGACATACAAATGAGTGTGTAGCTGATGAGCTGTAATTGTTGGAAGAAAGTTCTGCTAGATGCCAACTGGTTTGTACAGTATGACATCACTAAAAAGTAGCCTCTGGCACCTTCTCTGTTTTAAACGTTTAGTTTCTGCTTCTGATAGTACTACTCTGTTGACTTGAAAAGGGATTTGGGCAAGATCTGAATTCTGTTTGGGATGTGACATTAAAGTAAAATGTTATCCTTTAGCGAGACTGCATCTGTTTTAACATGGAGCTTTACACTTTCTCCCCTTCGGAAATGAGGCTGCTAACACCTCCTGACAGAGGAAGTCGATAGAGGCGGAGCACCAGGAAGGTAGCTGAGGTAGAGACGCAGCGGGGGTGTTACAAAGCTGATGGCGGCGGGGAAARGGCAGCAGAGATGCAGATGAACACTAAGAGGTCTTCATATTAGTGAGAGAAAATGCCAGGAGGAAAGCACTAGCAGGGGGTGGGATGAAAGTCAGGTGTAAGATGGGATAGTTAGAAAGGAAAATTGTCAGGTCTGCTCCACCATCCAAGTCAAGAAATCTGCAGTATGAATAATGCAGTCTTCTTTCATGGATCGATGTTAAGTTATTAATGTGTGTTATCAGACGGTATGAACTGCAGCAGAGGTTGAAATTTCACTGGACACTATTTTTGAGTTTCCTGTATTCTTAAATCAATTTTAGAGCAACAGGACATAAACTGTAATGATAAAAATGCACATTAAAACTGAAAGATAAAAGAGAGTTCCTTTTTACATTGCAAACCGGAAATATTTTACAGGTAACATGTTATGTACTTGCAATGGCACTATAAGTTGTGTTCACTTGATGTCACAAAGCAGAACAGCAAGAGTGCGAAATGCATACAAAGGACAGGAAGTAAAGTATTGATGGATCTGCTGTATGAAAAAATGTCCATGTTTTGTGTAGTTTATGGCTGATCCAATTGCTCTAACCAAGAAAGGGAAAAGGAGTATTATACGAGTAATATCTGAAGTAGAAAGTTGAAGCATGTTGGGCATGTCTGAAGAGCCATAACATAATCAAGTGACTAACATCAAAGGAAACCTTGAGACTTTATTATATATGAACACAATAAGTTTTGTTGGAGTATTGAGTATCAAAGATTTTCATACACAAAAATGAGAAATGTAGAAAGCGCACAGAACAACACTGTAAAAAGATCTTAAACCCGTCTGTAGCTGGGAGGAGCAGAGTGTGGTAATGATAGAGAGGGGATAAAAAGCTCTTTCAAGGGATCCTAATTTTGATGAACCATTTGTTTCATAGAGCCGTTTATAAGGGCTATTAAATTTTGAARGAGTTATGTCTTCACATAGGAAAATACATCATCATGTATGCCACATGTGAGGACATCATTACATCACGTGGGTGGAACCATGTGCTTTGTCATGCAGAAACTCCACCCCTTTTACCCCTGAGCTGCTGTACTGCACTGCTCCGCCTGTTTTCCGTTTAAAAGCAATGCAAGAGTAATTAGCRTGGTAAAAACCAGATCCTTGTCCTTCACTTTGCTTCGTACGAGGGTCTGGACTCTCGGCTATAGAGAAGCAATTCTTGCTGGAGGCGTGGCCTCTGTTGAAGTTTAAAATGATTGGATCAGTTGGCCGTGATGTATGTCGCTGTGAAGGAGGTTAAGCTAAGAAGCTAGCCGGAAATCGTGTGCACTGTAAACATCCCTACTGAGAGGAGAGAAGTACCGAGCTGAACGAGACGACTGTAAATGAGAGCTGCTGCTTTGTCAGACAAATTTATTTTAATTTGGAAGCCTTATCAACACAGACTGGCTTCATTCACTTCCTCCACTGCCATAGCTAAAGTAACTAGCAGACACTGCACAGAAAATTGGCGTCGTTCAAAACTCTGCCTTCTGTTTGCTGATTGGCCCAGGTAAAATAAACTACAAGCAGACACTGCGCAGAAAATCGATGTCGTTCAAAACTCCGCCTTCTGTTTGCTGATTGGCCCAGGTAAAATAAACTACAAGCAGACACTGCGCAGAAAATCGACGTTCTGTTCTCTGATTGGCCCGGACGAAAATTCTTCTGAAGAAATCCTTGTCTATGAGAGAAATCCCAGACGGAGCAGAGAAGGGAAACTAGAATTGAGTGGAACTGCGTAAGGCGGCAAGGGCCAGACTAAAGAGTAATTGTCTCTGAAGAAAAAAGAAAATCTAACTACAAATGGCTCTTTACTGACGGCGACTCAGTTCTTATCATCCGTCGTAAAGAGCCATTCAAAAGATTCGGATCGTTCGTGAACGCCACATCTCTAGCTATGAAGTCTGCATCGACCACTATGTCAGAAGCCTTTTAGCTATCTTGTTTTTTTGCTGTGTAACTGTTTATATAGCATTAACACTTGATCTCCAAGAATGATTAACCTTGAAATATGAATGACTGTCGAGCTAATGTTATGTGTTGCAAGTTTGTTGATGMATGTTATAGCTGCTACTGTTAGCATCTTAACAAATAAAACAATATCAGAACAAACACTCGCCCTGGTGAAGACCAAACAATAATTGTCCTGGAGTTGTTTGGTACCAAGGTTGTGGACCCACCCGCTTACAAAATTAGCTAAACACCTCCAGACTTTTATAGGCTATCATCTGCTGTTTGGTGTAGCAAGATGTCTGAAGTGTCGGATATCGACAGCCTCGACTGTCGGAAAATTAGGTTCTGTTGAAACTCATTTATCTTTATGAGAAACAGGTCACTTCTGACATGTTTGTTAACTAAATGCAGGCATATTTGTCTTGAAACTGGATCATCAAAACCACGTGATTGAAACACAACGATTGTGTCTTACCCATTCCAACCTCCCGCATATCACCTCTTTCCAGAACAAACTCTTATCTAGTCATTTCCTAAAACTACTGTGTATGTGGCCTCAAAGGATTGAAGTCTTTCCCAAACATCACGAGGCGAGAAGCAGGGTACACCCCAGACCAGTCATCAGTCCATCACAGGAGAACATCCACACTCAAATTCAATCCTGCAGGTGGTTTTGAACCAACATTTAACCTAACGTGAATGCTTTCCGCTGCACAAAAATCCACGCATTGCTTGAGGTTTGAATCAAAGATGTTCTTGCTGTGAGAGAACAGTGCTAAACACTAAAGTCCTCCTGGTGAAATTGTTAGGCTAAATAAGGGGTTAACCATGAAAGAGGTGGGCCGACGCTGCCAAGTGTTTGATGCACTATTGGCAAACAAATGGAAAAAAAAATGCTCATGACAAGCCTCCAAGTTTTTCGTGCTAAGTGACCTCTGTATGCTGTGGTGGACATGTTATCGCTTCACTAGCTTCAGTGGTGCAAACCACCCCTTAGTCCCTGACAACATGCAAGATACATTTCTTTTTCTGGGTCAGGGAAACTCCTTGGGCAAAGAAGGTGTGTTATGTGACTGTCCAAGTGTCTCCCACATTTGTCATGTTCATTTTCTTTTTTTTTTTTTTTTTGTTGTTTTGTTTGTTTTTGTTTCTAATTGTTTTCCTTGTTAAAGCAATCATTTCAGCACAAAACAGCAGTCTCGCCAGCCTCAACAATCTGCC
>NW_013952410.1:306190-307866 GCF_001266775.1 Austrofundulus limnaeus | reverse complement strand
AACAAATTCAGTGGCAACGTCAATCCTCCGATTCTGGCTTCATTTCACAAAAACATGCAGAAAACATTTTTGCCTTCTGTCAGAGAACATTAACTGTGAGAAGAAAAAGTGTGTGTCAGAATTTTATGTTTTCATTTTTTTTTTTCCTTCCATGAGTCTGAGTTTGTGGGGTTCAAGGCCATGAATGCAGGAAACATGGCAGACCCCCGTTCTCTCACCCCCGTGTCCAGCCAGCCTCCATTAGCCGCAGACTTCTCTCAGTGCTGGTTAGCTCTTTTCGTCACACTGCGCCGACATCTCAGCTGTCCCGCTCCCTCTCTGTCAAGGTGCTAACAAACCATGAAAGGTGTCAATACGGGGGTCCTCTGATCATACCCTGGCTCTCACATGAAAGCTGTCATACATGTGTGCTCGGAGCTTGTCTGGCCCTCGAGGCGTGTGCGTGATGGCAGGAGTACACGACTCTGAGGGGGAGAAAGAAAAAGCTGAAGGTGGGCCAACAGCTCCACACACTCAGGTTCCCAGCAGTCCACTCGTTGCTGCGTGCAGATGTGAGCAATACTTTTGGCTCCAGCCTGCACAGTGCTGATCCAGACCTGTGAATCTGATACCAATTAGTGGCGGCCTAATCATGTGCCTCCAGGTCCTGGATTGCGTTAGGAGAAAAAAAAAKAAAACAAAGGAAAGCAAGACACGAAAAAGAAACAAAGTAGGACAAAAAGAAAAATGTTCTTTTTTTTTAATTTAATGGGTGTAAGAAATACTTCCTGGCCTTCCTTTGCAGAAATGGACAAATCTGACATTTTAGATGAAAAATTTGTGTCTTCTTCAATTCTGGATATGCGTGATTAAACACACCCAGAACTCCAAAGGCTTTCATGGATTCTAACGGATCAAGAGAAGCACATTCAGTTGGGAACAGCCGCTCTGACAGTCGCTCATGAGCATACAGATGCATCCTTGTCATTGTTCTCTCGCAGGTGGAGAGTTGGCATTTAACCAGTCTGCGCTGCCCCGCTGAGCTTCCAGCAGATTTGCAGTTCATCATAGGGTCATTTCTCTCTCACTCTGTTCATTCATTACTGTACTCATCAGAACAGCGCCTGCCAAACTGAGGTGCTACACTGCCCCCTAGTGGAGCCTGCCCACGATGCTGCCTGAACACACAGCCAACTCTGCAAATCTTTCAGCTAATTTCAACCCAATAACCTCTGTGTGAACCCGGTGTCATTCAGAGTTCAGAGTCTGAGTTAGCAGCTAACCTTCTTTTTTTTTTATTCCCACATAATAAAGCTTAGACATGCCTGATACTCTTAATGATTTAACGGTGTTTGCTTGTCAGCTGGAAGTATTGTGTGGGATGTGTCAACTGACAGTGTTTAGGGACTCCCTGCTGATTGTTTCAATGAAATTGTGCAGAGCTCAGAGAAAAATACTGAACGATCCCGAGGAAGTTTAACATTTTACATAGCTATATGTGTAATTATAAATTTTTATCCACTTTTAGACTTCCCAAGTATGGGCACACCGTTTTCGGATTTTTACTAGCATAAAACAAGTGGAAAAGGTTAAACAAAACCATTTTACTGAGACTGTAATAATAAATAAACCTATACTGATACTGAAATGATTAAATGTGTCATTTTCTTTCTGTATGGGTTAAGCAATAATTGAAA
>NW_013952410.1:302895-304687 GCF_001266775.1 Austrofundulus limnaeus | reverse complement strand
GACTTTAACAGCTTCTGTGATGCATTTGTGCAGCCTATAAAATTATATGTATTAGGGGTGCAACAATACATGTACCCATATCGAACCGTATCGAACAGTGCATTAGGTTCAATACACACTTGTATCGAACAATACAGATTTTTAAAATATACTTGTCTTCTGAAGATGCCCTGTGTTAAAGGATCAGTGGATCTGCGCTCAAAAATGCAGCCTAGGTGGAGTAGTCGAACACAGATCCTCTGATCCTTTAACACAGAGCATCTTCAGAAGACATGTTGATAAAGTAAATTTTAAAAATCTGTATTGTTCGATACAAGTGTGTATTGAACCTAAAGCACTGTTCGATACGGTTCAATATGGGTACATGTATTGTTGCACCCCTAGCAGTTATGCTTTAAAGTTTTATTACGTTATAATATTATAAGTTATAATACAGTTAACTTCAGAACAGCATGAGCGAATATTCAACAAATTACAAGATATTTCAAAACAATTTGGGGCAGTTGTGATATTTCCTAATATTAGAGTTTACCACAATAAACAGGAACAAACTGATCAGCAAAAATCGACATTAAACCCCAAAAATATTTTTTTGAAAAAAAACAATATTTATAAATGAGTATGATGACCAAGAAAGAAAAAAAAAAGCGTGTGTGTGTCCTCCTGTCTTTGCACAAGGAAGAGCTTTTTATTAGCGGCAGTTTCCTCTGCCCAGCTGCCCAGTGTTACTTCTGCTCTGAGGCACATCATGAAAACAGCCTGGCCTGTTTGTCASTGTTTATTATTGTTTTCTAACTCCAGACATACACGTATGACCACGAGCAACATGGACTTGATGAAGGGGAATGGATGCAGGGACTCTGATGAGCGTGCCCAGTACAAGCAGAGACATATGATGCAGTGGAAACTCACGGAGTTATTTACAGATAGACCGAAGACGAAGACGGGGGGAAGAAAATGGGCCACTGCCTCTCGGCAACCTCTCTGGCAGCATGTTCACATATCAACTGGTCTGCTTTCGTGGGCACTCTTATCTTAATGAGGGCCAATCCTTTGTTTAGCCTACAGTGGATTCGAAGATAGGATTGCTTTTAAATAGGTTCTCGTCTCCCCCCCACCCCCTCCCCTGCTCTCTCTTGTTCTCCTCATGTGACTTTATTGGCTTGTTGCTTGCTCTGCATCGAGCCAACGCAGGCGCCTCTCCATGACTGAACAACTGAGAAGTGATAGGCAGTGTCAACGCTGTCATCTTTTCTGGAACTAAGAGCCTGTCTGAAAACTTCACTTTGCTTCTCTCTGACATAACCATCCTCCTCAACCATCCTGTTATTTAAGTAAAAAAAAAAAAAAAAAAAAGACAAGGCACTTCTATTTTGCTGTGAAGTTTATTGTCTGGGTCCTTTGTGGGGGGTTACACATTTAAAAGATTTAGTCAGACATTACGTCTCTCTGGGTTCTGGGTTGACAGAGTTGGGCACAAGATCAAGAARTGAGCGAACAGAACGGCAAAGGTCAGGAGAAAGGTTGTGGATGCTCTGCTGACTTTTAAAGTGAGCCTGAAGGCCTGTGGGACTTCCTTGGTCGGCAGATGCATATCTCAGTGTAAGTAGGACACAGAGCCATGTGTAAAACACGCACAGCAAGTTCTTTTTTTTTGGACAAGTCACTTCCACCTTGACCCCTGCTGCCCACTGATCCAAGACCTCCGCAGGCCACATTTGTCCCCCATTTAAACCGTTTCCAGAAGACGGCTGAGTGGCTAATGTTCAAAACGTGCGGGGAAGAGTTTGTT
>NW_013952410.1:301385-302885 GCF_001266775.1 Austrofundulus limnaeus | reverse complement strand
GTGTAATTAAAAAAAGTATTATTTTTATGCTAATTTGTTTGATTTTATTACTCTTCATCTATTTAACATCATTTCTAAATATATGTTTCGGATTTTATGTTCTGACCATTAAGCATTTTAGGCCAATAGAATAAGATTTTTATTTCATGTTACTTAAATATGCATAATGTACAAACAAAATAATAAAATTTGTAATTGTGTTATTGTGTTTAATTATTGTCAGATCTGAAGATACACATATTGTAATCATTTATAATACATTTATATATTTACACACATTATAAATACAGATTTTAGTACAGTTTTGTTTTATTTATTAGATGCATGATGTGTGTTTTTACAACAATATTAACAAGTCAGTTGTCCAGCTCTTCTTAATTTCTGTGCCAGCTTTTAAGGATATTAAGATGCATGTTTAATCAGAAGAAGACAAAAAGAAAGAAAGAATTTATTTCTCATTTGCTAAACAATCATTTTCTCATCAGTTTAAGTGCATCAAGATAGACCAAACATTTTTAAGTTTCTATAGATAAAGAAGGGCCAGAAACCCTAAAAGCCTCCTTGCCAGAATTAATTTGGCCCATCCTTAGGGACTGATAACCTAATCAACTCCCGGTGCCGTTAATAGTCATTCCAACCCAAGATTTTAAGGATATAATACCCTTTTAATCTGCCTACAGGCCCAGAAGGAACAAGTCTCCACACAAAGTGAGGACAAGAGGATACATGAGAAGCCAAGGCAAAACCAAGAGTCTGTGTTTAACAATCTGTGATTAACAGAACAGGAACCTGAAGATTGGAATGCAGATAATGTAGGATTAAGCACAGTCCATTAAATAGGAAAGCAAATAAAGGTACCGTTGATAAAAGAAGCAGGCTCAGTAAGTGCTGCAGACCAAGTTTATATCACGCGCATTTAATACTTTGAAAGAAAATCATTACACAAAAAGAATGCTCACCAATTTTCTAGATTTGACTGTTTCAATAAAGACAATTCTGTTGTATTAGGAGTATTTATTTAGAATATTTGTTTGCAATAAAATAATTCATCATGATTCTTGTATTGGTTTTTGCTTTATGGTGATTTGTGTTTTAGATCTCCCCAGTCTCTATTTTATTGTTTGGTGTTATTTTCTTATTTCCTGTCTGGCTGTCCAGTCAGCCATTCATATCTGTTCCTCACTAATCAGCCTGGCTGTCTCCACTTTCCACTGTCCTCTGCTTTATATATTCTCCACCCAGCAGGTCATTGCATTGGTTTTACCAAGTGTCTCTGTTACATTTGTGTACCTCCCATGATGTGTGAGAATAAATTTAATTTAAACCAAACAAACAAAAAAAACTATTATACTCATTTAAGCAACAGAGAATTATTAGACCAATTTAAAAAGTAACAAATATTAAAAAAAAGTTTTTAAAAAGTAAAGAAAAAGTAAATAAAACTGAAAATAACAGGTAATTGCTTATGATTTTATGTGTTTTAAAAAGACAATTGTTTGC
>NW_013952410.1:292314-300418 GCF_001266775.1 Austrofundulus limnaeus | reverse complement strand
TAAATAAATAAATAAATAAATAAATAAATTGAAAAAAGCTGGGAAATAATTTTAAAGGGTGGTGGTGGGATCTATACAGTATCATGTTATAATGTCATCAAACATACCCAGAGTGTTGCTTTGACTCGTTCATGCAGAGAGTGATTTAGCAGTTTAACATTTCAAAATAAGTATTGGTTCTCAAAAAGCAAGGCCTCTTGATTGAGAAACTAAAAGTTAATTCAAGAAATGACCAAAGTAGTGCAATGATTTTATCATAAATTTTGTTTTAATGTTAAAAAACAACAACAAGGAATTGCCTTGTAAAAACCTGTTTAGGACTTCCTACATGTTTCCAGGATTTTCCTGTAAAAACACATGCAACACATCAGTTGTTTTTTTTTTTTATTTCCTGTACCAAACCAATTTTTCAGATATTTGACAAAAAAGTTCCAAAAATATGTTAAACATATTAGCTATTAGCTATTGCAATTATAGACCTATTATTAATAACAGACATGTTGTATATCTTAAATTCTATCTAAGTAGACATTCATTTGAAAAATGTTTGCTGAATTACTCAGCAGAACATTACACATTTTAATTACTATTTTATACTCGTTAATTTCATTAGTTTGACTTTTACAAAAAGATAAAAAGCAAAATAAAGTCATCTTTTAGGCAAAATTGGAAAATCACATGTCAGAGTACTAAAGAATGTGAAACATGTCAAAGCCTGTACAATAGTCCAAAAAGTTTATCATAAAATTGCTTAAAGGTTTAAAGGTAGCAAATCCAGGTCACAAGTAAGGTATTAAATTCCTTAAATCTTAAATACCATTGTTCTACAAAGCAGATTTTATCAGAAAGTGTTTAAATTAAATGCATAGGCATTAGTTTCAAATAAAGAGTAGTTGTATTTTATCAAATAAAAAAATAGTATCACATAGACAAGTAGGGGTCACCTCGAGTGAAGAAACAAGATTTACTGCCTCGAAGCAGACCTCGGACAGGCCTGACGAGAGGACAGGAACTCTGTCACAAACTGAACTCTGTTTAGGCCATGACAGGTTATTCTAACCGTGGAAGAGAACCCCTCAGTTCTCTTAATCAGATAATGGACAAAACAATCTCTTCTGTTCATGATTCATTTGTTGTTTAACTAAGAATGTTTATGCATTTGTTAAATCATGATAATGACTGTCACAGGAAAAGTGGAACCACTTCTTTTCTTMTATCGTGCCTTAAAGATTAATAATGGTATAAAAAACCACAGAGCATCTGATTACAATGTTTTCATTGTGTTTTTTTATTTTAATGTGAACACAGTAATATAATTGTGGATTTTTCCTGAGAAAATCTTTCATTTATCTGGACTAACAGAAGGTTCAGAATTGATTATAAAACAGAAATGTTAATTAATCATCACAAATGTTTTGCAGTGATTTCTCTTAGAGTCTATCAGAAGAAAGCTGAAAAGAGGTTATCATATCATGTTATTGAACAACCACAGAATTTAACCTTGGGCTGGCGCCAGCTGGCAAATCTTTATCTTTCTTTCTCTGACTCATCTCTAAGCCTGAGGGCGGAACCAAAGTTCGTCCGTTTCTTTTACTAACCCGGACGGCTTTTAGCGACAGACTCTTCTTCCTGATTCCAACCTGGGAAGACAGTTGGGATTCTCTCCGGAGAAACCTCAGTTTGGCTTAAAGTCTGATCCCATGAGCTAACTAGGGAAGACTTCACAGCCAGGAACCCGGCATGCCTGCCGGTGGTCTCAACCCGAGGCCGAGCCTCTAAGTGTGTTTTTAACTCCCGAGGGGAGATTTTATTTTGGAAGGAGGAACCGGATACTGCTTGAATTTTTCTGGCTTGGACTGAAACAGACTAAAGTTATCTGGAAAACACCTGTTCGCCAATGACCAGTAAGCAAGCCGACATCAGTTCCCTGACTGATCGGAGGCAAGCCAGCTCTTACCCTGAGGGTGCCTTAAGAAGACATCATCAGGTAAAAGCTGATGTGTTCGGAGTGACATGTCATGTGGAACCTGAGCTTAGAAAAGACGTGCAGTTCCGGTTGACCARACTTTGATAAAAGTAAAAGTAGTAGTAACATACTAATCTTACTTTCCTCCTTTCCTTGTTCTTAATTTGTCAAAACTTAAGCTAAAAGTGCCAGTAAAATTGTTTGGTTGTTAACATCAGAACTGACGTTTTACTGTTCTATATAAGTAATCTGAGTTGATGTGAATTGAAATTCGGACGCGGATTTTATCTCAATTAACTCTGACGCTTGTTATAGGAATAACCATAATCAAGTGTAACTTATGATCTGTTCAATTTGTGTAAATAAATGATTGCATAGTCTTTTATGAATCAATTTGAACTCGTCTGAACGTTCACTTYTTGTGTCACTTTTCACTTCGCACAGTCAAGATATTAACAAGTAACGAGAAATACCTTGCTAAAAGTTTCCTCATAACCTTGTGTATGAGAGATGGGAAAAGCTTAATTCACCTTAAGCTCACTCTTACAGACATCAGGTTTCATCCCACCATTGTAGAGCTTTTAGTGTGAGCCACACATTCCCGCACTGTTATTAACAGCTGCCAAACACCTCTAGTGTGTTTTTTTGAATGAGTCATTTCAATTACACAAARCGATCAACTCTGAAGTATTTTTTCTAACAGATCCTCAGATGATGGTTAAATGTTCTGACAAGGAGGAGGTGGATTTAGATTAGACAGGACGGGCCTTTCAGAGGCGCGGCGCATGAGTCACTGATCAGAGACAAACCGTGGAAGTAGAGTTAGAAAAAACAAACAAGAAACAATCTGAATTAAAGCAGCAGTGTTGTAAACATGAAGGGATTCACACAGCACCACAACAAATGAGACTTAGTGAGACTTACATGACTCACTATAACATAATTCATTCTTGTTTGTGGGTCTATTGCAATGAATTTCTAAGACAAAAAATAAAAGAGCATGAGAACTAAAGAGAAACATATAAAATAAAAAAACAGGCTGGATAATTGGGCATGATTTGTTCCTTGATTTTCTCAATTCAAAATAAAATCACAAAATTAAAACAGTTTTTTTTGTTTGTTTGTTTTGTTGTTTTTTCCGTTTTTAAACCTAAATATAAAATTGAACTAATTGAAAATCCATAGCATTTAAATTCTTTGCTTCAGCTATTCAAATCCAAAATAAAACATATGGTTGTTGCAGCAATACTGGAAAAATGACTGAAGTCACCAAAGAAAAATAATTTATAATAGCTGAAACGATTCCTAAACATATCTTGGCTGCACTTGAACCATATTTTGCATAACTTGGAAATAATTTTGTTCATGTTAAGGTCATCAACTCTTCATGAAATGTGTTGACTTCTTCTAAGTAAACATATCGAAGGTGATACTTTTACTATCCTTAAAGTGCTAAATAAAAACGTAATTTGTTGGTAGTTCAGGCCATTATTTTTTGGTTCTGCCAGAAGGTTTCAAATAGTGTACTAACAATCATAAAGCTTGTCTTTGGTTTAGCCATAAAAACATATTAATTAAAAAAGGCCTTCTTTTATTTTTGCAATTATCGTTTTTTTAATTTAGTTTTAAAACTTAAACACCTGAATACTCGTTTTTTGTTTTTGTATTATTTTGAAACTGAAATTAAAAAAGAGCATACCATGCACAGGTTCTGGATTTTATTCATTTGTTTGATTTTTTTAATTTTTTATTTAATGAGACAATAATTGGCCTAATAGTGAATTTGGACTGATTGCACTGTGACATGTCAGCTGTGTCCCACACATGTCCAAGAATCTCACGCCTCAACGTGGCAGAACAGAGAAACAGGGGTCGCAGGTGAAAGCTATGAGTCATGAGGGTAGGAATAAAACCAAGGGTGGGCAGAGAAGTAAAAAAAGGTGTGAAGTACAGGGGAGTCCCACAGCTGGGTGAGGAGTTCGGAGCTGGAGTTTGTCACCTCCTCGGTCTGACACGCCATCTTTTTTTCGTGCAGCAAGTGTACAGCTCAATCACCCCCGAATTCTGTCTCCTTCCACCTCCTCTAATTGGATTTAATAAGCAATTTAACAACACAACTCTGCCCAATCAAATCAAACTGCTTCTGCACTTATTCCCGGGTCAAGCCTTTGTAATGCCTGCAAGTTCCAGGAGCCTGCTCTCTGCAGAGCTCTGCTGTCTCTCTCAATTTTCTCAACATCGTGCCAGTTGCAGACATTCCTGCGTACAAATATTCTCAAAGCTTTCGCAAGACTGGCTGTATTTGGTAAACAGTAGGCTTGACAGTTAGATGCTGTGCACAGGGTGTGATCACACCTGCAGGTCGAAAAATAATAAATAAAAAAATCTGATCYCTGCTCTCTTTCCATTATTTGACTTACCACTTAGAGACCAAAAGACTTTTTTCCCCCCTCATTATAATTACTCCTATGTATGACATCAAATTGACTAAGTTGGCCCATGAAACATTTCTAGATTGTGGCTGTTTGTAACAGTTTTTTATTCCACTTTTAACAAATCAATATGAAAGTTCATCTTAGAATGCAATGCATGTTACAGGAGATGAATGATGAAGTAAGTCAGGGTGTGTTTGACTTCAACTTGCTGATAAAATTTCTTCCTACTTATGAGAACAAAACAAGTCTAATTATAGGACAAAAGCACAAAAGGCAAGAGCTGCAGGTGTCTTTTATTTTTATTTTATTTTATTTGTCATTGTAGAGTTCATTTATTCCCACAAAACTTGTTTGCTGCATCAAGCACGGAAATGATTACAGACGCTGTATTTTTTTCTTCTCACAAAGCACAAAGTCTCTTTACAAGCAAGACAACAAAGAAAGTCTTTTCTCTTTTCATCCATCTATTCAGTATCTTCCGCTTGTTCTGAAGTCAGGTCACTGGGGCAGCAGCTTGAGCAGAGTAGACCAGACATCTCTTTCCACAGCCTCGTTTTCCAGCCCTTCTGGGAGGATTCCAAGATCCTCCCAGGCCAGCTGAGGGACAGTTTTTCTACCAAATCCATGGTCTTCTCCAAGGTTTCCTCCCAGTCGGACATGTCTGGTAAGCCTCCCTAGAGAGACATCCAGGAGGCATTCTTACCTGATGCTCGAACCACCTCAACTGTCTCTTTTTGATGTGGAGGAGCATCGACTGCACTCAAAATGTTTGCTGAATTTTTGAAATGCTCACTCTATCTCTAAGAGAGAGTCCAGCTACTCTGCAGAGAAAACTCTTTCTGTTTCTACCTGTAATCTTGTTATTTCTTACTACCCAGGGTTTGTGGCTGTAGGTGTAAATAGGAAGGTAGACTAACCAGTGAACAGAGAGCTTCACCTTACAGCTCAGATTCTTTTCGACCCAATGGACCAACAGAGTCTGCAGTACTGTGGTAGCTGTTGATCTTACACACCATTCTTCCTTTACTAGACAACAAAACCCRAAGATACTATAACTCTTCCACTTGAGGCGAAACCTCAACCCCAACTCGAAGAGTTCCCCCTTTCCTGACTGAGGACCATGGCTTCAGATTTGGAGGTGCTGGTCCTTGTCCCGAATCTTTTCTCTTTCCGTTTTACACAGTGTGTTTTTAATCTATTTATTTTGACATTTGCCACTGAAATAGCCTTTTAAAAACTAAAGGAAGAGTAACAGTGCTGTTTTTTCTCTTTAACTCGTAATTCAGACGGAAAAGTGATCAATACATTTATCTTCTTGTTTCCAGCTCACACTAATACTAGTGGAAGATTTGAGACATTTTCCTCAACGTACCATCWCTATTTCATTCTGTTTGCACTCCCCCCGTCGTATCCAGGACCCATTCACCCTCCCAGAGTTTGCCCAGTTTCCTTTCYGTTCAGCGGCAGGGCACTGGGTCACGGCTTTGACTTGATTTTCACACTGTTCCCTCAACAGAGCGGCACATCAAGTTAATCAGGGTTAACAATTGCGGCAGTGGCTTGCTGAGCAGGGCTCCCATCGGCTTAGCGTGGCCTGACTCGGGCGATGCAGATGGGCTGGTAATCTCTTCTCTGAGAGCACGGGGGGACACGTGAGGTCAGTAGAAGCTGGTTTGGTGGCACCTGGCGAGGGCTAGAAGCAGTTGGGACGCAGTCACCGTGGATAGATGGATGCATGCGAACATCCCCTGTAACAAATTACGCTCGCTCTCTAAATTTTAACATCTAGATACGAAGTTGACTGAAAAGTGACCCGTTTTGCCAAATTATAAGTCTCCATGGCAGCTGGCTGGCTTGTGCTTCACAGCCCCATGTACCCTGGCTAAATTCTACGCAGACTTACTTATCCATTCAGTTAGAAAAAAAAAACATTACACAACTGTGCATTTCCAAAAAGACCACTGARGGGAAAAAAAACTGCCTGTCATACAGCCCTGGGTGACAGATGGAGTTAATTTTTTTCTTCTAAGATTTAATTTTTTTACATCAGCCAAACACAGTTAGAGCTCAACATAACCTTTTAAACAGAGGAAACTAGGCCACAATATAATTTAGGCATGAGATTGTCTTGTATCCCCCCCCCCACTTTTGCCTTCAATAAACCTTCTGTCAAAGTGCACCCCTTTTATCTCTGATACCACAACTCAAGCACTCTGCTTCCCTCGTATTTTCCCCCATAACCACCTTACGTTTGAAGTGTCTCACCTTCGATGTGACACATGTATTATTAACGTGAAACTCGAGTGCCATCTCTGCAGGGACACTCGAGAGACTTTCACACGTCCGTGTCGACGCCATCGTTTTGATTGGACGGCGGCTGAATAAGTTTTCGTACAAACATTAGCAACCTGTGACACCCGTGCAAAAGTAAATTTTTTATGTTTTTTTTTTTTGGTAATAAATAGTTTTCTTTTTTCCTTCTTTTTTTCACTCTCCCGTAGCAGGAGCAGTTCTGTCTTTGTGATATTTCTCACTTTAGGAAAGAAAATTACTTTGAAGGTATACTTGAACACATGGCTCCAAAAAAAATGTGATAAGGAAAAGAAAAGGTGGTTTTGTAAAATGCATGGCATAAGGAGAGAGAGAGCAGGGATTTCGAAAAAGTGATTGCTGATGCTCAAAAGTTGTCGAAACAATTGCTAAACTTTTACATAAAATGTGTAAAATTAACTATTTTGTGAAAATGAGTGGTTTGTTATCTCGTATAAATGCAAACTCGTAAAAAATCTGTTATATGTACATAGTGCAGCTGAACTCAAACCATGATATTTTTAAGTCAGTAAGTTAACTTTACTAACTAAAAAGGTTAAATAAGAAAAACTAAGAAAATACGTGTTTTCGCAAAACACCACCAAAAATAACGAAGTGATATGATTTTAGAAGTGGTATTCTGTCCAGTTGTGACCATTATCTGACTATTTGACAGATCATAACTTCAAAAATGACCAGATTATCTCTTTAAAAGTCTCATACAGAATAACTGTTGCTCAGACAAAAGTTTATCTTTCTTTGTCACCATTCTAGTTTACTTATGCAGACTTTGACTTTTTTTGCTCCTCAACTGAAAAGTGCTTTTGTCATTTTATAGGCATCAATGAATCATAGCAAACTTTTAGTCCAGATGGCCAATATTTCACTTTCAGACCCAGTTAGGCTTTGTCTCCATTCCAAAGGAAATACATGTAACAATAAGCTGCAATGTATCAAAGTTCTGCTCACAGTGCATCATCTCCATACCAACCTAGTTTTTGGAGTAGTCAAGCAATTTTCAAGCCTGAGGAAATGAAAAAATATATAATAAAAATAATAAAAAAAGATGAAAAACAACAACAAACACTGAAGTCCCACTACACTTCACCTGCCATCGCTGGCCAGTCTGGTTGAGGTAAAATCGAGTTCACCGAAAGTTCACGTCCATTGTCATAGTTGAATTTGGTGGCATGGGTTTGTGATTGGACAGGAAAGAGGAGGAGCGAGCTCGCCAAATTTACCCAGAAAACTGTTATGACACATGACGTGTTCTGCACTTTCAACCCCGATACGCAGGGTCACTCATCGGTCAGAGTGCCGCTCCAGGCCAACTGTGTTTTGGAATTTTGTGTGTGTGTGTGTGTGTGTGTGTGTGTGTGTGTGTGTGTGTGTG
>NW_013952410.1:290475-291699 GCF_001266775.1 Austrofundulus limnaeus | reverse complement strand
TGAATTGTATATATTTGTACTAAATTTGTACTATTTTGTAATAGTTTTTAAAAATGCATTTAAAATAAATCCATATATTCAAAAACAGTGAATCAAAATTGCTAAATAGAACTAAATTTCTTAACATCTAAATTTTGTTTTGACAACAAAATCCATCATTCAACAATAGATTCACACCAATAACACCACATAACTTGTATTTTCCAAAAACTATTTTGCACAATTTTTTATACTAAATGCATTTGATGGAAAAGAATTATATACGGTTAACTAGTATTTTATGCAAGTTAGCATAAAACTTCTTTGAAAACCATAGTTGCACTCAAGTGAAATAGATTTTGATCAGTTGCCCTTCTGAAAGTGTTTTGTTTGTTTTGTTTTTCCATTTAAACTAATACATTTACATAACTAAAATTATCAAACAAATGAACACTAATAAAAAAACTACAGGGGCTCAATAAAACAGAACTCAGCTGTATGATAAATTTTATTTAAAGCAAGTTGTTCTGCCTTCAAAAGTTATGTTTTAAATTCATTTATTGTGTTCGTTTGTTTTATGTATGCTCACCGCAGGCGTCACCCCATTCAGAACGTGCATAAAATATTTGAAAACTATCTTAAACCAAATGACCTTTCTGATGTAACCTGGGCTCAAACCTGCAGCCAAAACTACAGAACACGACTGAGCTACCACAACCAGTCCTATACCTGTCCTCTGAAGATTACACCCCTTGCACCCCTGATCTATATAATCCAATACATCTCTAATAAATAAGAAATGGTCTCCTTCTGTCATGATAGATTTTTAGTATTTGATTGTAAGCCAGACAAATTAATTGATTTATGTGGGTTTTCTGCTCTGCCTCGTCAGGAAAAGTCAGAGTTTTTTCCTCCACATTAAATAAAACAGAGGACAGATTCATTCTACATGCTGGACTTGTTAGAGTAAAAGCGCCGCCCGGGGTCAGAAACTCGCATTACATCTAAGATTTTCTAAAACTCAGTCAAGGCCGTTTTTACTGTATTATTCAAAAGGCATGTATTTTTTAAATAAGTTGATTTCTTCTACTGTTGATTATTTTTACTGACATCCTTTTTGTTGGATTATAGGCCGCTCACAACACTGACTCTTAAATTTGTCAAAACTTTAGTAACTCAAAGTAAACCAGTCAGAAAATAAAAAAAAATATCAGATTTTATGATTTTGTGTTTTAAGATCAGGGG
>NW_013952410.1:270515-287581 GCF_001266775.1 Austrofundulus limnaeus | reverse complement strand
TGTGTGTGTGTGTGTGTGTGTGTGTGTGTGTGTGTGTGTGTGTGTGTGTGTGTGTGTGTGTGTGTGTGTGTGTCAAAATCATAAATAATATGAAATGAAAGGCAGCAGAGACTGTTTCTTATTTCTTTAACAATCCAACTTTTATCATTTTCTTAAACGTCCACAGTGATCCTACATTTTTTACTTAGTCTTAAACTTTAGAACCCGTACACTGAGGCCTGTAAAATCCATCCATCCTTTTATGGTTTGTCTGTGGTTGGGTCACAGAGGCAACAGGTCCAGGAGAGAAACTCAGACATCCCTCTCCTCAATGACTCCCAGGCTCCTTCTAGGAGATCCCAAGGCAGTTGGAAACATACTTTTCCCCCCCAATTTATTACATTACATTTCAATACTATATTTAAAAATGTTACAATTTAGAGAACTTAATGTTATAAATGTTTTTATAATAAGTTTTCGTCATAAATTCAACAAAATTTCTGCTTGAATTTGAACAAATCATAAAGGTTTTATACATTTAAATTAAAAACCACTATTAAAAAAATAAAATGTATACAATACTTTTAATAATGTCATTGCTTTAGACAGTATTTTCTTTAAAAAAATGTAATATCTGCAGGTAAAACTGTTAATAAAACTTGATTCTTAAATTAAACTCATTCAAACATCATCAACAACAAAGAAGAACATTTATTTCTTAAAGACTTCATGTTTTTTTTTTTTGTCCCAACACAGACTCATGAGGCAGGCCAGAAAACTCCATCTGGGTTTTCCGAGAGAGAAAACAAAACAAATAATAAAAAATAAAAAAATGGATCAGAAGCCTTTGAAATGAGTCTTTACAGATCAACCTAATAAGAGGCTGTCAGAGTAATTTGATCATTATAGTAAATAAAATGATCACAATAAAGAGAAATGTTGAAAAGAAATAATTTTACAAATAACTGAAGGAAAATACATAAGTGACTGACTATGCATTTTTAAAACGTTGGCACATTTAGCAAAATTACTATAACATGCTACAATATTTTGTAGGACTGTTAAAAGTTAGCTACCGTAAATAAATGATACTCGAATTTCAAAAGACATAAAGCCAAAGAACATGATCGAACTATTCTTTGTTCGAAGAAAAGACACTAAGGATGACTGAAACATTTATTTTTGATTACTTTCTGCTAAAAAATGCCCATATTTATATTTTGTATTAAAGAAGGGAGAAAAAAAAGAAAACTAAAGTTACTATACCTTAGATTTTTTCCTGCGCCAAACACCTGCAGCTTTTAGCGTAGCTGTCTGAAGTGTCCAGCTGCTCTACTTTAGGTTCCAGCAGCCGGTTATATGAGAACGCCAACATCAACTGCATTGAAAATACAAGCATATTATTTAATAAAAAATATATAATTCAATTCCTTAACTCTTTTTGTCTCAATATTTTGAAACATTGTTCCATTCCTAAACTAGAAAAGTCCTTATCACTTATAAAATGTACACTATATATTAATTATTTATTTAAAAAGTGATAAAAATGTCATAAAAAAGCTTTCAACACAAAAAGGAAGCTACCTGCCAAGTCATAGTGCAAAACTATAGCTATAGTTTTATTGTACAAAAAGAAAAAAAATGTTAGGGATAGATATTAGTTTGAAAGATTCCACTTAAGAGTAGGATTTGGTCAAAAATGACAAAAAAAAAAGGGACAAAAATAATTTCTGCCCCCCCCTTTTTTACGATTATATTGTTTGATTTGTACCCACCGTTAGCAGTAACAGTAGTGTCACCATTGCGCCCATCATTACATACATGTTGTCAGTAAGACCACCCGCCCATAGAGGTCCAAGGATGGTGGCCAGACCCCCCACTGAGCGACGTATGCCCTGGCTGAAACCTGCAGGGTCAGACACAAACAGCCCAGCCCCTTAGTGACAATAAATAAATAAATAAATAAATAAATAAATAAATAAATAAATAAATAAATAAATAAATAAATAAATAAATAAATAAATAAATAAATAAATAAATAAATAAATAAATAAATAAATAAATAAATAAAACAATTAATGATGCATAAAAACATTTGTCCACTAGGTGGTGGTATTTCCTCACCTTGTGTTTTCTCAGCAGTAACTTTGGAGAAAAGGGAAACCTGAGCGACGGCCACAAACGGTAAACCCAGAACCTGCAGAAACACGCCGATGATGAACTCTGTCAGCTGCCACGAAAACCCGCCTACAGAAAACGGGCAACAACAGAGAAGACTGCTCATTCCCATGTCAAAAATGCACCAGCTGAACTTTAAACTCGTCAGATGGAGCAACAGGTTTGAGCTGAAAAAGGGGTTTTGCCTGACCTGAAGGGTTAGCCAGGAATATGAGGCACCAGATGCAGGAGATGTTGCAGATGATCAGACCGACAGCGAGGACCACCCGGTCTGCGACGTGGCGGCTCAGCCAGCGGACGAACAGGAATCCAGAGATCACCACCACACCACAGAGGCAGTACATCACGCTGTTCTCTAGCTCGCTGAAGTTAAAATATTTTTGGGTTAAGGGAGTCACCATCGTCTGAGGAGAGGACAAGCGGAAACGAGGACATGTAGAGGAACAGTCTCAAAGTCTTTATGTAGAAAAAGTTTTAGATTATTTGAGCTTTACTGCACCTCGAGGGCGGTCTGATTAAAAAGGGTGATGAATTGAGCGGATAGCAGCACAACCACCTCTTCTTTCAGGAACTCTGATGCAAAAAGAAGAAAATGAAATTACAGCAGAATTAGTAAAAGGGAATAAAAATGGATGATTTTGTTTTGTTTGTTTGCACAAATTCATTTCTCCTACCTAAAATAGTAACACATATTTAATTATAGATGTTTAAACAACCAAATCAGTTTACCATTACTCATCAGTTCTTTACCTTAGAGTTAATAAGTACAGTGCTACTTTGATGTTACTGAAGTTAAAAAAAGCTATTTTTTAWTTTTTTTTTTTAAACAAAGTTCAATCTTTTCCAAATCAAAGACAGCCAGCTACCTCGGAATATGCTGGAATTCCTCTGGGGTTGAAGGCCCTTCTGGATGTGTGAATTCTCAGGAGACGCAGGACAAGAGTGAATATGATTGAGCGAGGTGATGGAGACAGAACAGATGTGTTTCTTGGATCGTTGAGACGTCACCACGGAGCCGTAGGACCCCACCAGCTCGTGGGACGACATCAGCGGCTTCACCTCCTCCTCGCCTTCGTCCTCGTCTTCTATAGACCCCAGCGTGTCCTCCACCCTACTGGCTTTTGGGCCCTCATTGGCTCTCCTCTTTTCCAGCGGTGGTAAGTCCCAGTACATAAAAACAACCGCCAGTTGAAGAAGAATCCACAGCAGAAACATAAACAGCTGCAGGAGACAGAGTGTTGATTATTGTTTGGGCCAAAAAAAAAAAATCAAAACTATTTAAAATTTGCCCCTGATGTGGTTTAATCCTTACCCCAGGAGCTGTAAATTTATTGACGACAAAAGGACCAAGATAAAAATTGCACAGCCTCAGAAAGATGTTAAATGCTGGACCTGTGGTGAAAAGAAAATTGAACTTTTATTATGTCATTTTAATAACCTAAACAGCAGCAGAAAAAAATGCTGCATTTTTTTTTCATGTTTATTATTATTTGCAAGACAAAGTAAAAAAATTAATAATCATCACCAAATCTTTATCGGGGTTAGCTTGAATTAGTGGGCTAGTCCAAGAAAAATGTTAACATTTCTAACACAAATTAAAAATATTGTATTACATTTTATGAAAGTTGCAACAAAACGGGAGCCAAACTTTCTAGAGAAAATCCAGTCTTTCCAAAGTGCTAACTCTTCACAGCCCCGTTCATTTCATTCATGTCTTTCGTGGTGCAGGATGACTGACAGATGTCTTGCCACATTAGCAAAAGGACTGGCTAACGGAAGCTGTAGCTCCTTCTTCTTGTTTTACAGTTACACTGTCTGGCCAAAAAAAAGTGTCCACTTGAGGTCAGCCGGCTGTGGAAGTGAAAGCGCCCGCTGCGAAGCAGGAGGAAAGGAGAGCGGAGAAAGTTCAAAACTCATTTCTAGCGACAGAACAGGTTGGAAGATGGCTGTTTAAAGTGTATCTTACCCCCCCCCCCCCCCCCCCCCCCCCCCGTGAAAAGATAACTCTGCCCCAAGGCAAAATGTGAAAAATGCATCAAAGTGGGTAGGGGAGGGGTGGGGGTTAGAGAGCGGAGGTGTGGCCAGGACGAGAGAACGTGACAGGCAGCTAGCATTAGCATAATTGATGCTACATGGAGAGTGACCACAGTTTCGCAGATAGTTACATCTCTAAACGTCTGAGGTGGAGGATTTTGGAGCAGCAGCGGTCAAAATACAGTACCTCAGAAACTCAAACAAARAGGCTTTAACAAGGCTTTAATAAGCTAAACAATAGAGAGAGGTACATGAGAAAATGTGTTCATAACGAACGAAAATAAATAATTAAATTGTGTCCGTGCCGGTCTCAAACCCTAGTTTCCCACTCTCTGGTCCAACACTCTACCCATTGCCCTATTGGAGGCTTGTTGTTAATTGAGCTGCGCATTGCACAACAACAACCATGACAGCTCTTTATACTGAGGAGGTGGAGCTTCACCCAGGTGAGGGGCTGAACGCAGGTTCCGGTGGGTTGTCGTACGGCTTGTGACATCACAAAATGACTGAAGTATAAAACTTGTCGTTAATATACATTAAAAATACATTTACTTACAGTAAATATGCCCCTGAGTGCATTTTTTTGGTCCTAGGACTGTTTTTTTAAGAAGTACATACCCAAAGTTGAGTAAAAAAAAAAACTTTAAAAAGTGAGTTTTGCATAATAGGTCCCCTTTAAGTTTATTTTACATCTCAGAGCCCCAGGACATAAAATAAAACAATAAGTATAATTAAATAAAAATAAATAACTAAAACAGACTTATTGCTTGGAGGATTGTGTGTACTATCAAAATCTGTCAGGTGGTCTAACTCTATTTGACATATATTGCTCATGTGCAGGTTTGAAACATCTCAATACTTCACTGTAATGAAAGGAGTCCTGCAGAGTGAAAATAAATAAATAACACGTATGTATGGTGGTGTGGATATTTTAGTTTTCCCTATATTTGGTTCAGTTGTATATCTACATCCTTACTTTTCTTGCTTAAAATTCCGCCCAACAATYCGGTGCRGTCATTCGTGCCCTTTTTTTTACTTTGAGCACCTGCCCCTTTAGTGGTCTCTGCACGGCCCTGTACCTGAATATAATGAATGACCAGGTTATTCCATCAGTGGATTGTTTTTCCTCTGATGGCACCGCCATATTCCAAGATGACAATGCCAGGATTTATSAGGCTCAAACTGTGACAGAMTGGTTCAGGGAGCATGAGACATCATTTTCACACATATATTAGCTCCACGGAGTCCACTGAGAATCTTTGGGATGTGCTGGAGAAGAAAGCTTTGCGCAGCCATCAATGCAAGATCTTGGTGAAAAATGAATGCAACACTGGGTGGAAATAAACCTTGTGACATTGCAGAAGCTTATCGAAACAATGTCACAGCTACAATCAAAGCTAAATGAAAGTCCAACAAAATATTAGACCTTTTTATTTTGGTGGCAACTTTTATTTGGCCAGGCAATGTATCTTTGTGCTGAAAAGGGACAAAACGTCAACTTATTTATTTCAAATTGGATGTTTCTATTGTTGGAATTTAATTTTTATTATATATCTACTGTTTATATTACATATCCATTATCCCACCCGTCACCACTGATCTTTATCGTTGTGATCATAAACCACAGAATCACTAACCAATCAGAAGACCAGCTTGTCTGCACGCCATGACAGCAGCAAAAACAGTGGCCCGGTCCTCTGGAGCTGTGCTTCTGGTCAGGAAGCCAAAGATGGAGGAGCCAGCACCTGTACCAATGCCTGGGAGGGGGAATAAACAAAATGTTAAAAATTAGCAAAGGTCCAGGTTAAATTCTAAAACATTACATGTTTAGAGATTCTACAAGGTGCTAAGAAATATGCCCTGAAATCCACGCAAACACCTTATTTAGATGTTTCTAGAACATTTAAACAAACCCAGTACAAACTAAARTTCTGAAACAGCTACAGCCACTCTGATGAACTTTTGATTAGAACCACTTTAAAAAACAACAACAAGAGAATCTGGTTTCTTGTAATTGAAATCTGAAGGAACAGTTTGAACTTTAGCCCAGTCACATTAATTGTGATTAAAAACACAAGAGWACTATAAGATCAACTACCTCCCTACCTACTGTTTGTCCTAAAAGCTAAAAACAAACGTTGGTGTGACCGGGCCTTTTCAGTTGGCCCACCCACAGAATGAAACCAATCCTCCTTTTGCACATTTAAATCATTTCAATTGGGGTTTATAAAAAGAGGAACTGCAACGATTTGGTCTGCATTCCTCCTTATTGTAACTCCACAAGCCTCTTTTTCCGACCCTTTTCTGAGGTGTGTCTCAGATCAACTCGTTTTGAGGCTGTCTCTTTAAATCCAAACGAGACCCTTCACACACACACACCCCTCCAGCTCCAACCTACTGGCTTTCTGGCATGTTTGTATTGTTTTTATTGTTTGTTTAAAACTTGCTTTTTAGTGTGAAGCGCTTTGTGCACCTTTTGGCTGTTGGAAAGGGCTGTAAATACAGGTCCTTCTCAAAAAATTAGCATATTGTGATAAAGTTCATTATTTTCTGTAATGTGCTGATAAACATTAAACTTTCATATATTTTAGATTCATTGCACACCAACTGAAGTAGTTCAAGCCTTTTATTGTTTTAACATTGATGATTTTGGCAAAAAAGTAAAGAAAAACCAAAAATCCCTATCTCAAAAAATTTGTATATCATGAAAAGGTTCTCTAAACAACTTATTAACCTAATCATCTGAATCAATGAATTAACTCTAAACACCTGCAAAAGATTCCTGAGGCTTTTAAAAACTCCAGCCTGGTTCATTACTCAAAACCACAATCATGGGTAAGACTGCTGACCTGACTGCTGTCCAGAAGGCCATCATTGACACCCTCAAGCAAGAGGGTAAGACACAGAAAGACGTTTCTGAACCAATAGGCTGTTCCCAGAGTGCTGTATCAAGACACCTCAGTGGGAAGTCTGTGGGAAAGAAAAAGTGTGCCAGAAAACGCTGCACAATGAGAAGAGGTGACCGGACCCTGAGGAAGATTGTGGAGAAGGGCTGATTCCAGACGTTGGGGGACCTACAGAAGCAGTGGACTGAGTCTGGAGTAGAAACTTCCAGAGCCACCGTGCACAGGCGTGTGCAGGAAATGGGCTACAGGTGCCTCATTCCCCAGGTCAAGCCACTTTTGAACCAGAAATAGCGGCAGAAGTGTCTGACCTGGGCTACAGAGAAGCAGCACTGGACTGTTGCTCAGTGGTCCAAAGTACTTTTTTCAGATGAAAGCAAATTTTGCGTGTCATTCAGAAATCAAGGTGCCAGAGTCTGGAGGAAGACTGGGGAGAAGGAAATACTAAAATGCCTGAAGTCTAGTGTCAAGTACCCACAGTCAGTGATGGTCTGGGGTGCCATGTCAGCTGCTGGTGTTGGTCCACTGTGTTTTATCAAGGCCAGGGTCAATGCAGCTAGCTTTCATATTTTGGAGCACTTCATGCTTCCATCTGCTGAAAAGCTTTATGGAGATGAAGATTTCATTTTTCAGCACGACCTGGCACCTGCTCACAGTGCCAAAACCACTGGTAAATGGTTTACTGACCATGGTATTACTGGACTCAATTGGCCTGCCAACTCTCCTGACCTGAACCCCAGAGAGAATCTGTGGGATATTGTGAAGAGAAAGTTGAGAGACACAAGACCCAACACTCTGGATGAGCTTAAGACACAAGACCCAACACTCTGGATGAGCTTAAGACACAAGACCCAACACTCTGGATGAGCTTAAGACACAAGACCCAACACTGGATGAGCTGAAGACCACTATCGAAGCATCCTGGGCCTCCATAACACCTCAGCAGTGCCACAGGCTGATTGCCTCCATGCCACGCCGCATTGAAGCAGTCATTTCTGCAAATGGATTCCCCACCAAGTATTGAGTGCATAACTGAACATAATTATTTGAAGGTTGACCTTTTTTTGAATTAAAAACACTTTTCTTTTATTGGTCGGATGAAATATGCTAATTTTTTGAGATAGGGATTTTTGGTTTTTCTTTACTTTTTTGCCAAAATCATCAATATTAAAGCAATTTGAACTACTTCAGTTGGTGTGCAATGAATCTAAAATACTGTATATGAAAGTTTAATGTTTATCAGTACATTACAGAAAATAATGAACTTTATCACAATATGCTAATTTTTTGAGAAGGACCTGTACATGTTCAATTCAATTCAACACGAATTCAAACATACTTTATTGATCCCAAATGGAAATTAGATAGCTGATTAATCGTTTGGCATTGTAATCTTATTTTATGCTGCTATGTGGGACTAATGTCGGAAATTTAATCTGAGAAGTGACAATCTGTGTGAGCGTTACTGCAAATGGACTCACCTGCCACTAACCTACTGGACAGTAAGAGCCACTTGGAGTAGCCCATGAAGTACATGAAGTTACCTGGTCAGGAAAATAAAAGGATATATAAAATACAGTTCTGACGGTCAGAGGCTAACTTTAACTCTGATTGGCCGACCAACCAGTGGGGCAGTAAGTGTGGACTCACCAATGATCTCGAAAAGATTGGAAACCAAAATGATTTTCTTTGTTGTCTGGGTTTTGTCTGACCAGAGGCCAAACAGCGGTCCTGCCAAAAGGCCGCTCAGACTGAAGGCCGACAGGGCCAGGCCCAAGAAATAAGGCGCRGCATCTAGAGTCTGCAAATACCTCCATATGGTGGGTAATATGACAGCTGAGGAGACAAACAGAAGAGAATTCACATACTTTGTTTATTTTTTTAAGGGCCAAAACATACCCAACCCTAAATGACCCTTTAGGAAAACTTAAAAGAGAGTTAAAATACAACTAATTAAATAGTATTCCTTGAAGGGTACATATTGTCTGCTTTCACTGACTCCATTTTTAATGTAAGCTCGTGTTCCACTTTAAACAAAAGTCCCAAAAAAAAGGAAAAATGTGGGGGAAGCAAGTTATTCGTTGATGTCGTCATGTTGCAACATTCTATCTTATCGCTTCAAATTCTGCTGAGCGAAGTTTGTCACAGATCTGGTTCTTTCTCCCACAAGCAGCAGCTGTGTTATCACACAAAGGACAGCCTTCAACCAAATACAATCGAAACTCAATAACGTGGTCAGGTGACCCGAAACGAAGCATGCCCCTACAGAAAGGAAAAGAGGAAGCGATTACACAAAGATCTCTAGTCATTTTGTCACCCTGACAGCAATAACTGTGTCAACGATTACCTAACCCATCACATCCTCCTCATCCTCGTGTGCGTGGATATTAATGGCATTAATGGGATTTTGTTGACTTCACTGCTGATTGATTCAGGGATCTRGTGGTTTAATGCCTCACTTTTACTCAACCCACTTCTGACTGCGATCGGTTTGCTCTTTGTCTCATCTGAAACCATGAAACTTGCCGCCAAATWAATAGTTTGAAGTCATTTTAAACTGCTAAGTGATGAATGAGGGAGTCTATTTCAAAGATCGTTCTTAATTAAATGGCAGACTTTAGTCAAAGCTGGTGTAAATCTGGTTTGGTTGTAGATTGGGTCGGTGATGTTGAACCAGTTTGTTCATTCTGGACCAGCTTCTTCCCAGCTGAGGTTGACTGTTGGGTCCATCAACAGCAACTCTGCAAAGCTGCTGCTACAGTAGTTTTGGTTTGTCTGTTTTGAACATGAAAATGCAAATCTTTAGTCGTCCGTGTCAAAACTAAACTGAAATGCTTACAGTTTAACAGTGTTGACCAATTTGTTGCATGGTTTAAGTGTTGGCCAACACAGCTACAAGTAAGACAGTGAGTAATTACATAGCAGTGAGTGTATTTGTTTTTATTTAACTTTTATTCTGAGTTTATTTATAAAAACTCTAAATAAATGGCAATTTTTGCAAAGATTTTGTTTTTTCTTAAATAAAGATAACCTAGTAAAACTATGTAAGCATAATGTTGATGATGATGTCTAGGTTTTATATATAAATTGATAATGAAATTATGTAACAAAAAAAGCTAATTCATCTGGTCCTTATAGCTCCTGAAAATGATATAAATAGAAATATTTTAACCCTCTCCACGTATTACTATTTATTTTTAAAGGTACTAAATTAAAATCAAAGTCATGATCTCATATATAGACAGAAACTTGAGCATTTTAATAAATAGAATGATGTAGTTATTATTTTATGTCTGTCATGAAAAAAAGAAAATGACTTCTTACCATATTCTACGCCGCTAAAAAGAAAAATGAGTCCTATTGTGAAGTAAGTCAATTTCTTTTTACGTCGAAAATCCATCCTGTTTGTTTAGGCGCTGGAATATTATGATACCATCCTCCTCCTTTGCCTAAAATGCTCCGCAGACAGAATCCTGAGCCTGTTAGTTCACAGATAATAAAAAAAAAAGTCAGCTAGTCTTGCACGTTGTCTTGTTTTTCTCCGCGAACAATGTCCAAATGACGCCTATTGGGAAACCCAGAAGCCTGAACTCACTGAGCAGGTTTGATTTGAAGCAGCAGCAGACGCACGAGACGTCAAATCCTGCGCACCTCACGTTACTTCCGGTGTCCCAGAGCCTCCAGTCAGCACAACAAAAACAACAAAGTGCTGCGGAAATTTCATTTGGTTGTAGCTGAGAGACCTTCATAACATAAACTGTAAGTTTTCCACTCATTGTACATCTTTTTTTTTTTTCATTAACTGCTGGAGTCAATCTTTGTTACCAAAACAGTTCACGAACCAACGCTTACCTTTGTAGGTACTACTGCGCATGCGTAAAATCGGGCAGCTCGCCCACAAATAGGTCCTGCTTTTCTCATGACTTTATTATACTATGTATTTTTTAAATTATGTATAAATTAGTTTTTATTTTAATTGACCTCAAGTGCAATAATCAATGAAGGTTTGACACAAATGATTTTCTATGAACATAATACAGATTCTTTCAAGAAACTCCCTAATACTACATTAAAAAACTTATTAAATAGGACATATCCTCTAATAATGTTTTTTTAAGATGATTTAAATTTGATATTAATTTCTGTGTCTTTTGTAAGTCAGAAGATGAATCCCTGAATTTTTTTTCCATGTCAATATTCAGTTTCTGGACAGATAGAAACTGGATTAATCTCAAAAATTCCTCTCTTTGATGCCGATAACATTTTAGTTTTACTTTTAGTTGTACTTATAGAAAAATACTTACTATGGTGAATTTTAACTATTTTAATATACTTAATGAATAGTATTATTTCAGTCTCATCATGAAAGCATAAGTTGTCTAGTGTGACAGGGCCTTTAGCAAAGCATTTTATGAGGCTCTTTGAGAAGTATACTCAAAAATAGAAAAATGAGTACAGAACAAAGGAGCAAATCATGTGAGAAACTTAAAACAGTAGAAACCTGGTGTTTCTAACATTTTTCCAGTCTTTTAACGTACTCAAAGAATAGAATTTATGAACATTTTAAAGACATCTGAAGCTGGAAATGAAAAAAATCAACAGGAAGCTTCTTTTCGGTGTGTACATATGTAATTCTAACAAACTGATCAAATATACAACTTTTGTTAGCAATTTAGACATAAAAACTGTTTCATAAGTTGGCATAAGTTGTCTAGTGTGACGGGGCCTTAAACCAGAATTTCAGCAAAATAACTGTTGTTCAGAGGTAAACAAATGTTTGTTGCTGAATTCTAGTGTCAGTGAATTCGACTTGTATTTGAGCTTCTCYTGCTTTGTGTGAGTCATTGACAGTGTGCCTCTCCATCCTGTGACATTCATTACCACATTCATGAAGTCATCTGTTTCGTGCACAAAAGCTGCTTCTTTGCAGCTAAATTAAATTTTCGGCCTCATGAGTTTTTACATGTTAGTTTGCTACCACCTAGAACAGAATGGGCACACCAGAGGTTATTTAAATCATAGTACGATGGGTTAAATGTTTTACTATTGTGCTAGCCAGATTTGTGATGAATCTAAAGAAAAATAGAGGTCAGMTCCCACGTAATAGGTCACCGCAGTTTTTCCAGGTGTATGGATGGTTAAAAACACRGGCAGAAAATTAGTAATACAAAACAAAAGTCAAAATCCAAGATAATTTTGTTTTTTACAAAAGAAACTTTTATTTACAGGTTGCAACAGATTTTTTGAGACTGTAGTCAGTCTGTGTTAAATCTCCTACAAGACACCATTTTAAAAATCAGCTATAATAATAAAAAAAAAAAGTTTCCAAAACATTCCATGTTTTTTTTAATCTGGAAGCTGCTCATGTAATCCAGACTTGTGCAAGTTCAGAAGGCCAGTTTTTTCATGAGGAGGTAGACCCTGGAGTCCACTTCAAAGCCGTGAAGGTTGTTGGCGTCTCCCTGCAGCCTCATGAGGAGACCTCCGTAAGACACATAGGCAGAGCTGAAACATCAAGCACATCAGTGGAATAAGACTAACCACAGCACGTGATAAACAATACAAAAATGCACATTGTTGTACACAGTTCACACTTAGATGCACTCAAATTTACATTSGATCTGTCTGTTAATAAGTTTTAACTCACAATAACATACGTAGCCATTTTACTTGTGAAAATCTATTAAAGACAATTTACTTACAGACGTGTGGCAGCTTCTGTTGAAGTCTCGTCACCTTCAATCTTATAGACTTTCCCATACATCACATATTCAAACTGGTCTGCTCTAGAAATGTGAATATAAATTGAGAGTAAAAACCTCAAACAGCAAAAACAAAAATTATGCATGTTGGATGATTTGAGGAAAGAATGCATGGACTGCCTTACCGGGACGGTCGATCATCCTGAGGATTGTACTCTCCATCATCTGGTGTTCCATCCTCGTATAATGTGCTGGCAATTACCAGTCTGAACTTGTCACCTTGATGAAACAAACAAACAAACAAAATAAATAAATAAATAAATAAATAAGGTAACTGGTTAGACAGATATTTCTGGGCATAAGTACTTTGGCTTTTTGTTTTGTTTTGTTTTGTTTGTCTGTTCTGGTAATGCTGTGTGCAAGTCAAACTTTAATTAAACAAACAATAATAACTTAAAAATAGTCATTCTTACCAAGATCCACAGGATAAATCTGATTGTTTACATCCAAGATGAGGTCCATCTTGAACGATTCACTTTCACAATGTAGCCGAGACACTATAATAAACACATTTCAGATTAGAATAATTAAAGTTTATAAAAATATTTCTGTACGCTGCTATCAATGAGCCAGACTTTTTGTAATGTTTATATCTTAATTAAATTGTGACATTAAGAAACTAGACCACAGCTTAGAGTAGATAAACAAATAAATACTAATAAGAAAAAAACTGAAGTGCGCAGCTCTAGTTTAATAATATCACAATTTATTTCATTATATACCTCTGTCAAACTTCTTGCCATCGGGGTCAATGTCTTTTACATCAAATATATCTTCAAATAGAATTCCAGCCATCTTCTTTCAAATCTGTGATGAATGTGAGAAAAAGATAATCTATTTATTAAACCCGTTTTATTATGGCTTGAACTGTTAACAACGAATAAACATATGTAGAGAGTGAGGTAAAAAAAATTAAACTTTTTTCAAAGCAAAATAATTGAACACGACACGGAAATTTTTCTTTTAAAAACGTATGGCTAACAAGTCCATATCAACTTCTTATAATGATCAAGTTTTTTATCATATCAAACTTRTACTTTATCTGTTTCCCATTTTTGGCTAACTGTTAGCGTTAGCATACAGCTCATATGTTTTATGCTTACCGTAAATGAAATATACAAGATGAAAGTAAACGTAGAATCCTCACAGCCACTCTATTCTGTTCGATAGTGMGCTCCGTATAAGCGTGAATTTCTATTTCTTTTTTTTTTTTCTTTTATTCGATTATAGGTTCATTCATTGCTATCTGAAGCATCCTGTACAGCGRGCATGAACAATGTGTTCAACCTTTGACACAGGAAGTACTTCCGGTTTTAAAAAATATTTTTGTATTAAAAATAAAACAAATAACGAAGTTAATTAAATAAACTATTGAACAGAACTATGCATATAAATTGTATAAATTTAAAAATACATACGTACAAATGTACGTGCTTTATAAAATTAAAATGTGATTTTTTAAAAATAGTTTACGACATTATTTCTTACTTTCCGGCCTACCAACAGTTGCTAGTTAGTTTAGCGTCCTTTTTGGCCGTAGTTGCTAGCTAACTGTTTGTATTGACTGACAAWAAAAAGAACGAGCGACGAACAGCCGAAAATGTACTTTATAAATCTTAGGTGGGAAGTAACATGTCGGAGTTCATCGTATATGCCAATTATCCTACGCAAATGACGTGCGAATAAGGTAAAAAGGTGGTGTTGTTGATCTTCTCGTAACGTTAAGTGAGCTAGCTCGAATAGCTCGTCAAATGCTATCACCTTGAAAAACTATTGTTTTTAATACTAGCAGAAATTATTAAAGCCATGTGGCCAGAAAATACTTGAAATGTTGGCAACTTTATTTGAAGTTTATATAAAATACGTAGTTATTTTCTACAGCACTTCTKGATTCATCGGCAGTTGCAGTTTTTCCATTCAGATTTCTCGTGGCTATTTCTTATTAATTTGCCATCTTTTCGCAGCTTACGGGAATGCTCCCTGGATTATAAACGTTGATGAATGAAAGTAAGAGAAGTCCTTCRTGTTCGAGAGGGTCTTTAATGTTTTTGTTACTCATATGAGTTCCAGGGAGCCAGCCAAGATGGGTGACYTCTTGGCAACAGAAGCCGATCTTCTAGGGATGATCAAAGAGGTAACATGATATCAGAGGGGGGAATTTGTGAATCAAAATGTTGTATGACAGATATAACAAGACAAATGTGCATGTTGAGTATTTGTTTTGACCCTAAACATAGTTTCATCCTGCTCTGGTTAAGGTGGAGTAAATCAAAGCTCGTTYTTTCTGTCTTTTGTAGTACCTTAAATTTGAGGAGTTCGAAAAAACTGTTCAGATTTTTGACAAGGAGTGCAAAATGAAAGGCAAGCTTGTGCCAAAGCCAAGAGGAAGTACTCTCAGAGACTCCAAGATCCAAGTCATTCAGGTAAAAGCCATATCTCTTTTAGTCTCTAAAACCTTTTTTGTTCTTTTAAATTTATTTTTTCCCTGCAGATGTGAAATTTGATTACAAAGAGTGTTGATAATATCTAACAATGCTTACTTAAAAAGTATATACACAACCTAACAAATCAAGCCAACCAATTCACAAATCTAAAAGTTCACAAATTGTGTATACATTGGTCTCTTTTTTCTTCGTGGAAATTCACATTATTGTACACAACCGAGCAATGTTCTAAAAAATTATTTTGTTGTAGATGACTAATGGTTTCCTAACATTTTTTGTGTSTTTTCTAGAATGATCTTCTTAGCTCTTTTGAAGGTGGAGACCACAAGGTGTTTTTTGAAATGTGGACAGAAAATATTCCCTCGGAGGTAAAAAACAGAGATGCAGAGACACAGAGCCTTGAGTTCTACCTTCATATCCATTTTACTATCTACCCACTGAGGAGACACCCAACCAGACAGGTATGTCATTAAATTTTTAGTATTTTTGTTTGTTTAGTAAAAAAAACGATCATAAATATATTACAACATGCTATTTTCAAACTGTCCACTAAGCTGCGCTATCTGCTTTCTTTTAACAAACACTATACAAGATGAGTTTCCTGTGCTCTGTACCATGATGCATCCTTCATTTTGTTGTTCTCCACTTGTTTCACTCAGTTTTATAAACTCAAAAAGGTGCTAATAAAAACATCTTGTAACAAAATTTATTCCTAAATATAAGTCTTAAATCTGTCTCCAGGACCGAGCTGAGTTTGAGGAGAGGATTTCCCTCTTCAAGCAGTACCTTGAAACTCGTGGAGCAGCACTGAGCCAGACCACAGAGTTTTTGCCTTATTATGCCTTGCCGTTTGTTCCCAACCCCACTGTTCACCCCTCTTTCAAAGATCTCTTTCAGGTGCTTAGAATTTTTTTTTTTTTGTTTTTGTTTTCATATGTTAATCAGTGCTATTGTCAAGTACATGTTTTGTTAATAAATGTTTCTGTGTGCTTAGGACTCCTGGATACCACAGTTGAAGGGTAAGCTGGAGAAATTCCTGTCAGTGACTCTAAAATCCTCCAAGACTCCAAGGCTGCTGACTTTATACGTATCCCTTTTTATTGTGCCTCATCCACAAGGCTTTGCTGTGGAAACCATCAGAGTGCAGATGGATTTATTTATTTATTTATTCAGTGTGTGGGGGTCTTATTCCAACACACCGATAAGATTAACAAATCTTAACAGTTCGAAATGCAAATTTAACAATAATGTTTTAAAATATGTCTCTACAATCAGTCACCCACTTTGACCACAGCTAAATACATAGTGTAAAGATTTGTATTCAAAAAAGTAAGGATTATTTTTATCAAGAGAATTTTATATTTGAAAATGATTTTATAATGATTTGCCATCAAGTCAAAACCCACGTTCATACTAGTATGATTTAGCTGAACAGCTCAGAGTTTTTAGCAGTAATTCCAGGGTCTCAGCAGGAAGAGTTCTTTGCTATAATGTTAAGTTTAGACTGCTGTTTTTTATGTCTTAAAAAATGAAAAAACAAGGAAACACTCTTAATTGATATTTTTTTTAAATAATTGATGTTATTGTTATAAATCTAGTTAAAACATGTTGATAAAGAGATGAGTATTCTTTAACAGATGTAATGCAGAAGGAGGGTGGAAGAAGTGCTAAAGGTAATTAACTGTTAATGCAGTGTTTAAATGTTTTATCTAGCCATCTATCTTTATTGAGATAATTTTATGTCTTTGCTATAAAACCCATTATAT
>NW_013952410.1:263852-270058 GCF_001266775.1 Austrofundulus limnaeus | reverse complement strand
GGTGTACCTAATAAAGTGGCCGGTGAGTGTATATAAATATACAGTATATAAATTCTCAATTTCTAATTTAAAAATACTGCACATAATGTTTTTATGTCAAGATTGGTAATGATATTCAGTGGTTCGGGGATTTGTGTGTCTTGCTGTTCATTCTATAACATCAAAAGCTTCTGTGACCATGCCCGCCAAGGTTATGTTTGACTAAGGATTGTGGTGTGGAAAGCGAATATTATTTGAAGCTTTGCCAAAGATTAGCTGTCTGTAAAAGTTCCACCACTGCCTCAAAAGACTGCCAAAAGAGATTAGGAAAGGTAAATAATTGCTGAACATTTCTTTAAATATGGAGTTTAAATACAAAATATGAATTCCGTATTCACTTAAAATGGACCAAACTAACCTGATATTGAAATGGTGTTGTTGTTTTTTTTTGCGACTTTGTTCTGACTTGTTTTTCTGCAAATGCACAGAGGACATGCAGCAGTTACAGATTCAGCTTGCTGAATCAGAACGACGCATCACCAGCTACGTGCGAACATTTAACAAGATGCAAGCCAATTACCACAACCTAATCGGAATCACTGCTGAACTGGTTGACTCTTTGGAGGCCACTGTCAGTGGAAAAATGGTGAGCCAGGCTGACTATAGGGCATTGAGCTAAAATACAAACTATGAACAGCAGATCATCATCCACATAAATAGTTAATTGAAAAAAGAAAAGCATGTTCTTTTTGTCCCCCCCCCCCCCCCACTTTTAACACAGGGATGGGCAACTTAAATGATGGAAGGGGTCACAATTTTTTGTTGACACTACCAGAGGGCCACTTAGCATTCGCAAGCCACCAGTTGCCCATCCCTGATTTATCAGGTGTACATTCAAACAATAATAAAAATTTCTGAAACCCAATGACTTTTCAAAATAGGCATTTCTATTTCTAATTATTCATAATAAACCCAAACAAACAAATAACCATTTTCCTTCCAATATAAGGTGTTTTCATTTCTCAAAAGGCTTGTTGTGTCTCTGCAGATCTCACCTGAGTACCTTCAGAGTGTGTATGTTCGCCTGTTCAGCAGCCAAATGAGGCAAAGTGCGGTGCAAAGCACTGATTTTACCAGGCCTGGCACTGTAAGTAACACACACACACAAAACCATCTCACTAATCTTTTCCTCTCCTGAAATAAAAGTCAAATAACTTCTAACAGGATCCAGGTCACTAAGGGCAGGTCTAACAGTCACATTGTGTTTAAAAATGATAAAGGACTCATACGCCAAGTGTCTCCCTTTGTACACTTGAGTCACCAACAATAACTGCATTATTACTAAACACATATCCTGGAAACATGTAACTAAATCCTAGTTTTGCATTACTCACGTTGAATGCATCCTGGGAAGTTTTGCTTTTGAGAATTTATAATTTCTAAAAGTCACTGTGGCTTAAATATAGCAAATGAGTTACCGGTTCATGGCTGTAATATCAGAGTGTTAAAAAAATCCTCATGATTGACTGCTGAAAATGTCTAGCTATTTGTTTGTTGTTAGAACGAAACTCGTATTTAAACTGGACGTTTCGTGGACGCAAACATTAAGRTCATTCACGACTTGAAAAGAAAATAAATCCTGCTGTTTGTCTGTTTAGATGCAGAATGTTTTGCTTCTTTTTCCTCATATTCAGTTCTAAACTTCATCACCTTTTCTCTGTTCTCTCAAACTTCATATCAGGGTCAGTTTGCTCTTAGTGTGCAGTATATTGAAAGCATCCCCTTGACTTTATCTTGCCTTCAGCCATTTCTAACAGGAGGTTGAAGTTTTAGAGTCTTTTTTTAAAGCCACCACACTCGATTGACAGAACCACTAATTTCACCTGACAAAAGGTCGTAGTTACTGGTCCCTGTGTCCTGACTTTGATGTTTTTAAKAGTAGTGACACACCAACATGACATGATGACACTAATGAACACAAAGGTCACTTTAGCCCTAAACCTGAAATTCCCAGGCAGGGCTGTGAGAACCAAAAGGGAGGCATGTTTCTCCTTTTTATTTGCAACTTTTCTGTGGATTACTACGGAGCTTGCGAGGGGACCTGGGGGGATTTATTTTCCTTTTGCGTTCCGACGCAATACCTTTGCATTCCCTCGCAATACTTTTGCGTTCCCACGCAATATTGTTTTGCGTTCCCACGCAAAAGATTGTTTTGTATATGAACTGAATTAAATCAGACTTTTATTTTGAAATATCTGGTTACCAAAACAGGATGTGTCGCCACAAGTTCGTGAAATTGACATTGATGTTGCGTAGCTGTGCTGTGTTAAAATATCGGCACATGACATACTTCCATGCGTGGCTGTGTGATATATTCATTCTGAAGCTGAATTAAAGCAGTAGGCTAACTCGCTAATGGTGAACATGTGAGTTTGTTAATAAACCGGCAGGCACAACAGTGATGAACTACTTTTGCGAGGGAACGCAAAAGTTTTTGCGAGGCAACGCAATACTATTGCATGGGAACTCAAAAGAAAAAAAATCTCCCATGTTCCCTCGCGGGCTCCGTAGATTACGGAGTCACACAACTGCTTTGCCATATTTTCTTTAAACAAAGCCATTAGCTAATCTCTTGTTGTTACTCCCCCCAACAAATTTTCCACCCCATCCTCCTGGCTTGAGTGGTTGTTGGTTATATACCAGCTAAGTGCTCATTTTGTTTGAAACCAATTTTTTGTTATTGAGAGGAGGCATCTTTGCTGTCAGACCTCAGAGAACAGCTAAGATGGAACTGTGGTTCAGCAAGCCCCTCTGATCCAAAGGAGCTAAGAAGTGACCAAGCTTTCAGAAATACTGTAAACTGAAAGAAAACATCTATATTTTGAAAAGTTAATTCTCAGTAATCTTTGATGCACTGTTGAATTCTGGTTTGTCAAATCTGACATTTTTGCAGTTTGAAATGAACAACCTTTCTGTGTGTGTTTTCTGTGTGATGCTTTTATCAACAAAGGGATATTACTCTATGAGTCCCTGTGATGATGTCTATGTAAGTTTGATAAGTTTTCAGCTTTTCTTGCCATTGCTCCTATTATCTTGCTTGTATCAAGCTGTCTCTTGACTGTCTCCATATCTTGTAGTGTTTATGTCTGCCCTCTACCTTCTTCTTTTTTTGCCTAACCCCATTCAGTCCATTTTCTGACTTTTTGTCCTAGTTTTTAGAGATGCATTTCTGTAAAACAGAATAAGAATGCCTCCTTGAGCACACCTCCGTAATTATATTCAATTGTTCCCAAACACTATAGCCATTGTTCCTCCTCTAGACTCTCCTTATAGCTTGTCTGTCTTTTATAGTCAAAGTTTCAGTTATCTCCTTTTATTGTCATTTGGCATAGTTTTTTTTTTTTTGAAAGCGATTAGCTTGAACAGAAACGTGACCAACACTAGGTGCTTGGCTAGGATCAGGTTGTCAAACAGGCAGGTTTAAATTACAGTGATTTGAAAAGACAGAATGATTCCTAAGTGTGATTTACAGGAGTCCTTGAGGTCAAACATGTAATAGTGGCAGGTCATGTTATCAATCAGGTCATGACCTCAATATTTGATCCCATTATTTTCTCTTTGGTACAAATATCTACAAATATTTTTGTCTTTAAAATAACTGAATTTAAAATAAAGTGCTAATAAATACTTTTAAAGTAGCAAATGATGGACAGTTTTATTCTCTTTTTCTAGTGAGTAGTGCAGAAAACATTATTGCCTTCAGCAACGAGCAATAATCAACTAATACCTTAGATTACATTAATCATTTTCCAAAGAGAGTGACTGTTTACTACCATTTTATAAGGATAACCTCTCGGGCTTCGGATTGTTTTTCAGAGCTCAGGTTTCTTTGTAGGTGGAGGGGAAAATGTTGTTTTCTACAGTAACACACCTTATCGCCATCTTTTTTATTATAACTTTTGAAAGCCTCCATTCCCCCCAAAAGTATGGAGGCCCGAAACTGACATAATTAGAAATAAAAGCAAATATATATAAATGGACCAGTAAATAAATAAATAAATACACTTAAAAGGCACCAATTAAATAAAAAAGAGAGAACTTTTACATCATGTTTTTGTATTCAATTGACCGTTGCATTTATTTTTCCTGCTTAGTTCTAAAAAATTATATATTTTAGCACATTTACATTATATTGTTATATATATATTTCCATTTTACTTGTAAAAGCATTTGTGTCCCTTAAATGATAATATCAGTTTAGCGTAAAGTTTAGTTTAAAACAAATGCACAGGTGTTTTCCTTCTTGCCTTTGTTTTAAACTAAAGTTGAAGCCAAAGCACAGTAAATATGGAAGAATATGATGGCTTATTGAATTATAAAACATGATGTAAATTTCTCTTTTTTATTTATTTGGTGCATTTTAAGTGTATTTTTTATTTATTGGTCTATTTATATATTTCTGCTTTTATTTTTAATTATGTTAGTTTTGGTCCTTCATACAAATGTACCTTCATAAGTCTGTTGTACATTTAAACTGAGGTGCAATAACTACAGAAATACTAACACACCTTTTTTTTGTTTTGGGTCTTGGCCGGATTTAGTGCATGGACAATTAAAWAAAACAGTAAGCATGTATCGAGCATGATGTATGCATGTCTCATAGAACACTAATCATTAAATAATTGTTAACTTATGTGTCTAAAGGCCCTGTCATGCTATAACATTTTAGACAACTTTTGCTAACTTTTTAAAAATTTGTCCAAAGCTAATGATGTCTACGCTGAAGATGGAATAAATAAATCTACTAGAAGCCTCTTTTTGACATATACTGTAATGCTAACTGTTAAACTGAATATATAACCTATGAGTAATTTAGCCATAACAAAATTTTCACAAGATGGCATAAGTTGTGCAAAACATTATAGCGTGACAGGGTCTTTAGGTGGAGGCAACAAATTGGGGGGAAAATCAGGCAGTAAAACTCATCAGAGTATGGGTTTTGTTTTGTACACACTAAAGAAAGATTTATGAAAACTACAAAAGTTAAAAACGGTAAAATGAACAATTTGTCTCCTCAAATGTGCTTTCTGTTTAAGGCTTCCTCTATGCTGCGAGCATCCATTGCACCACAGTAAGTCTTAATTATTATTATTATTATCATTCTTTTTACTATTTTGTACAGTGATGCTAAAACATATTTGACATCCATTCTTTCTTAATCTCCAGGAGATTGAAGGAAGTGCCAATGTTGCCCTCATTAGACTATGAGAAGCTGAAGAAAGACCTAGTTGAAGGTTCAGACAGACTAAAGTCTCTCCTGCTGCAGGCGCTGTGCTGGGTATAATCATTTTTCAGATTTTCATTTATTTAAAATCTCTCTACTGATTAACAATCACACTATTTTCTTTTCTGGCAAAGTACAAATTCCTACCTTTTAAACAGTTTATCTTTATGTTCTGGGTTGGTTAGCTGTCAAAGTTAGCCAGCTTCTTTTGCATTACACAAGTTAATTTACGCCCAGATATTATATGACTTCCAGAGTTKACAGTTGATTTGCATTAATGCAAACAGTAACCTATGTTATTCAATTCAATTAAATTCAGTTTATTTATATAGCTCCAAGTCACAACATATGTTCTCTCAGGGCACTGTAAATAAAAAGAACAATCTAAAGAAGAAGCCAGCAGATTGTGTTGAATCACTTCATCACAGTCTCCCATCCTGAGCAAATGGTTGGGAGGAAAAACTCCCTGCTAATCAGGAAGAAACCTCCAGCAGAACCAGGCTCAGGACAGTCGGCCATCTGCTTCGACCGGCTGTTTGGAGGACAGGAAAGGGACACAGACAAACACAGAAGAACTGGTTCAGGTGCACCTACTTCTGGAAAAGAGACAAAAAGAAAAAACTTGTTATTGATAGAAATAATTACAATAAACATGTAGAGAAGAGAGAGTAGAGAAGCAGGAGAGACCCCGCGCTCTGCGCAGCGACACTTTCCAGCTCCTCCTGGGGGACACCGAGACGTTCCCAGACCAGAGGGGYMACATGATCCCTCCAGTGAGTCCTGGGTTTTCTCCAAAGTGCCAGACTTATTTTGAAAACAAATTAAAATGCTTACTTCAAACCCGCATCTGATACCACTGCAGTGCGCTGGGGGTTGGGGCGGATAAATGATTTAACACAGTTGTTTATACTTTTAGCAGCTCTTTTTTAATCAACAGCTGAGC
>NW_013952410.1:258716-263738 GCF_001266775.1 Austrofundulus limnaeus | reverse complement strand
GATCAACTGAAGACTTCTTAAAGAGTTTTTTGGATGCCCAGATAATAAAGAATTCCAGTAATCCAGCCTAGACTTGATCAGTGGATGTATCAGTTTTTCTGCATCATTTTTAGACAAAATGTTTCTAATTTTAATGATATTACGCAGGTGAAAGAAGGCGGTTCTGGTAACATTTTTAATGGGGTTAAAAGACATATCCTGATCAAAAATAACACCAAGGTTCTTTACATTAGAAATGGAGACCAGATTAATGCCATCCAGAGGAGGTGAAAGGCTACGAAGTTGATCCCTAAGATGTTCAGGTCCAAAAACCATAACCTCTGTTTTATAAATCAATAAATGCACAATAATGAGGTCTGATTTACTTTCAGTCTGTTATCTTGGTTTCATAAATCATCTCTACTTTTTAGGATGCTGTAAAAAAATCTATTTTTTGAACTCTAATTTTGGAATGCTTCCATTAAGTTAATTGAAAGAAAAAGAAGGTTAATAAATTTTTTAAGCTTCTTATCGGCCTAATCCTTGGATTTGTTCTTGATTCTTCAGAGACTTACTCGCTCTCTCCCWGGTGAGCAGAGGGACACAGTGCTTCAGGCCTTCATCAGCAATGATTTGCTGGAATGCTACAACACAAAGCAGGTGGGGCAGCAGTTTCAGTGTCACAGTTTGTTTTGGTCCATTTCCCAACGACTGTAACCAAGCCCAAAGCTTGAGCGTTAGTTTTATTTGTTAGATTTTATTCTCAAATGTTCCAGTCACACACTTTTTTCTTCCTTTTTTTTTCTTTTTAAATAGCCTTCAGCGTAGGTGCTCTTGTTACTGATAATCTCTTTCAAGAGTGTAAATTATCCTATTCTAACAGCAGCTTTCTTCTGACGTACTTGCCAGAAAGTTCCAAGCCACATCAAAACGATACTGAACATTCACTGTAGGGGAGCCAAATTACCAAATGTGCTGAGATTGTTGTGGAACAAATGTTCTTAAATTTTTATGATGGCAAAAATGTGACTCAAGGGAATCATACAGTCTTCTTGTTTCAGCCAGCCTGTGGCTGTTCTAGCAACAAAACCTGATATAGTAAAAACACAGGATTCCCCCAGCAGAAAGTTGTTGTGAAATAGTTTGTCACACAAAGACAAATAACAAAACATTTCAAATTCTTGCAACAGTTTGTCACAGAGATAATGGGTGCATTTGAATTGTAAAGATAAGATTGTAAAATAAAACTATTTTTAATGCAAAAACAAATTAGGATGTRTTGATGCTATTGTTTAAGCAGATTAAATAAGATATTTATATGTATCTATTGTCAGAAATGGGCTTTACATTTGAGCATTAGATTGAAATCTATTGACTTATATTTTTGTTTTCTTTTTTTTAACTTAGAAAACCGTGCTTCATTTAATGAGATCATCAAATGAGGTTGTTCGTCAGTACATGGCTCGTCTCATCAATGCCTTTGCTTCGCTTGCAGAGGGTAAGTTTTCAGCCAACACTGGATTTCCTCAAGCATTATTATGGTAAGATGAATCATTTCCTGCACGACCTAGTTGTGAAAACTGATGAATGGAATGCCCCCGGTAGCTTTCAACTGGGCACTGAAACRGCTTATGGTGCTGTACAGCAGCATACAATAAACCAAAAAGTACAATTGTTAAAAGACTGGGGTTGGTTTTCATTCTCCTTTGCAGGAATTTTTTTTATATCTCTAGAACATCTTGCAATGTGATGCAGGTAAAGCATTTGATCCTCTTAGCCACAGGTAATAGTTGACATGGTTGAATTGTTTTTGGCTTAAGACAACAAAAGTATGACTCACGAGTCATGAACAGTGGTTCATTTGTATTCTATTGTTTTTGCAAGTGTTGGGAGTTGTCTTTATTTAGGCTAATTTGTGTATTTCTAAAATCTCTACTCTTTCTTTACCTAAATCTTTTTTTTTCATTATGTGTTCATGAGTACAGGCCGGGCTTACCTCTCCCAAATTCCTGTTTTACTAAAAATTCTGACCGAGGCACTAAAGAAGGAGGATAAGGACTCCCTGACGAGAGAAAATGTGCTGGTGGCTCTGCAGAAACTCAGCCTTAGGTAAATTTCTACTTCTGTATTAGGCCGAATGTTATTCAGCCTTAAATATGACAATAATGCTCAGGAACACTTTCTTCCCCTGAGGGCGCGAGGCTCATAAACTCATTTTTATTCTGCCCTCTGGATGTTGTTTTTACTAATAAAACTTAAGTTTTATTACATATTTTTTATTGTTTATTTAATTTTCACAAGTCTGAGCAGCGCGCCTTTTTGAAAAATGAATGACTAATAATGATATTTATAATAATTGTAAAATTTAATTTAAAATATACACGTTATTGAATTTTATCAATTGTGTGAATGTGTCGTTGTCAGGAGGAGCCAGCAGACGGCCATGATCGCAGATGATCTGATTGTCTGGCTTGTTGATGAGCTGCAGGACTCAGACTGCCTCAGCGATTACACTCTGGAGTACTCTGCAGCTCTGCTTATGAACTTGTGCCTGAGAACTAAAGGTAACAACATGAAAAGCACAAGGAGTTAGAGAAATGATGACGTGGATATGTCCTCGGTGCGAGGCTGCTAGCGAGCTATATCCACCCTGAAGGTTAATCTTGGACAATATCTGACGATCGGCTCTTTTAAATGAAACCAGAGAGCGTTGACAGAGAGGAGAAGGTAGAAATGACTCAGTCTGTAACTGAAAATATGGATGGAGGACAACAGAGCTGCTTCATGGAAGAAGAAACTCCGCTTAGCCTGTTAGCTTTAGCATTAGCCCCAACGCTATCACCATATACAAGTATTAGCTCAGCGCTACACATTCTCCTCTCGTCACTGAGGTCCTCCATCCACATGACAGAGAGGGGAACGCAAAAATGACTCAGCCTGCAACTGAAAATATGGATGGAGGACCTCAGTTTAGCTTGTTTGTCGTGTTAGCACCGAGCTAATACATATAAGGCAATATACAGTAGCATCGGTGCTAATGCTAAAGCTAACAGACTAAGCTGAGGTTTTTCTTCCATGAAGCAGCTCTGTTGTTACACCATCCATATTTTCAGTTACAAGTTGAGTCATTTCTATCTTCTCCTCTCTGTCAACGCTCTCTGGTTTCATTTAAAAGTGCCGATTGTCAAATATTGTCCAAGATTAACCTTCAGGGTGGATATAGCTCGCTCATACCGAGGACCTATCCACGTCATCATTTACCCAGAATTCTTTGCGTTTAAATAAAATGGCTCCGTCTATGTTAAAATATATTTTTAAAAATTATAAAAACTAAACAGCCTACAGTATTATACAGTCTTTATTTTACCGTTAAAATAAATGTTTATCAAATAAAGTCTAATGTTACAACTAATCATAGATCCCTTTAAGAGCCTCTGCCCACTCACTGCGCCCATATTGAGTGAAATAATATTATTGGGCCTGTGGAAAGCACTTGTTGCTTTGATTAATTCAAACAAACAAAAATGATTCATTCTGACGCAAAAATAAAGCGAGCTTGTGTGAGTGTATGGTAAATGCCTTTTGCAGGAAAAAGGAAGTGTGCGGAGAACGCCAAGCATGTGTTAAAAGTCCTGACTGACCTCCTCGGACATGAGAACCACGAGGTGATTCACACATCTGTCAGCACACAGACACAGATGTTGCACGTACAATGTGAGGAATATGCCGACAGAGCACATTCACAAGTACACAACTCGTTCTGTATATTATCTGTTGAATAAAAGCCTTCCCATATATCCATGAAGAATTTCTCAAATATTTACTTAAACATCAGTAACCCAAGCAGATATTAAAGATATCTGTTAAAACAAAATTTATTAAGCTCGTTTGTCCATTGASGTGTATGGAGTCATCCTACAGAATTGTGCTGAGGCCTGTGTGTGTCAATCAAGGAGTTGTTTGTRCTTAGATTAATAGCTCAGCAATTCCTTATAAGGATGGGAAAATGTGCTAATCCTTACCTCACTTGTTAAAAACAGCTTTCAGAGGTAAACATATCTGTGTGTCTTAAAATACCTTTCAGGAGCAAACCCCTTTACCATAGAAGGAATGCATGTAGGTTGATCCTGCTTTGTGTACTTCTGGGTGTGGCGGAATGTTATAAGAAGGGGTGACCCAGAAAGTTCTGGGYAGATCTTCACTCAGTTGGCCCGAAGTCTCTTGATTTGGTTTAAGCTGTTATTCTGAACAAACCTCACTGTTCAAGAATAACTTTTGCCTTCAGAGACATTTCTTTAAGCTTTCACTGCTGAGAGTTCAAAGACACAGAAGAACGGTCATCATTAAAATACACTTCACCATTTTTATCAATTTTATTTTATCACAAAAAAGGAAAATAAAGGTTTGAATTAGCTGCCAAGTCGATACATTTTATAAGTGCACGTTCAAACACACTGTTATCATTTATCATTCAAATATTGTTTTTTTTTTATGCCACTTTTCTTTCCACAGATTCGACCGTACGTGAACGGAGCCTTGTACAGTATCCTGTGTGTTCCCTCAGTGCGACAGGAAGCCAAAGAGATGGTGAGATAGAAAAGTTGATAGAAAAAGGATTTTACATTTACTGTATATCCCAAACGTAGTACTCATTTGCTTCAGCTAAAACATATTGTCRTTGTTTGAAAACTTACCCGTTCATATTGAGAGAAATTAAAAGAATAGCAATAAATGAACAGTATGTATGCTTATTTKTTTTATGTCTTTAGAGCATTGAGGAGATTCTTCGCTGTTATAACAAAGAAGAGAACCCAGACCTCAACAGACAGATTGAGTTCATCATTAAACAACTGAACTCAGGTTAGTTAATTCAGCAGTATATAAATAAATACGAACATTCCAAAACTAAAGTCTTTACATCACATGAAATACAAAGAGTGACCACATTAGTGTTTTTGTTGTGTTAAAGTGCCAATGACATCAAGTTTTTGGAAAAAGCATTTTTGAAACGCCCTGTGGCCCTGTGGCCCTGTGGCCCTGTGG
>NW_013952410.1:251991-257626 GCF_001266775.1 Austrofundulus limnaeus | reverse complement strand
CCACTGAGATGAGCAATTGTTGAGATATTTGCATGGGAAGTAACAGGAAGTGATGTCAAAGGGGAATGTCTGCATGTGAACAGAATTTCGTTACAACAGCTAATGACAGACTGTAGAGAAGAATCGGAGGTTTTCTTAGATTATTTTGAGTCTCTATCAGAGAGATGAAGAACAGTCAGAGTTCAAATAATGTTTCAATTAACAAAGACCATAGAGTTCATTTTTTTWAAAAAGTTCCCCTTTGATGTCACTTCCTGTTTCATTTGACTGAGACAAATCCAAAAGAAATGCAACAGTTATTTGACCAAACGAGTAAAAGCATGGGTATTATGCCAAGTTTCTTAAATATAAAGATGTTTTCTCTGAATTTTTGTATTTGAAGGACATGCATGTCACTTTAATTCCATGTATTGTTTTTCCAGAAACCTCGTTTCTAAAACACTGCTTCCACGTCATACGTTATACCATATGTCTTTAGACTTGTACTTCAGTGGAAAGGTGACTCATTTATCAGCGTTTTCCACACAGGTGAGGAGGAAGAGGGACCAGAGTCAGATGATGAAGAAGAAGAGGATGACAATGACGTAAGCCTCCCGAAAGCCTTTGTTTGGTCTTGTGGCTCCTCCCCCAGTTTACCTACGTCTGTGGGCTTTGTCCCGATCTATGTTACTCCTTTCCTGGGGGTCAGGTGTGGGGTCTGAAGGCCTGTTTCCAACTCGTTCAGCTGCTCCTTCAGCTGGGTTTCTTGACACCTTTTAAACATTTATATGACAACGAATTATTTGTCCACCTCGCTATTAATTCCATAAAACTACAAAATATATATTATAAAATAAAAAAGTAAGAATAATACGTAAGAAGGATGAAAATTTAGAAGCGGAACAACACGGGTTATTTTCTGTTATGTATTGTAGATGGCTATCTTGACATGACACAGATATTTAGTGTCTCCCAGCTGTATGAGTTGCATGTGTTTATGAGAAGCTCCTGGACTTGAAACGTTGCGTGCTGTGGGAAAATGGCTTATCAAGACTGGATGTGTCACTGATGTGTGTGTGGCTTCATTTAGTTTGGTTTCTATCCATTAACTGATAAAGTCGAGGTAAAATAACAAACAATTCTCTGGGATGATGATGCTCAGTGTTGGAATGTTCTTCTAGCTGTTGCACAAGTAACATTGTTTATGTTAATTCTCCAAACAAAAATGTGTAATTTCTGCTGATTCATTCTCTTTTTTTCTGCTGATTCATTCTCATTGTGTGACAGGAGGATTTAATGGAAATGGATATTGATAAAGAGGAAGTTCTTCATCCCCAACAGAGGGAACTGTCTGGGGAGACTCTGCTCACCACTGAGTATCTTGGTGTAAGACCACAGCATCTGCATGCATATTCAGAGAACAAAGGAATTACAAAACTAGACACATTAAAAAAAATTTTGACTTTAACCTGTGTAAATATTTGCATGCTCCAGGGATTTCGGGTTCCTCCCTCATGCTTGTATTTTGAGATTTCATTACCTTTGCTTCTATAGGCTCAGCATCCAAATAAGATACATTTGTGAAACGGGTCTTGAACAGGTCCAAAATCTAATGTTCACTTTAAACTGTAACATGGTTTGCTAACAACACTGATAAAAACAAACATCTATAAGCACAGATACATTTAAAAACTCTGACAACTAGGTTGAGTTTTTTTTTTCCAGATTGAGTTAATTAACAGAAGGAATATCTGTCAAGAATAATTAACGTATTAATTAAAAAATAAATTGTTAATTAACAAGTTAATTACTTAGTAGCTGCAAAACTACTGAATCCACTGGGGTGTGATGATGATAATGTGTTCTCTATTCTGTGCGGTGTCAAGTGTAAAATAAAACGTTAAATGTCACTAACACATTTTCATTATTTAGCTCACTTTCTGAATGTAAAATTCTAAAGTTTTTCTACTAAAATTTTATTGTTTTATAGCTTACTGTTCTTACATTTAGCTAATTTTTAATAAACATTAAATTTGAATGTTAAATAATGTGTCTAAATATTAAATCGGTTAGTGTTAATTAACCAGGATGATGTCAGCCTGTGACTAATAGCATTTAAGATCAAAATTCAAAATGTGTGAAATAAAAACAATATGGATGGTAATTGTGGTCGGACACCGGCCGCAAGTTTGATGTCTTGTAGGAAAGCTTTATTAAAATCTGAACTTATTCACTTTTCCATTCAGATTTACATATTTATTAGGGTTTTATATGAACACACATTGTTTAACATTTAACTAAAACATTTAAAGGCACAATGTGTAGGATTTGTTGTTTTCAGCGACATTTAGTGGTTGAGTGGTTGAATCATCCTCCCTGGTCCTCCCCCCACCCCCACCCCCCGCTTCCAAACGCAAAGGAGTTGCTACGGTGTCTCTCAGGTGTCAAAAACCTTTGATAATTCCAACCGCGATGTCTACCAGCAGCTTCAGGGCTAGTGATGTTTCAAGTGGTAAGATTATGAGCTTTAATAAGTAAAATTATCCCAGCTACAATGACAGACAACAAATATTACATTTATAGTATTACAACTAAAACCGTTTTTGACGCCGCCACCGCAGTTTGTCCTTCATGAGCCTTCGTAGACAAGATGGCGGTGCAAGATGGCGGCTGCCTATAGCGGCGACCCGCGACCATGGAGATATAAACAGCTTTTTGTAAGGTAAAAATAATAAAACAAGGTCTTTGTCTGCAATGATTAGACATGGTTTTTATTATTGTCATTAGTGATTATCTCAATTTCGGCTAAAAGAATTGACAAAATCCTATACACTCTTCCTTTAATAAACATTAGCAAAATGTAAGAACGGTGAGCTAAGTACTAAAATGTTAGTGGAAATTTTATTTTATGCTTGGCGCCCCGAACGTGTGTCTAATCCAAGACACTGCTATTAAATGTGTATAGATTCAGCAACTAGAAAATTGTTCTGTCATTATCTGTGTGTGGTAGATTATGACCAACATGCCAAAAGTGAAAAAGAAGTCGACCCCTCTACCGCAGCCTAATGTTGATGAGCCCTTACAGCGTCCGGTCACCCCTAGTTCTCATCGGAACATGAGCACAGGGTAAGTCATGAAGTCTTAGTTCGTAGGTTCAAACTTGAGTTCTCTTTCACAACACTTCTTAATATTGTCTGGTTTTTTAATGCTTTACAAGTTGTGCTAATTGTCAATATGAACATTTAAAAACAGCCTGAGCGACATTGTATTGTTGGTAATTTTGCTATCCACAGTGAGCATCGAGTCAGCAGTCACAGCTGTGAGAGCAGCAGAAACAGGGATTACCTGCTGAGCGGACAGAAGAGTGAGGAAAGAAGCCTGATTCCGTCCCAGTACAACTCAAGACCTCCTACACGCTCCGGCAGTCGTCCCAGCACTGTTGATTCTCTGCGCCACAGCCTTGGTATTTTATCTGATGTTTTCCTATTATGACTCACTAACCACTGGAAAATCTCATTGCATTAATATGAAGAAGTTAGTCAATGCATTTTTGATGTGGTTAAATGTTGAGGCCTTGGTACATCAGATGTTTGTTGTCAGATTACTCATCCTCTGTTCAATCTATTGGTTTTCTGATGCTTATCCATGGTTGAGTTGCAGAGGCAAAAGGTCCAAGAGGAAACCAAGTTTTATCTCTTGTACAATTGTATTTAGTTTGAAGCTTTTTTTGTGAAACTGTCAAATTTCCCATCCACCTGCTTCTCTTTATTTGGTGCGCAGTTTTACGTATTTGAAGCTATGCCCAATGTCTAAAGGAAGCACGAGGCACTTCCAGATGAGGAAGTTTTAACAATTTCCAGCTTTAGCAATTTCCTTAGTACTCTTTAAGGAATATATTCCTCCACTAAACGAATGCCAGTTGGATTATAACCYACATTTGCTTTCAATAAAAAGCTTCCTTGTCAGCATTTAACAGTGCTTCTGCATTGTTTGACTGTTTTTGTTCTGTTAAAGCGCACCTATTAAGCAAAACTCACTTTTTTCATGTTTTTAAACTTTCTTTTGGGTTTCTACTGCTTAGAGAAGCAGTCCAAACACCAAAAAAAGCACCCAGCCATTTTTTAGCTGTAATTACATGTATTTTTAGGTATCTGGAAAGGTGAAGCTCCGCCCACTTCCTCAAGGGACGATAGTTGTGCTGTTTTTACAGCAGCCATGGAGAGCAGAGATGCCTGGATTAATTTTATTTTTATCTTTGATGACAATTCTCTAATAATATTGCCAAAGAAAGCTGTAGTTTGTGAAAATAATTTCAATTTGGAAACTTCTATCATGTCGGGGGGCGGAGCTAAAGTAAACAAATGGATGCGGGGATAGGGGAGTGGGGTTTCCTTAGCAACTTCTGCATACAGCACGTTCTGGAGAGAGCTGAAGAACAGGAAGAAGTGAAAAGGTGAAATTTCATTATTTGAGATTCTTTTTGTGAAGTAAATCAAATGAACATGTTTTGTACAGCCCCCAGATGGATCCTAACTTGTGCTAAGACCCCCATAATAGGCCACCTTTAAAGTTTCGTCTTTAACAAAAAGGACCGAAATGTTGTTTTTATTCTATAAATAGTGTGAAGCTCTCGTTTCTTATTTCACCCTCTGTTATACATCCAAACTCAGAATGTGGGCAGTTCATTCATGATTCGGAGTTGGACGGATCATATAATGATGGAGCCAGAAAAGAACATTCCCAGGTGGAACACAATGGACATTCTGCCAGGTAAAGTGACTCACAAAAGTACACACACACACACACACACACACACACACACACACACACACACACACACTTGTATTGTGAAATTGTTTTAGTCATTGTAGCACATTAATGTTAATATATCAACCCATTTGTTTTGCCTGTAGTAGTTCATATACATGTTTGTATGCAAATATTGTGCATTAAAAACTAATATTTTCTAAAATAGAATTATAAAGTTGTTTTTCAAAGAGCAAATAAGTCAGCTTTTAGCCTATACCAGGGTAATGAATGTGACCATAAATACATCACGTTCTAGGTCTGTCTCATTTATCTGAACAAAATACATGAAACACTGTTTATTTCAGGTTTTTTTCATGCATGTTATTCTTCCAAAGTGACTACAATCACCTTAAATAAGCTATTATTTGTATTTATTTTTGTATTTTTTTCAAAATGACATTTTTCTTTCTTTCAAATTTTTCTATTTTACTGATCTTTTCTATGCATAATGGTAAATTTGTATCGAATCACTGATGAGTCATACTGAAGGTGCATTTTTCTTAACATACTTTGACCACTAATTATTAAAAAAAAACATTGTTTTTTTTTGTTTTTTTTTTATAGTTTTTATGACATCTTTAAATAAAAAAGCTTAAATACCACTTTATTAGATTATTGTGCCAGTTGGGTTACTGTAACACAGTAGCGCAGAAAATTAAACGCCAACCATGGTAGTTATGGAACAACGATGGGTAACTTAAATTATGTAAGGGGGCACAGTTTTTTGTTGACATTGAGGGCCACATAGCACTGCACACTTACCCAAATGCAATAAAACTGCCATTTAAAAAAAAAATGTGTGTGTGTGTGTGTGTGTGTGTGTGTGTGTGTGTGTGTGTGTGTGTGT
>NW_013952410.1:239719-244915 GCF_001266775.1 Austrofundulus limnaeus | reverse complement strand
GGGTGGGGGTGGGGGGAGGACCAGGGAGGATGATTCAACCACTCAACCACTAGATGTCGCTGAAAACAAACGCTGTGCCTTTAATAAATTAAGAATGCAAGCTACTACTCAAGTTCTCAACCTTCATGTTTCATAATTTCATATAATTTTGTTTATTTTTTATTTTTTGTTAAAGTTGTCAAAAAAGGACACACTTTTTTGTAACTCTCCAGACGTTCCTATCCAGCCTAGACATATGTGTTTGAATGTGTCTCTGAGGGGAGAGTTGGCAGAAATGTCGACGCTGATGGGTGAGTCAGCACTGCCAAGCTGGCGTGTGAGACTGTGACATGCGTTTAAACGAGCAGCAGCCACAAAGAAACCCATTCAGTCCAACCTGCCGTGGTCCTTCTCTCTTCTAAACCCCTAAGGAACTTGACTCCAGAATCCCGCCAAGAGTAATGAGTCCTAGGAAACCCTCCATCCACCCACCAAGAACGTACAACACCTWCACAATACAACCTGGCTGAGTCTAAGCTGAACAGCCCAATTTTGTTTGACTGAATGACAAGTCTTTTATTTGGAGATGAAAACAGCATTTATGTTGGGAAGAATAGAATCTTAGCAACACAGCAATTTGGCAAGTTTCAGATAAACAGGTGGATTTTTATCTCTTTGGTGGAATACTCCTTTAATGCTTAGTGAAAAGGTTTCTGGTGAGCTTTTATGTTTTTTATTCTCTTCTATTTATGGTAATTTATAGGTAAGAATAAGAAACTGAGGCCAATTCATGCAACAAATAGGCCAATGTTATGATGCTATACAAGCGTGCAAATATTGTGCCTCCTAATAAGGACACACTGATGCAATCACAGTTTGTCGCACACAGTTACAGCAGATAAAATCATGAAATTTGGAGCCAGTGTGAGCATCCTGAACAGAAACACAAATGAAATCCATCCTTTCAGATATGGTGTTGGATTGCTGCACAGGATGTAGGGCATTTGGCTTCTGTCTGATGGGGACATTAGAGGAGATCAGCTCGGTGCCTTGTAATTAGATGCAGAAGAGCTGTTTTCATTGAAATGCTCTTTCTCAGACATTTTTACAGTTTGCTATTTCTGCGGTTAGATAGATAATTTTGATTGAAATAAAACACGAATAACAGAAACATATACTGCATCCTTGCATAAAAATAATTAATTTATAAAATATTTATCTAGATCATCTACACACAATATATGTATATTCTTAATCTTCCTTATTTTTGTACTTTTTTATTTTAATTTATGTATAATTTATGCTTGTGCATTGCTTCATTTCTTGAGCCATACTGTTCCAAAAAGTCACTCCACAGGTTGATATGGTTTCAGGCACACCATAAAGTGCAAACCTATAGCTAAATATTTAAGTATACATAAATACATTATCAGTATTCTGTAACCAGAGACAAGTACGTTGACTTAAATGAATACTATACATGTGAAGGACAAGGCAGTCAGGACAGCCATAATTTCTTTGCTTTAAGCCCCACGTGAGACTAGATCTGACCATGGCTYTACCTTTTTTATAACAAGTGAATAGCTTAATAAATAAAAATACCTCTATTCAGAGCCAAAAAAGAGGCAAAAGAGAACAGATGTGCACAATGAAAAACACTAGTAAAGTTTTTTTTGTTTGTTTYTTTTGAGTATACCTACGAACATCAGGTGTAATGTTTCAGTTAACCTGGATGCAGTTATTTGTTTAAAAAAAAGAAAGTTTGAAAAAAAAAAACTAAACCATACCATGTCGTTGAACTAAAAACTAAGCATTTTATTTGCTTTGTGTTTTCTTTTTTAAATTCTTTTTCTTTCTTTCTTCCTCATCAGCAGTGTGGATTATATCTCCACATTTGCAGGCAGGACCAAGATTCCTCGCACACCTGACGCCGCAGACAGACCGACCAGCGCTCACCGCGACCGGGGACTCGTTCTGGCTCCTCAGTTTTCACAGTCTGAGCCACAGCAGAGCAGCCGGCCCYGCTCTGCCACCTCCACAGGAGGAGGGGGAGGTAAGCATCCACCACCAATCAGCGCGGACAACAGCGTTTGGCTCCTGTGGGTTATTATATTTGTTCTGCCAACAACTTTTGAAGACAAGCAGCTGTAGTTCAAAGGTTCAGCATTTATGAGAGAATTAAGTCGGCTTAGAGCAGGGGTGCCCAAACCTTTTCTTTGAAAGGGCCAAGATGAAAATCTATTTGAGGGCTTAGGGCCAAATGCAATATTATATGTTTTTTTAAGTAGTGTCCTTTTATTTTATTTTTTTAAGATAAAGCTAGCAGCTGCCCACATTTTGATTATTGTTTTTATAGCCCATGCATTTGGAGAAAGTTTGAAATTTATTTGTGGTCTTTTAAGGTGCACAAATCCACACGTGCTTATATTTGATCTAAACGTCTCTTTTTTTAATTGTATTTCATGTTTAATGTTATATAATTCAAAGATAAAGTAAGCACCGTGAGTGAAAACTATCTGCAGTACAGCCCCTTGTAATGACTTTAAGTGGAAACAATGTTTCTGCATAGGATGACAGGAGATAACAACCTAGTAACTGCTGGTAAGCCAAATCGAATGGRGTGTCCCACTTTGGGCACTTCTGGCTTAGAGTCAGTAGAATATGACTGAAGTCACTGACCCATTTTTAACACATATTTTGAACTTTGGAAAATACAGAGCACATAAGATACGGTTATAGTTCAATATAATGAAAATGTAAATGCAAAAAAAATATTTTAAAAAATCAAGAAAAATTATAAGGGAATTCTTGTTTTTATCAAACCCATTAAATTACATCTAAATGATGAATAAAACTTTAAAATATAAAAGTCTTTACAAGCAACACTTGAATTGCTTGCTTGTCCATGCTGAACAAAACGAGTAAAACTTTACTGACTTTACATAAAAAATGGAGCTAAATTCAAAAAGACTCTCTTTTTCTTTTTTGAAGATAAACTTAATTCATTTCAATAAATTTGACAGTTCAACTATTGCATATTCATTAGAAATAAACGGTACTGAACACACATCGTTATCAGCTGGCTGTGAAGTCTTATCTTAAGGTTGTGGGTTTTTTTTTTTTTTTACACTTACATATGTCTGCTTCCTGACAAGTTTTATTCTGAGTGCTCTCTCTCACTCTATCACATGTCTTTTTTTGTTGCTCTTTAAGCTTTCAACTTAATCATTCTAAAAAATAAATAAATAAAATAAGCAAACGTGTAATCTACAGTAAACTGACAAACTGTGTTCCACTTTCTCCCATTTTGCAGTCTTTCCCATCTTGAGTTTCACGGTTTTTATCTGAAAGTCTGTAACGAAATCTAGGATTTTGTTGTTTGAAAGCTCCTACTTCCATGTTTTGTTGGGTCAATTGTCAGTAACAATACTTTAGTAGTCGGGTTACAAAAAGCAGCGTTTAAGCTAATTTCCTCACACTGATCAGATTTCATGAGCTGTATATTTTCAGTATCATGCCTTTGTWTTAATTTTAACCCTTTAAAGCACATGTGTCAAACACAAGGCCCACGGGCCAAATGTGGCCCGCGGGTGACTCCGGTGTGGCCCGCCAGGAGGGATCCCCTCCCAAAAAATAAATAAATAAATAAATAAATAAATATTTTTTACTTAACATAAAATTTGTTTCTTATATCAATAGTAAACTTTAAATTTATGGTTAAATGCATCAAAATTAATTTAATAAAAATAAATGAAACAAAAATAAATTTAAAAAAATTCCTGTCCCTGAGCTGTTGGCTTGAAGTAACTGAGCAATTTAGTTGGATAGCACAGTACTAATAAATGAAAATAAGCTGCTTTAAAGTCACCATCAAACATAAACTAAATCTGCCATAATGCAGCTACTCACTAGAAACTCATCAGTGAGTAAAACTTTATTTGTTTTACTTTTAATATTTCTGTATTTATTTCAGATTTAGTCAGTCGTACACTTAGATCTTATCAGTAAAAGAGGACGTTAAAACTCTGTTTAGTCAAAGTTATACATGAAACATCAAAGTTCATTACAAGTGGCCCTTCGAGGGCCACCATACGCTCATGTGGCCCTCGGTGAAAATGAGTTTGACACCCCTGTTTTAAAGTATACATCTAAAAATAGATTTTACAGTTTCAAACAACCTGATTGAGTTTTATCATTTAATTTTATTTGTTTCAACATCCCACAGATTAAGACACAAAAGAATTTTAGAAATAAAAACTTTGTCAAATCAAGCCAAGAAGATCATAGCATCAACTTTTTATTGGTTTTATGAAATTGTTTCCCGGCAAARCGAAAACAGGCAAATTCTGTTTTGTTGTTGAACCGACAAAGTCAATAAGCTGTCCAAGTCAACTGCCTTTATCAGCTTTCACTGTCATATCTCACACAAAGAGCTTGAGTCACTGCAGAAAAGATCTGGTGCTCTTAGCTTCGCGATAACAATCTCGCCATGCTCTCATGCATCTTAACTGCATTTCATAAGTGATTACCTCCGGCTCTTCCGCTGAGCAACTCTTACCATAAAGCTTGTAAAAGCGCCTAATGGTCACTCAAAGCCACCACATCCTCCTGAGTGTGTTGTACTTTTGAGATCTGGAAAGTCTCTGACATCTATTGCCTCATGAGCAAATCACTTACTGTGATCATAGCTCAGCTTAAAGTGCAGTAAGCAGACATGATTCTGCTTCAGTTTCTCGATCTCTTTTTTTTATTAACTTCTTTCATTTTATATTTACTTGAATGTCAGTCAAACTAAAGCAGGGGTGTCAAACTCATTTTCACCGAGGGCCACATGAGCGTTATGATGAGCCTTCGAAGGGCCACTTATAATGAACTGTGACATTTCATGTTTAACTTTGACTAAACATGTCCTCTTTTAAACACTGATAAGAACTAAGTGTATGACTGACTAAATCTGAAATAAATACAGATATATTAAAAGTAAAGGCAGATTTAGTTTGTGGTTGATGCTGACTTTAAAAGAGCTTATTTTCAGACATTAGTACTGTGCTATCCAACTAAATTGCTCAGTTACTTAAAGCCAACAGCTCAGTACGGAAGCGTATTGCTATCACGCAGGGGAAAAAAAATCCGCGCGCTATCACGTTATAACGTGATACGTATCTTGTTAAAACGTGATAGTATCTTGTTAAAACGTGATACGTATCACGTTTTAAC
>NW_013952410.1:230958-239175 GCF_001266775.1 Austrofundulus limnaeus | reverse complement strand
GGGGGGGGGGGGGGGGGCACATGGGAGTGACCCGGCCTTGTGTTTCACACGTGAACTAAAGTATGTGTTGTTTTTGCTGCTGAATGAACTCTGGTCTCCACACAAGGTGGTAAATCCAAACACACACTGAGTTGCTTTAGGCCCACCTTTGGTACACACACAAGTTGTGACAGAGATGCTCACTTTGCTGAAGGAGAGATAGAGGAGGTGTTTGTGTTGCTGACTGGGCCACCCACTCCTTCACTGCAAACAGAGGGAAGCCTCTGTTCTTGGATGGAAAACGCAGCATTATCCTTGTCAAGACAGGTTGTCCACAGTGACTGGATGTGATGACAGATCACCATTATGTTGCCATGCAAAAAGAAACAGTGTTTCTTAAGACTGTGGCTCCTCTCCTCAGAGATGCCTGCAGTAAGAAAAACTGATTATTTTTCTGCTCTTTGAAAGGGCTTAAATTCGGCAGTGTCTTTTTTTCTTTCTACCAAATTATCTGAAAATGTTGTATAATCCAGAGTTTGGGGTTTTACATTGAACTGAACGGGGTAGATGTCCCACCAGCCTTGCTGTTCCCGTCTTCATCCTCTCCTCTTGTTTCCATTTTCAGCCAAGCAGTCCAAAAGGAGGTGAAGAGGGAGCTGTCACCATTGGGGGAAGCACTATCTCCCCAGGAGCATCAGGCTTCCTGTAACCTCATCCCCGCCCCCTCCAGGTTGCGCTCAGGGTCAGGCCAGCAGGGATGGTTCAGGATCAGCTGCTGCAGCCAGAGGAAGAAGAGGAGTGTGTGTGGAACAATGTGCAGGATTGTTGCCCTGCATCCCCCCCACCCACCCACTTTTGGCTTCAACACAGACTCAATTGGTAATATAATACGAAGGCGGACAATAATCATAATCACCAGCCATGCAACCCTGTGAACCCTGAAGCCCTTGAATTTCTAGTTTTTCTTCTCAAGGTGGTGCTTGGAACAAAGCGACAAAAGTGCTGTGTGATAATATACAAGTTGTGTTCTAACTTGGATGTAACTCTCTGATCCAGAGCTGTTTGAAACACAATAGTGCAGGACTTTTTGTTTTCATCCTAGCTCACTGGTTTCTCACTTCTTTTCTTTTCAGTTTTTTGTCTGTAGAAATGGAGAGATTTTCAGAGCCATCTTTCTGTTTAGACCACAATTTAATGTGTTTTAAACCCCTTTGCATTTATATTTGAATCACAAATACAAAATACAGTTATAAGTCTCACCATAATTCTGTAAATCAGTAATCCAGTGACTTTTTCCAAAAACAAAAACAAAAGAACGAAATATGTATCTGCATGAATAAATGACRACACCAGCTGCCCTTACAATGTAAAAATAAAAATAATGCAACATTTTACTTTAAAATTGTATGAAAAGAGACTTTTTGGTTGACACTCCGGAAAATGTGCATATCCCAGTGTGACTTGTCTGATTAATTCTTGTTTTTAAATTATATCAGAGTTTATAAAGTACATTAGTAAAAACAATAGATTGAATATTTGTAAATATCTTAAATTCATTGTTGCTTGCATTGTACATTTGCATTGTTTACTGCTGTGTTGATGTGTATTTATTTATAGTTGTTGATTTTTGTGGTTCTAAATAAATTTGTGTCACATTAACTGCTTACTAGTCTTTGCAGCCTGACCGGACTTCTTTAGTTAATAYTATGCACAACTTAAAAGATTTTCAGCTGTGTTTGACTATATGTTAAATCTCAGCAGGTTGCGAGTACGTTTTTTAAATAACTCACTCATTTAGACACATTTTATTACCAGCTGTTATTGTCATATTGGACCCCAGATAGTAAAACAATAATTTACAATCACTTTGTCGCCATATGCATTTAATTCAAGTCAAAAATACTCTATTGATCCCAAAGGGAAATTAAATGTTGTAGTAACTCGTGTAACTAAAGACTCGTTGTAGGTGGTGACGGCTGTGGGCAGGAAAGATTTAAAGATTATAAATAATCTGATCTCCCTTTTATGGATTTATATAATTGCATTTGTCCTTGAAAGAGACTTAAAGTTCATTTTTATGCTATTAATACTTAATATTTTTAAAATTCAGACTTCACTCATCATTTGATATTTCCTCCACTGTGTTCTTCTTTCCAAACCCCACTCTATATTGATTGTCTTATTGATTTGGTGTCACTTGACATGATACATGCTATTTGTGAATAAGGATCTTGTAAATATTCCAAAGAAGTTGCAGCAGGTCTAACATGACCTTTATATGGCACTTACAGAGATATATAGCTTAACCTTGTGACTCTTCCTCAAAGTGTGACGCAAAAAGGACTTATCCGATGTGATGTCATCACTGACCTCACCTCCGATAACATGCTTGCTTTTGAGGCACAAAATAAGAAACGTAGTTGCTAGTCTGGTAGTACTTGAAACCGGTCTTGGTCTTAAGACTGGTCTCAAGACGAGTTTTTGATGGTCTTGGTCTTGTCTCAGTCTCAACAGCATTTGTACTCGGTCTTGTCTCYGTCTCGGACATTGAGGACTCGGAATTTTATTTCAAGACCAGTCAAGACCACAACTGTGGAAATATCACTAAATAGCTGGATTATTGTCCAATTTATTAGTTAACAATCTTGCTTTCATTTGGTTTAAAAATGTAGCTACTGATTCAAATCCAAACCTGACTCGTTGCTATTTATGTTTTTGTTAAAGGCTGTCACCCATCGGCACCCCCCATCACTTGCATGCTGCACTCCCAGAAAGTGAACCGTGGTTCTCTGGGAGCGGTAAAGGATGTCTTCAAAAATTTAAGTAAAAAATTTGGCTACATTATTCATAAATAATATCATTGTAAAACAACAACAACCAGGAGAAAGCYTACAGCAACTTGTACATTTGGCAATGCTTCACTTTCAGAGACTGTGGGGATGTCAAAATTTATTTTCACTTACGTAAACAATCTGCCTCCGTAGCAAAATTCTTTCCTCTGCCCTCACACAGACATTTAGTCAATATTAGCTCTACATATTAAGTTAGCTAAAGTGGGGAAAAAAGTATTTAGTCAGCTCTTAAAAAGATGAGAGAGGCCTGTGATTGACATCATAGTTAGACCTCAACTACGAGATACTAAATACTTTTCCCCCATTGTACAGTGGGGGAAAAAGTATTTAGTATCTCGTAGTTGAGGTCTAACTATGATTGACATCATAGTTAGACCTCAACTARGAGATACTAAATACTTTTTCCCCCACTGTACATGTGTACAAAATACTCCCATCTTTTAGGGCACTTTTTTTTATCTGGTATCGGTCTCGCCCTCCCTTGGTCTTGGTCTCGATTGGTCCAAACCCTAAAAGTCTTGGTCTTGTCTCAGTCTTGAGACACTGTGGTCTTGGTCTTGACTTGGTCTCGGGTTAGGTGGTCTTGACTACAACACTAGTAGTTGCATCTCAGTGTCCTGCAATTTTGAAGATTGGCTTTGTAGGGGTTTTTGGGTATATTCTAAAATAGGTAATTTGTGACTCACAAATTACCCTACCTCGAGGCACCACATTCCTTAATTCGATCAAGTGTTGACCCAGGAAAGAAATGAAAAACTGTAACTTTGGGGAAACTTTTAGCAAAGCGGATTCTCAGATCAGCTTGTGTTCAGGCTTTTCTCTACCTGGGATGTGAGCATGCAGCTCTTAGAACAGAGTTTACCACTTCTTCGTGGTTAACACATTTCTGTGAACTTCATTATCACTCTTTATGATAATTAGATTTCAGCACAGCAACAAAGGGGTTTTCTCAGCTTCCCTTTTTCATGAGCTCCTTTTTCGTTTTTTTCTGATAAACGGCTGGGTTCCATTAAATTTACCTTCCCTGTCCTTATTTTGGTTTATAAGGACGGTCGTTAGAATATTTAATTAGCTACATTAATTATCCTAACAGCGGTAACTTTCAGAGTGTCAGCGCATGGCTGCTTTAATTTGCCTCTGAGAAGGAGCATCGTACCGAAGTCTATTTTTTCAGCCCAATACGATCTCAAAATGTCGACTTTAATTTTCTTAGCATGCATTAAAAAAAATCAAACAGTTCTCTGTTTTATTTCTCATTTAAAATTTGGCCTTTCTTTAGCAAAAATAGCAACACCAACACACATTCACACTTCAGAGTCAGCGGTGCGTCCACACTGTCTCTAGCTCATGGACATTACCTAGCTTCTAGGTTTGAAATTTGCATATCACTTTAATCAATCAAATGTCCACCATTTGACTGATATCTTTGATACTTTTGATTTCAAACTTCGAAGGTAGATAACTGTACACATGTTTCTGCTTCTTGCTGTTTAAAGCATTGTTCAAACATTTTAAAATTCACAGTTAATTCCTTTTCAATATAACTCTTAGTTAAAATTAGAACTCAATAGATTGTTTTATCTATGTTATTCTAAATTGGAGTAGATAACTGTTTGGAAAGACAGAAGCTGTCAAACAATTTGATTAAATTGAAAACACATTCCTTTGCAAAAGAATGAAACAGAACATGTAGTTTTTAAAATCACCAACATTAACTTTAGAAAATTAATTTGGATAATTTTAAGCTAAGACTAGAGTTGAACAGTTCTAGAAAACAAGAAATTATTTACAAGGTAACATTAAAATACTGACAGTATTTTAAAAGTCATGTGATTACAGAAGGGAGCTGCAATCTAACCTGGTTTGAAGTCGAGCTGTGAAGCTGTTAAGCTCTTGTGACTCACCAGTTTTCATTTTTCTCTCGATGAGGACAGTAGAAGTGGAAACGGCACTTACAGTTAACTAAGCTTTATCGAGGTTCAACAGCGGTGTGACAACGCGCATGCGTGAATGAGGAGGTCGGTTTTGAGGAGGTGCGAGATTCAACAGAACACCGCGAACGGTCAGACTTATCACCAAGACTATCACAAAGAGAAGGGAACATGCAAAGTCCTTTAAAAAAAAAGTCTGAAGTTAGTGGATCTTGATTTCTTCCTTTAAGCAGTCATAGAACCAGTTACACCTAATTCAGAAATTATTAATTAAAGGAGGAAAATACTACAGCTTGCTATTACAATACTGAGGCTTATATGCAGACATACAATGGGGTCTGTCTAAACTATTCTTTTAGTGGGGTGTTCCTGAAAATTTTCTAGACGGCAGCAGCCATGAGGCATCCTAATAAGATTCCTAAAACGTCTCAGCTGACTCACTTTGGTGTAGAGGAGCAAAGGCCCTACTCCAAGCTCCTCTAGAATGACAAAGCTCCTCACCTTATCTTTAAGGCTGAACCCAGCTACTAGTGTTGAGCAATATTGATATAATAATCCCCTGGAGTCCCTGGATGCCTGCATYTCCTACCCTTAGCAAAAAGTAGTACTTGAAGTTCATTTTAGTAAGTATACTTGAGTATAAGTTTAAGTATATCAAATATACTAGGCACCATGTACTTGTAGTATACTTGAAAGTATACTGATTTAATACTTGTTTGTACTAAATTGGGACATTTTAAGTATATACTTTAAGTATTCTGTTATAATGTTAGTATACTTTAAGTACTTGTCATTAAGTATACTAAATATATACAAGTGTATGTCCCTAATGTACAATGATATAAGTATACTAGCAGTTTACTAACAAGTTTACTTCTAGGACTAAGTTGGCCCACAACAAGTTTATGAAAGTATACTCAGAAGTATACTGAAAGTAATCTTCTATGTATACTTTTAGTTTAATCTTAAAATATACTACAAATAAACCAGTCTGTGTGAAAAGTGTACTGCTAAATTTTATCTTGGCCAAAACTTTAAACATTACTAGTATACTTAATTTTTTAGTATACTGTTAGTACAAGCCAAGTATAGTTTAAGATAAACTTGGTTAAGTATATCTCAGATAAGTACATAAAAAGCAAACTGGAATTATACTCTTAGTTTTAAGTTTAAAATTAGTATACTTAAAGGATACTTGTATATACTACTTTTTGCCAAGGGTAGTCACACAACCAATTTAAATCACTCTAGTGGGAAAGAGCATTCCACCTTTTACCAGTTGATAACCATTGGCCTTAGACTTAGAGAGGTTGAATCTCATCCCAACCACTTCACACGAATCACCACAGTGGATACTGAAGTTCATGGCTTGTCATGGCACCAACAGAACCACATCATCAGGAAAAAAAAATAAAAACCTTTTCTCTCCACAGCTGTGCCTTAAGAATGTCACAGCCATGAACGTCACAAACAGGTTCAAAAACCAGGGGCAGATCTGGCAGAGTCCAACCCTCTTGGGAACGAGTTTGAATTTGTGCCAAAAATGTGGACACATCTGCTTTTATCATTTAGGAGCCTTTAAACAGTCCCTGGCACCCCTCACAGAGCATCTCAAGAATCACGATCTTTAAAATACATGTAGATTGGACGATCAAACTCCCATGAGAAAACGTTACTATTGTGACATTAATTAGTCACGGCTTGTCTCGCAATTCACAGATACCCATTAATTAAACACAAATTGACACATTAGCACCTTGAAATGTGTGTTGACTTCATATAACGGATAGATCTGGCAAACTCTAAGTCTCACATGCTGTTCCCCTGACCGAAGCGAGCATTGTGGATACAGCCTGTGAGGCTCAGCACAATGTGAGGAAACAGACTACACAGACTGACGCACACGCAGCCAGGTGGTCGTGTACTGTAACCCAGAGCTCAGACCACGCTGGAAATGACAGAGACAGAGGGGGAGGCTGCCTTCTCTCAAAACAAAAGTTTTGATAAAAGACTAAGAAGAGAGATGTTTGCAGTCAAGACAAACTTTATTTCAGGTTCTTCCGGAGAGTCCTCTGCGTCATTGGACTCACCAGCGCCCMTTCCAGTTGAGTTTATCACAGCCAAGAAGCTTTACTGATAAAATGTGACGCCGGCAAAAGCAGAGACAGCATTTGTCTCTCAAACCTCCTGTTTCCTCCTGCAGACCCCCTTTGGAACAGATGGCTCAACACAAACAACTGCACTTTATTGTAAGCACTTGTCTTCCCTTCCAGGCCCATGTGTGGTGGTTTCATTAAATGCACTGAACTCCACTGGCTGCACCGCAGTGTTAAAGGTCAAAGTGGGAACTCGTCAAAGAGGCTCAAGTTTACAGCTTATTTGGAATTCACCTTTTTCACGCCTTTGACCTTCTCAGGAATTTGCTCGCAAACCAGACGTTAACCTTTAGAATGAAAGCGATTGCATTTTTATTGTGTGTGCATAAGAACAAATCCCAGCTGAAGATGTACAGTAAAGTGGATGTATGGTTGTTGAAACAAAAAAAAGGATGCGTTATTTGAACAAACGCTAACTCCTCAAGCTCCTGGAATGTTTTGAAAGCTCAATGTTGCACACAGAGGTGGCGATTTTTTTTTTAGCAGATATGCATTTGACAAATACCTGCTTGTGAGGAAGACATYCACCACAAAAATGTGTACCTATAATTAACCCATCATGGGTTGGTTGATTTACACACTGAGGCAAAAGAAAAGGGAAAAAAATCTCTCACTTCAGCCCCTGTCACACTAATATTTTAGGCAACTTATGCTGACTTATGAAAACGTTTTTATGACTAAATGCTCATACAGATTAGATGATATGATCTAATCATTAAAATTACAATATATGGATAAAAACAGCTTGCAGTTGATTATTTTTATTCCATCTTRAGTGTAGACATCTCCAGTGTTGGACAACATTTTCAGACATTGGCATAAATTGTCTCAAGTGTTACAGTGTGAAAGGGCTTTAAGAGAAGCATAGTCTTCATTTCATGCTTCCGYCTTGAACAGAAAACTGTTCATAGCTGCGGGTGAAGACCGTAAGCGGTCAACAGCACCGCAATGTCATGTGAACGAACCAGAAATTTCCCCAACTTTGGAAACTGTTAAGATGCACACTCATCAAACGTGAAACAAAAGGGTTTCTAAAAATAACAACAAGGACGTTATTTAAAAAATGAGGCTAAGAAAATCCACAAGTGATGGCTGTGTGAAAAAGGAAGGAGAAATACACTCAAGCTACAAGGAACTTTACATAGTGACTCAGAAGTTTAGTCATTGAAATAAGGCAGGGGAAAACACAACAGTTTTTAAAGGCACAGTGTGTAGGATTTTGTCAATTCTTTTAGCCGAAATTTGGATAATCACTAATGACAATAATAAAAAACATGTCTAATCATTGCAGACAAAGAC
>NW_013952410.1:219546-230696 GCF_001266775.1 Austrofundulus limnaeus | reverse complement strand
TATATATACAGTATATATGAAGTCTTTTATATTTCTTACAACACTGCTTCCTCACCATCCTTAAATTCTTAGACCATCAGCTAGTTTTAATATTAATTACCAAAAAATAATTGTTTATAATGCTTTTGAGGAAAGTAATAGCTGACAGAGTTCCAGTCAACATGACAAGTGTAAAACTGAGGAGTCAGTTTGTGCAATTACCTGCCAAGAACAATTCTTTCACTTGGTTTCCGTGTCCTGCTCAAAACCATTTCTCATTAAATCAAATCAATTTGCAACAGAGCTGCCAAATAAGGTTTGGACTTATACAGACTGTCTCCAACATGTGAGGCTGGATGGACACGTCTTCCCTTGTTTACAACTTTTAAATAATTTGTAAATAAATATAGTATCGCAATAGAGCCACAAACCCCTCTATCAAACTAGAATGAACCGCAGAGGCTGGGGGGCGTGGTGTGAAGCTCCTTGTTTGGATTTAAAGAGACAGCGTCAAAATGCGTTGATCTGAGACACACCTTAGAAAGAGGGGCTTGTGGAGTTACAATAAGGAGGAATTCAGACCAAAGCATTGCAGATTCACTTTAGACCCCAGTTAAATGATTTAAATGTGAAAAAGAAAAAAATTTAAAGTATGACATGTCTCCTTGAAGTACTTTGTACCATTGGTTGGATTAGATTACTTTGGTTCTTGTTTCCCTCTAATTGATAACGCTGTATGTTAAATCAGCCTTTTTCTSTCTGGTCTACAATGCAATCAACTGATAAATTTTAAAAAAGTTTGATTAGATCAGCTTTCTTGTTTTTTGTTGTCTGCTGTAAACCCAGCTTTAATCTTTTCAGTTCTTAAAATCAGGCAACAAGGCTTTGTGTCACTTTTCTTCAGGGACAAACTTTGTCTTATTATTCAAAGGAAAATGGGGCACTGTGAGGTCCGTCAACACCTCACTCCTCTGCAGAGCATGCAGAAACAGATTTGGCAGAGTGGGAGGGGGAAGGAGAGGGGGCCAAAAGTGGGGGGAAAAAACAGTGCAAACAGGCAACAGGATGCACATGTGCCTGAGAAGGATGGCTGGTTGGATTCAGGAAGCGGAGAGAGATGGAGAGGAAGGAGGGATTTGGAATCACAGCTGTGTTCAGCCTGACAATTCCTGTTTTGAAGCAGAGAGACTGTTTGTTGTTCTTTGTCCGTGGCAGAAATGTGCTTTTTGTCACAGCGAGGATTGAGTACGACTGTGATTACAGCTGGGCGACGGACATTACAGCCGTCAGGATCCTCCTTTGTTTTTGTCTGAGTGTGTGGAAGAGAAGTGCAAGTGTCTTGTTTGAGGTCAAAAATAAGAACTTCAGTTTGACTTTTAGAACATTTTAAAATTCAGATTCATTTATTAATGACCACACAACAAGTTGGTGGAATTTGCTTCCAGTACAGCAAGACATGCACACATCTCTGTGTCAGAACAAACAATACAAACAAACAGAGGGTGCACTAAAGGATATTAATTAGTAAATGTATCAAAATGCAAAAAAAAAAAAATAACAACTTTATTTTGATAATTCATTTTCTTTAGTAGWTGGTAATAACTTTTTGGAGTTTTACCTTTTTTTCTCCCCACAAAGTGACTAAAATTAAGGTTTTCATTTAACGTGTTTTAGTCTAAATCTACCATGACTGCAGAACTATAGCACATTTCTCCYAGCTGTGAAGTTGTTTTGTTCAGTTGATTCTAGGGGAACACAGACATTCAAATCTCCACTTCCTGCTCTGATCTTTATATTTCAGTTTCTAGTTGCTAAAATGGAAAGTAAGCTAACACATGCGTGTTGTGTCTGAGGAGGAAATGCACGTGGCAAACCACAAAAAGCAGCCCATAAACCATAGGGGAACAAAGTGTTTGAGAAACTGTTTTGAAAACTTTTTCTTTCAGCTCTTCTCTTTCTTTTGCAAAAATGATTAGTTAGTCAATAAGGATTAAAGTCCAGAACTTGTGTGTTTTCATTTGAGCCACCAGCTACCACGTTGGGTTTTGTTGCTTGCATTGCTCAAAGAAAATAAAAGATCACAATGGTTGATTCAATTTTTGACTCACACAGAGAATATATGTTTTGCATGATAATTAATTTGAAAAAGTCAGTACAATTGCAATTTAAGTTCTGACACATCACCTGAGGTGTGTACCTTTGCACCTTTGCAGCAACTGATGTCTTGTTAAAATAATATTCAGTAGCAGAGGCACATGTAATAAAGTGGATTCAAAGGTCCAGCAGTAATAAAAAACAGTTTTTTTTTATCTTTGTGACTCATTACGTTGAAATAAAAAGGAAAGYTTGCGTATTGATTCCTTTGTAGCTACTTCAAACAAGAGCTGATAACGGTTTTTTTTATTGCACGTTATATTTTTCTTGCTTTCCAGTAAAACCCAGAGCTGCTATAAATGAAACTTAGTGATATTTTCTCCATTTGATGCAGATGTTTGGAACGTTGTGGAACTCTGTTCTTGTAGCCTAAGTTCAAAATCCCTTTTGCTCCAGAATGTTTTGTTTGTAACATTTAATGTGTTTTATGTAAAATGGTGGAGTGTCCTTTAATGTTGACTGCTGCTGAGGATGATGATGATGAATCATTTGCAAATAATAAAAATAAATTTAAAAAAACTCAATCAGATTTCAGTGAAACTTCCAGGAAGTAARCACTGAATATATATGGAAAACTGGTTAACTTCTGGAATAAGTCTAATGCAAGTTTCTGTGCTTGCAACTACGGTAAACAGAAATGACTTTAACTTCATCAATTTAAAAATTATTGAGCTAAATGATGGCGTGGAAGTATAGGTTAGTTATTCCTCACACATACTCTGAGCACTAAAATAGCACAAGACATGTTTTATTTCCCTTAAACTATTGGAGTCAACTGTGCCTGTCCGTTAGCAAAATATCACACGAAATTCTWAACAGATTTTATTGAAACTTTCAGAAAGTATTTAGTGGATGCACACTTACAACTCTTTGCATTTTTGAGTCAACAAAGTCAAAGTTGGCCARCACAGCYAACTAAAATTAATAAACACAAAAARGCTGTAACTCAGCCAATTTTACAGYTATTGAGCTATAATTTGGTGTTGAAGTAGCTGAGAGTCATTCCCAACACATACTCTGAATGTTATACATTGTTGAACATTTTTTGCATAATGCTTTAGGGGTTAAGTATTTGTGTCAACCCTATTATTCTGTTAACAAAATATCTTATGAACCACTGGATATCAGGAGCGGTGGAGGAACAGACCCAGGGCGCAGGCAGGTTCAAAATGGGACAAAAAGATTTATTAAATAATAGAAAATGCTGTTGAGGCAGCTCAAAAATCACTTACAGGTTCTCAAAAACACAGGCACGAGGGAGACAAAGCTCAGGAACAAAACACAACAATGATCCGACAATAAGACTGAGACAGGACAGGGTTTAAATACACAGAAAACTAATGACTGAACAGAAAACACCTGAGGAGAAACACAAGGGTGACAATCAGACTAATAAGGAGCAGCTGGGCAGAGACACACTGGGGAACATAGAAAACACTGGGAAAACCAAGGAGAATGAATACAGACTATGACACTGGACAGATTTTGGTGAAACTCTCAGTAAGTGACACTTGGATCTATATTTATAGTTGATCAACTTTTGGAGTCAATCKAATTTAAGATGGCCTCCACAGCTAATCCATATTAGCCATCACAAAAAGGGCTACAACTKGGTCAGGTTTGATATATTTACATTATATCATTAACAATATTAATTTGCAATTAATGCATTATATTTGCAGATAATGAGCTAAAACTTTGTGTGGTGGTAGCTGAGAGTCAACATATGCTATGAGCGTGGCATCTCACATTATTGCATGCATATTATAGAAAAAGGCATTTACAATGTTTGACCAAAATGGTAACATAATGGCAGCATTCATTTAATTTTGATTCAGTGGAGGAGGTAGGCATAATAAGAAACAGATACATTACAGATTTTAAAAACTAACTAAAAATAATAGAAGAAAATAGCCACTCTTACAGCTGGTGGAGTTGTCAGATTATCAGAGGACTAATGCTGGGCAGTTTGTAAAAGTTTTCCCATGAGGAGAGGCATGTTCTTCAGACAAAAAAAAAAAAATAGAATAAAATAAAGTGTGTGTGTTTAAGGGGTTTTGCATAGAGTAGTAAGTTGGGTGTCATGCTTGCCTCGCCTGCAGTTCATTCATTATCCACATCTTGTTCCATGTGGTCTGTGCGTAACGGAGTCTTTAAAAGCGGTTCTGAGCGCATGGGTCCTCACAGCACAGCACTCTGTAGTATCAGAACACTTCACACCGCCTCTGTCTGTCTGCTCTCCCTCAACTTCCTGCGTGAACACTGATTCCGCTCAACGGATGACGCTCACTTATGTTTCTGTCTCCCCCCACTTGCAAAACGGCAGAAACGGGAACTGTTTCGCTCGGCTGGACGTCGTTTCTCCGCTTTTTTCTGGGTTCAACCGTCCACCTTGGTTTGGAACAGAAAGGACATGTAAGTTGCTGTTATTTATTTATTTATTTTTCTTTAAGAAGAGCGTGTCGGGGGTCCCGGATGAAACAAGCCAGGGCTTGACTTTATAGAAGTGTGAGAATCTGTAGTGCATTCCACTTGTTCCTCTTTCAAACATACAGTTKTAATCAGAAATATGTGCAATATTTTCTGCATGTGAAAAAATAAGTGTCTGATTTCTTTTGTCAAGCAAAGGGGAAAAATGTACAAAAGTTTTTTTTTAACTATCTATCTATCTATCTATCTATCTCATACAATTTTAGAAGATTTTTATTGTTTTGTTGTCTGTCTGCATGACACTACATTGACAGAAGTTGCAAGAAAAGCTGATCCTCTTTTATAGTAATATTAATTGGGTTTCTCAAAATGGGGTCAGCACGCTTTAGCATGCAAGGTCTGCAATAAAGCAGAGAAAATATACTGACTACATGTATATAAATCCCATGGCATTCAGTGGTTAAAATGGGAGTAAATTATTTTAATCAGTATGAAGTTTATGAGGAAGTCCCGTGAACCCCTGCCCCCAGGGGTTCCCAGACCCAAAAAAATTGGAGTACCCCTACTCTAAACATCCCCTTATTGCTTTAGCCAGATTTATAAACTGAAAATGTTACTTTCTGGATCTTTTAAACATGCAGTTCTGTACTGACAATAATTCACAAACATACAATTTTTGTCTTGCTGTCCATGTTTTAAATTGTAGAGAAATACTCAAATCTGAGTAAGTTCACTGTTTGATATTTTCAAACATCTGGTATAACTCCTAGAAAATGATTCCCAACTTGAATGCCTTTAACTGTTTGTTTGTTTTTTTTCTCCTTTTTTTTCTCTCCCAAAGGATGAACAGAGATCGCAACAGAGTGTATAAGCGAATGACTGTCATGTTCTTCCTGGTCGTGGTAGGGCTGACTGTTGTCCAGAAGGGGAGCATCAATATGGGGGTTCCCTTCGAAATTGAGAGGGTGGCTCGCACGCATTCTTCTCAAGGTGTCGAGCCGGGAGCCGCCCAGGAAGAGGAGCCCCGCTCGTACCTGGGTATCAGAAGCTTTTGGAAGCTTGGCGAACAGAAACCGCAGCCTAAAGTTCAGCCAACCATGCAGAAGCCCAGGATCACCGAGGAAAACAGTCCAGGCAGCTGGGATGTTACCAGCTCCAACTGTAGCGCCAACCTCAACCTCTCGAGCCAGGCGTGGTACAACGGGCTGGAGGGCCACTTTAAGCAGTTTCTGCTTTATCGACACTGTCGCCTCTTTCCCATGCTTCTCAATCACCCGGAGAAGTGCTCAGGGGAGACCTACCTGCTCATGGTGATTAAGTCAGTGGCCACCCAGCACGACCGTAGAGAGGTTATTCGAAAGACGTGGGGCAAAGAGCGGGTGGTGAATGGCAGAAGAGTAAAGACCCTCTTCCTGCTTGGCACGCCCTCTAATGAAGCAGAAAGAGCAAACCATCAAAAACTCGTGGAGTATGAAGACGCTATCTATGGGGATATTCTTCAGTGGGACTTCTTAGATAGTTTCTTCAATCTGACTCTCAAGGAGACTCATTTTCTGAAGTGGTTTCACACTTACTGCCCCAGAGTCCGCTACGTCTTCAAGGGGGACGACGACGTCTTTGTTAGCGTGGAGAACCTCTTTGAGTTTCTGGACAGCAGAGGCTATGACAAGAACCTGTTTGTGGGGGATGTGATTTTTAATGCTAAGCCCATTCGTAACAAAGACAACAAATATTACATCCCTCAGGCTATGTATAATAAAACATACTACCCTCCATATGCCGGCGGAGGGGGCTTTCTGATGGATGGGACGCTGGTCAGGAGGCTTCACTATGCTTCAGAAACACTTGAGCTTTACCCCATCGATGATGTCTTCCTGGGCATGTGTCTTGAAGTGCTGCAGGTCACACCCGTAAAACACTACGCCTTTAAGACTTTCGGCTTGGTGAAAAATAAGAATAGCAAATTGAACAGAGAACCTTGTTTCTTTAAAAACATGATAGTGGTGCACAAGCTGCTCCCCTCAGACCTCTTGCACATGTGGAATCTGGTCAACCGTGACCTTATCTGCTCACAGAAAGTGAATCTCCTATAGCGTTAAGGACAAAACCCACGAGCTTTACATCAGTGCAAGTCAAAAGGAATTTACAGTACAGTGCAGGAGAGCCAAAAGCTAACGTCCATGTAAACTCTCCTTTACAGTCTTTTACTTGCTGATTCTGAGCAGCACTGCAAGTATCTCAAAAGTAAATTATGAAGACCTTTTCTAAAAGGGTTTGGAAAGTTTTTGTATTTATATGTATAGTTTGTAAAACGTTTAGTGTCGGCACTCAAATTCAGAGACAGCAATCAAGTGGAGCTTTTATAAATGAGCACACCAAAGAATTACGTTAGAAATATTTATTCCATTGATTCTAAAAAGGGTCTACTTTTTTCTAAAAGCAAAAATAGAGGCCTATACCCTGCTTCTCTGCTTTTTTGGGACCAGAACAATTGTTTCGCCTTCTTTTCGCCTTGGAAGTTGGGACATGGATCTGGAAACATCTCCTGACTTATTTAACTTGCAAACATGTGGAGTAATTAGGCAAACCTTAGCAATAAATAATATATTTGCATTTTTGTGTGTGTGTGTGTGGTCTAACACTGTAACACCGTTCACCAACAGGAAATGAACAGCTCGGTGTCTGCAACTGATATAAAGAGATGCAATCTAACAGAAGTGCAAATAAAACATTTCTGCGGCTATCTTCTGAGAGTGTTCAATTTTATCTTTATTTATTTTACTCAGAACTTCAAAAATCAACTTCTGAGTACGAACAAATGACTGATTTTCAATATCAGTTTCCAGGTGGTCCTAATGATATTGCTTTCTTTGCTGTAATGCATTTAAACATATCAGGAGATGTTTTGGTTTTATAACCCCCCCAAAGCTGTTATCCAAGCTGTTTGATAATGTTGCACAAGGCTTTTGGAATAATTATTAACGCATGCTGCGACAACTTCAAATGGTTTCGTTTAAGAGGAAGTAAAAACTCTCTACCTCATTTGAGCAAAAAAAAAAAAAAAACTTGACCAATTTTTGAAGTTTCCTGAAGTCGTCATGTGTCCTTGCACTCATTGTTTGAGAACATGACTTGATCCGTTACTGCATATCTCCTCCTAGGAACCTTGAAGAAATATCTTTATACTTGTTTCTCACATGCTGTCTGTGGATTTGAATGTGCTGATATACTTGACATGAATTTGGATGAGTGTGTACTTTAACACTGTGAATTAACTTTACTGCTGGTACGAGCTGTGCAACGTGAATTTATTCACCCCCCACCCCACATATTAGAGGGGCCAGGTTTGGGGTTCTTTAATTTGATACTGAAAATTGTGTTTAATAATTACACTGAATGTCAGGAGCTTTAGTAGGTAATGATTATATCTACATCTGTAAATATATGTAAATTTAATGTTTCATCTGTAAAAAATAAACATGTTCACYAGCCAGTTGTCTGAAAATATGTTCTAGCTTTGAGTGTGTTTTTTATGGGTATGTCAGCTGCTGGAATCTTCTAGATCAGATAATTAAGAAAAATATGTAACAAAACTAATCGTGGATGGGAAAAAATGTGCATCATAGTCATAATGATGTGCTCTAAGTTATAAATTGCTTGTTTTGCCACCTTAAATATTTTGTCATCCTTAGTAGACTGAACTGTTAAAATATCGTACACACTTTTTGATAAAGACTGATATAAAACTTGTACTTTTAAATTTAGAAAATATAAAACTCTTACTTATTCATATTTTAACCCTTGGGCTTGATTTGYTGTGCAGCAGGTTTTTGAAAGCTGCTTTAATACTAGTTCACCTTGTCAAATAATGAGCCTGACAGCCAGACGTATTATGAAGATACTGTACAGAGCAATAAGTTTGATCTGAAGAACAAAACAAATAAAATAACTTCCTCATTTTCTTTACTCTCCCCTTCAGGGACAACAGCTCTGTACAGAAACTGGCTCTCTATATTGTGTTCCACAAGGGCACTTTGGGCAGCACAGGAGCATAGGTTAACATTTCTCTCCTTGAAACATCTCCTTTATTACCAGATGACCTGAAGTCAAGCCTGTGAGCTGAAATATCTCTATTGTTAAAATGCTATATCGTCTCACAGCGTAGTTAGTTTGATATCTGACAAAGTACGCTATTATTTACTGTCTCCACAATGGCAAGATGATCTGACACAGCTGAAAAATAAAAAAAAACAAAGAATAAAAAAATGGAAAGACAGCAATATTAAAAACATAAAGTTGCCATTAGGGACTTGATTTGAATTAGCTCTGTAGTTCGAGGGAGTGGGTAGAATTGGGGCTGGATTAGTTTAACAAAGATGTGTTTAGAGAAAAATCAGATTTTTGTGTTCAAGAAAATATGCTACAAGAGGATATTTCTGTTTGGAATTTTTTACTTTCATTTAGAAACTGTCACCTAATATAGCAGGCGTAATAATGCATAGTTAGAAATCTTTGTCTATTTTTTTTTTTTTTTGCAACTTAAGACCTTAGAGGCTGAAAACTGCAAATGAAACCTAAGCATCATGATTATTGATGTCATGGTTAGACAATGCCACAGTGCTCCAGAAAAATCTGCTTAGTCAGAATGTTTCTCACTGTTGTTAAAAAGTCAACAGAAGATATCTCTGTGCAATGAGTAAATTGTGAACACCAAATATTTCATTTAAAATGATTTACAAGAAAAATAAAATAAAGGAAAGGAAACACATTTCGTTGTGGATAGAATTGACTTAAAAAGCGCCAACCTARATTTTCTGTAATCTGGTGTAAATGTTCCGCTCTGGGACATTTACATAAGAAACATGAAGATAAGAAATGTCAAACCCATGTTCACCAAGCTGAACGGAAATGCATTTCTTCGGTGCGTAATTGTTTGCAAAGATAACCAAATATGTAAAATATTTCCTGTTTCTCATTTTATGTGATAAAATCCAAGAAATCTATGAGTAATCTGATATTAATTTACTTTTATATAAAAAAAATAATTTCCTGTCAAAACAGGAAGTTACACTAAATTTCTAATAACCACTAACTGCTGCATGAACAAAGACAATCTGCATAGGAGACTGAGAAGTATGTTCTGTAATCTAAACAGAACAGAACGACGCCGATTGGTCTTCTCTAACACTCTTTGTTTCATTATGTAAAAATAGGGAGTAAAATCAAAATGTTAGCGCAGACAAGCAGTTTATTGTTGAGTTTGCGATTAAAGAAATGCTTTAGAGGAAACATGTGCCTTTAAATCCTTCTTTTTCACATTTAAATCATTTAGRTGGGGTCTATAAAAAGTGGAACTGCAATGCTGTGGTCTGAATGCCTATTTATCTGAACTCCACGGGCCCCTCTTTTACCCCTTTTCTGAGGTGTGACTCAGATCAACTCGCTTTGATGCTGRCTCTTTAAATCCAAACAAGGCACTTCACTTAATTAAAAGATGTCAACAAGGGAAGACGTGTCCATCCTTACGTGTTTGGAGCCAGAGTCTGACCCGGAGCCAGAGTCTGACCCAGAGCCAGAGGAGCATAAAGACATTAAAATTGGAGTTGGCAAGTCCAGATCTTGTTTGGCAGCTCCATCACAAATATTGTGACATAATAGTTCTGAAAACAGCATGGAAAATAGAAAAAAACTGAACYAGTTAAATGTTTTTGACCACAACAGAATATAAAGATATTTACGCTGCACCTGGAGGGACTAAATTCAAACTTTCTGCACTCCTAGAAACTCCCAAGTACACAACAAAATGCATTTAATGGCTCAAAAAGTGGATTTTTCATACGACCCCTTTAACTATTAAAACCAGCAAATAAGCAGCTTCAGGTGAAACAGAAGTAAAAGCACACGGGGACACYGGGTTTGATGGCAAATGTCACGACTTCTGTCAGCGTTCAACACAAGAGGCGGCAAACCTCTAAATGGAGTCATTCATTGTTGCCATGAGAGCCCTCGCAGGCACCTCCAGGAACAAAGATCTCTGTTCAGCTCTCAGAGCCGTCAGATGACAGTTTGCGGCTGTCCCGTCTGCCGGAGTGTGTGTGCCAAAGTCAGGGTCAGCGGTGATCAAGTCCTCCAACATGGCTGTGTGAGTTCAGGTGGAACGATGTGACCTGATATTTTGTTTGCGACCGAAGCGGTTGTAGCAAGCGAATGAAAGGTTATCTGTAAATGTCAGAGGTGAAGCCTTTTAGGTTATTTTAGGTTATGCCCCCCCTTGCAGTGGCGGCTCCAGAATTTTTTTTCTGCCAGTGCTAAGGAGGGACTAAGCATTTTGCTGTGGGTGCTATGTAGGATATTTTTCTACCCTATAGTTATCAACGCAAACACACACACACACACACACACACACACACACACACACACACACACACACAAACTTGTTTTTTAATCCTTGTGGGGCCCTTCCATTTACTTCAATTTATTTTTTTGTAATTTTATATCCTATATGTTTGTTTCTCGACCCCTTGGGGACCTTCCATTGACTACCATTCATGTTTTTTAGACTATATAGCCTAACCCTGACCATATAC
>NW_013952410.1:205178-213175 GCF_001266775.1 Austrofundulus limnaeus | reverse complement strand
GTCCAGCATCCCCACATCTGTGTTGTTTTTTGCCCATAATGTCAAAGGTAACTGCTCTAACATTTTTGCTGCTTCTGGATGGTCTAGATTCTCTTTCTCATGTGTCCTAACCACCCACTTTTTCTCAAGAATAAGAGATGTGACTGAAGTGTTTTTTATTCTGTATATGTCTGTTGAATGTGAATAACGCAAATCTGTGTTAATGTCCACCCAGTCATCAAGCATGAGGCAAGATTTGATTAAAGGTCCCAATGACTTTCCCTCACACCCTGCCGCCACTTTCAAAGCGACATGAGGTGCAGAACCAGAACCTAAAACATACAGCTCTTTCAGCGGTGATGACAGCTTTACTTCTGTTGCAGCGCCGTTTGGTGCCACAAAAATGTGCCCCAGCTCCACCAGCGGGTTTTCACCAGTGTCATCACAATGTCTCTGAAGTTCAGTCCACAGAATGTCATAAGTTTCATCATCTGTCAGGGCACAGTTCATCGTGCAGTGCGGAGCATCAGCAGGCGTGTCATAATGTCTGAGAGAGCTTATCCATGGACCCCAGCTGGACATTGTTGACCACAACGGTATGGCTTTACATTCAGGAATCAATCCCCACTATATAATCATGTGCTTTTTCTCCAGTGCCTCTTCAGATGCCCCCAGCAACATCTGACCTGATGTGTTCCTGACTGTAGAACACACCTGCACCTGTCCATCCGGGAATGAAATTTCAATTCGGTCTGGGCACAGCAGCAGACCCACATTCTGCTCACACAAGATATCTCTCCCCAAGAGATTGACTGGACAGTTTGTTGAGACCAGAAACCTGTGGTAAAAATGGAGATTGTTCCACTGGCAGGGTACAAACTCGGACAAAGGCCACTCTTCAGATTTTCCAGAAAGGCCAGCAACTCGGACCGCAATATCAGATAACGGTAGTGGCTCATTAACCGTACTGTATTTTGCTCCAGTATCCACAAGACACATCACCTCTCGACCGCAGACTGTAAGTTTTGCCATAGGGTCAAGATTCTTGTGGGCCCCCATCGCTGGCTCCTGGCACCCCTATTGCATCTGAAAACCACCCCTCTGTGCTGCCCCCCAGGACTGATGACCCATATGTGTTGTTGGTGCTGTTTGTGYAAATGGTGGTAATGGATAATATTGAGGTACAAATGCTGGACCTGCCCCCTGCTGTATGGGCACCCCAAACCTTGTCGGGCATTCATTAGCCCAGTGACCCATCCATCRACATAAGAAACACGTGTCTGGTTTGTAACCCTTTTTGAAAAATCTACCTCTTCTACCCACTCTCGTGCCCCTACCTCTGACAGGTAGGTAATGGTGACGATGATAATTTTGAGGCTGATTATTGTTCGACCCCCCTGCTCTCTGCATCAACACGTCCTGCTGTGGCCCTGCCTGAGGCATTTCCACTAATTGAGGCATCTGAACTGCACTTTTTTCTTTTATCTGATTCATTTTTTCTCTTAGATCCTTTAGTTTAGCTTTAGCCAACAGCGCCTCCAAGGATTTCATTTCTTGTTGCTCAGCCTGTTTGTCCTTTACCTGTTTGTCAATAAAATGGACCACATGATCACTCCATAAGTCATAATCTAACCTGTCTAACCCCACAACACACTCCAGCTGTTTTCTGACCTGATCAGTCTGGGACTTTAACACTGCCGACTTGAACATCACCCAGGTAGGCCAATCATAAACTGGATCCACACCAATTTTAGACCCCCATAATTCTCTGACCCTCGCCAGATAAACTGACCCTCTTTCARCCTCTAGTGGTGGAATGTTGTTCAACTCTACTGACTCCATGTTAACTGGAAACCTCTCTCTGATCCTAGGCCACAATGCATACACCCACCTTTTTAAAGGTGTGTCATCTGGAACACCAAATGAAGCAACAGATCCTTCGAGCTCAGTTAGCGCACCCCAGCTTGTGCACACACAATACACACGTCTGAAANAAATACACATATATGAAAAAAACACTAAACGCTCTCTGGTATTGTTCTGGGGGCCGGACCAAATGGGGAGGTGGGCCGGATCTGGCCCGCGGGCCGTAGTTTGGGGACCACTGCTGAAGATCTACGCTCAGCAGCTTTAAACCTGCAGAAGTACAACAGTGACTTGGAATAAAACTTTGTTGAGGAAGTGGTACAATTCAAAACATTTGTACATGATGACAAGATGAGCAGCATGTCTGCAGTGGAGTTATTGAAAACTTTAAGAAGAGAACTCCACAGTGTTTCCTAACATACATAGCTCTGCAACTGTTTCCGACTGTTACCAGCTTAAGTGTGGAATGATCCTTCTCTGGGCTTGATGATAGACTGTGATTGAGCATCCAGCAAGAGAGTCAGTAACCACACTGATGTTGATCAAACATGACATCCTTTGTGATTTGGATTTTTAAGGATATGGCTTTTTCTGCAAATAAGATTAGAAGAAAACACTTCCAAAGGTAAGATGATGTTATGCTTTTTGTTTGTTTGCTTTTTTTTTTGGTCTGATTTTTACTTTAAAGTGCTTTGATCACCTAGTTGGTTGTTGTTAGACACTATAAATCCATCAATCAAGGATGCTGTTCAGGGTTTTAAAAGTTAAGTTTGTTCATTGGTTTAAAAGAAATGCATATTTGCTGAGACCTTTAATTAGAACAGGGTTGTCAAAAGAGGGGCCCGGGGACCATTTGTGGCCTGAACTGATTTTGTGTGGCCCCTGATTTCTGTTCAAGAAAGATAAATTTGTTTACAATTTCTTCCCTCTGGCACAGATGTTTGATGTAGATTTTCTATTTTTAATTAGGGCGAAATTATCACGGACAAAGTAAAATCTTACAATTGAAAATACTGGCAACAACACCAACAAATAAAAGACTCTTAAATAACCAGGGTTTTAGCTTTTTCCACATCTATCCAGTGACTTCTAATCAAAAACTGATTTTGCTGCACTCCAATTTGCTTTTAAATACAGCAGGCATTTTCAATGAAAGAGTGACCTAAATTCTGATTTTATTAATTTAGAATCGACTAAATTGGGTTCTTCTGCTTCTTCTTATTATTATTATAATATTCATTTACATTATTTTTTTTTTACATTTGATACCTAGAAAATGTGCTAAATTCCTTTCAATAACGGAAACCTGCAAAAAACTTTTAAAGTTCTGGATCTAGATTATTAAATCATTTCTAGCAATAAATATGACTACTTTTTTTGTTCAATTAAAGTATTCAATGCTTGGTTTATTGTTGAGTAGGTAAAGGAAAACATCCTCAAAACCTTTTGACTTTATGATTTTTGCCCATGTGACAAAATGTTCGGACACCTCTGAACAAGAATATGCTACTAAACTTGTATAAATGTTTGTTGTCATCTTGGGACACAGTTGTAGTTTCTKTGCCCTTTTATAAGAAAATATTGGGTTAAATTTTTACAAACTTTGGGATTAAACAAAATGAATGTTATTTCTTATACTTCAGTAATAATCTTTTCATCTCACTTCTGGGCCAATGACATGACACCCATTTTTTTTGTCCAGCTCTTTTTATATTTAAAAAAAAAAAAAGGTATAGATGCATAAAAAGCAACCACATGCAACATATCTCCTGTATATATACCTATTTTATCCTTTCAAAAAGTGTTCTTTTTGGCCATTTTTGTGATATTTAAAGTGTCAAATGCGACCGTCCAAACTTTTTTTCAACAATGTCTTAAAAATTACATTAAATCTATTCAAATATATTTTCTTTCCTATTTTGCATGATGTTCAAAGGTTTTTTTCATCTTGTACAAATTATGAAAGCATTTTTAGTTATAATTCCATTATAACTTATAAACGTTGTCCGGTGATGTCCATTTAACCAAATATCATGTGGTGCTACCATCAAGAAATTCTCATTTTGGTACTTATATTTTGAAATCCAGTCGAAAACAGGAAGTTGCATCATTCAACAGTTTGCCAAGAATCCTTGGAGACAAGCAAGGAGTTTTTTAATCTCTCAAATGTCARAAAAGTGTCACTGTTAGCAGTTAGTATGCAGTTTCCACATTTGTGCATCATGTGGTGCGACCTTAAAAACAGGAATATTATAATATTCCTACAATATCTTTGATTATAAAGTTCATATTTGCCTTTTGTGGGAAGTTAGCCTTTTTTTTATTTAAGGAGGCTAATTATTTTCCTGTAAATGTTGACTGCATATGAAAATATGTGGTGCGACCATGGTTTAATGTCTGTAAATGATAGATGTTCTTAAAAGACAGTTATTTTGCTTTTATATTTAAGACTCAAAATGCAAAAAAGTACTTTGTTTTATTTCAGGAATAGTTTTTGGTCCAGTTTTAGTATTTTTTAAAAACAATATCATGATAAAAATACAATGGAGCATGTCATTTCGGTGGGGTAGTTATTAACTTTGTTATTTATTGTTTTAATATATTTTACTAGATCCCACTGTCAAGTCAACCCAAAACTGCTCATCTTAGGCTAGGAAAAGACAGAGTTGTCAAAGACGAAAACAAKAAAGACAGGTTATACAGTAGATCTAAAAACAGATGATGTGCCTCTGAGAGAAAGAAAGAAACAGGGTAAAATGGAGGGCCTGTCATGGTTTTAGANTCCTTCGAGCTCAGTTAGCGCACCCCAGCTTGTGCACACACAATACACACGTCTGAAATCACCCATCGTCGGAACCATACCAGAACACACCTCTAAAAAGTCCTTAATCCACAATGACCCTCCAGCACTCAAATCACGTAATTTTTGTTTAATCAGCTTTGTGTCCTGCATAGAAAATGTTTTGTAAGTGACAAAGTTATGACCTGCCTCATTTGATGAAGTAACAAGTGGAAACATTCCCATCCACGGCTTCTGATCCATACAAGAATGAATATTTGTCCTAACCTGCCTGTCATCTCTTTGATGTGGCCACTGTGTTTGTTTTGCTGTGACCTATTACCCTGCATTGTTGAATCTGGTCTCATAACATGCGTCTGCCCATKTCCCTGCAAGCCTCCACTAGATGGCGGTGGCCCATCGTCCCACCACTCTGAGGCCTCTCTGCCTGCCACATCATCCTGCAAAACCTCCTTTCTGCTTAGCCTTTGTGGATTTACAAATTTACTAATTGCAGTTTTTACCCCTTGTTCATCTTCTTGTGGACATAATTCAAGCAGTCCTTTAACAACTGCATAAGCCACATCTTGCGGCCATTTATCTTTCACTATCATGGTCCCAGTGTTGCGTGATGATTTACTCGTTCCTTCTCCTGGGTCCTCCTCAAACAAAGGCATCTGTTTCTCAGCAGTCGCRAACATGGTCACTACTTCCTTGTATGGACCTCTGCTGTCAGTCTTTTCCTTTTTATGCTCCGTCTCAGTCACGTCTGCTGCCACCTGGTGATTCTGTTTTGTCTCACAGGCTCCTGCATGAGAGCGCCCCTCGTCAGCTGCATCACAATGTGTAGTCTGAGTGTCTGTGAAATCTGTGTCAGATGTCAAGGTCTTGTTTTCACCCTCTTTGCAGGAGGTCAGAACCTAATAATAACATAACATAACAATAACAATAGCATAATCCTAAACATGCGCCGCCAATATTTGTAAATCTTTTACTTTTCTGGAGCTATCTTAGCCTGTAATACTGTTTTGYCTTCATCTGTTTTTATGTCCTGTTGCCAAGAACGCTCTAATTTACAAACAATCCTCTGAACAGCTGCAGGGGTGGGTGCTGCTAAATCTAACTGCAAAAAATCACCGTAAGATAACAATACTTTACACATCTGCGCAAACATATCTAGTATTCAAGTCCTCTATAAATTTATCAGACATTTTTATCAATGTATTCACGTAACCCCAGCACAGGAAATCTGGCGCAATGCCCAGCAGTTGGCAACCCTGAAATAAACAACTRTAGTAGCAGTCTACATCAGCACCCCCTGCTGTTGAACAATCTCCTGGCCTGGTTACCCTAAACTAACAAAAAACAAACCCAAAACTTGCTATCACCACCCACAGATGTCCCACACCTCCACTAGCGGTCACTTTTTGTGTCAGACTTCTTAACTTAAGAGTAATTTTACTCTAAACTAATACATGACACAGCCATGTGAATAAACACCTGCTAAGTGGAGAACCAGCCCACACAGAATTCAAGAGAGGAAAAGAAAGATTTTGATTCCTGGATTTTTCCCAATGACGCATGAACCACCCACCTATAAAAAGGATTTATCTACTTTATTTTATTTACTACCATGCGTAAAACCCACCAGAAAATCTGACCTCACAATTCATGGATTTTTTTCCTTTAGTTAGGCCTACTAAAAAAGCCCACTCGCCATCACACAATTGTTTAGTCTACCCCACCCGCTCAGGTTAGCATTTTATAGATAGCTCACCCCGGGATTTCGGAAAACGAGCTTAAAACGGCCTCAGGAGGATCCCTTAAACAGATCTATTATTGTATGACATTAAATCACAGCAGCTCAATCATGTTAAAGCGTTTAAAAAACGTTTTTTTACCGTCCGTATTAGCTACGAGTGCTTGTTTTGTCTGCGACCGATAAACTAATAAGCTACCATTGCCACACTGGTTCACCGACACAGCATAGCAATACTAACACAGAAGCTAACAATTAGTGAGTCTTTTTCAACGCCCCGACACACAGGTCATAACGCAGAAACACAGATTGTTGCACAATCCCCTTTTATTAACAATCCGGAAAGCAAAATTATTTTGCTCACCTGTTTACTGGCGCCAGGAAGTGCAGTGATGCGGCGAATCCCAGGACAGGCCCCGTGCCCAAGCAGCGCCACCACACCCTCGCAGTCAACTGACCGGCAGCCGAACGTCAGGTCTCACCAAACTGTAAGAAATACGTGTTTAATATCGGCTGAAATCAGATGAAAACARAAGTGTTAAATAAGATGATCTGTGATATGAAATAAATGTCATACAACCCAGAATTCTGGAGAGACGAGTGAGGTTTATTTGTCACCGGCTGACAAGCCAAACCACACTGCTATGACCAGGAAATGGATCAGTATATATCCAGAATCTTCAATGCCTGAGTTCGCCCCCCGCTGACCTACGGCTGAATCACCGGCATTCAGACAAAGACCTCACCCTAATGTTAACACAGCTTTTAATTATGTGTTGTTCATAATCTGGACATGTAGCTCCTCTATTTCAATTAACACAAAATAGATCAAACAGTATACAAGTATTATAAAATAAGGAAACCCTATACTCTGGTGTAGTTTTCTAATATCAGTACTAATCTATACATAAATATAAATTTCTTCAAAAGAGAGCATTCTTAAGTATGATGAGCTAATTCCAGAAAAAATAATGCGGTTACTGCCTAAATTACTTAATAAAACAGAAAATTTCAAATAAACTTATAAAAATAAAGGCATTTAGATTTTTTTGTGGGATATGTTTGAAATGTTTGTTACAATGTTGATGATTACTACATYTATGTTTATGAAAAATTATTTGGTGTGACCATACATCATGTGGTGCGCCCAATTAAAGAAGTAACTGTTCTGAATTCAAAATAGAATATCTTCTGAAGCAGAAACACAGTCATATGAAAAGGTTTTGGTACCCTTGTTAATTTTCCTGATTTACCTTTATAAATCATTGATTGTTTGGGAAAAATCTGTTAAATATATCATATAGGGGACAAACAGTGATATTTGAGAAGTGAAATGAAGTTTATATGATTTACAGAAAGTGTGCAATAATTGTTTAAACTAAATTAGGCAGGTGCATAAATTTGGTACTGTTGTCATTTTATTGATTTCAAAACCTTTAGAACTAATTATTGGAACTCAAATTTGGTTTGGTAAGTTCAGTGACCCTTGACCTCCATACACAGGTGACTCCAATTATGAGAAAGGGCATTTTAGGGAGGCAGTTGTAAGTTTTACTCTACCCTACCCAAAAAGAGTGGGTTCTCTCCGCGTTCTCCGGCTTCCTCCCACAGACC
>NW_013952410.1:202896-204132 GCF_001266775.1 Austrofundulus limnaeus | reverse complement strand
ACACACACACACACACACACACACACACACACACACACACACACACACACACACGTTTTATCAGGTAAACTGATAAACTACACAAAATTTTACAGGTTAACACTCAGACCATTTCACACTCAACATTTCTTCATGTTGCTGTTTGACAGAACTTTCTCCTGACATCCACCAAGCAATTAACATGGATTGGTTTGACTGACAGAGAAACTGAGGGATCCTGGAAGTGGGTAGATGGAACATCCCTGCAGGTGGCGTAAGTATTACCGTACTTCTTTTTTTCCATTTGTTTCAAAAGTAATAATCTTCAGTTTGGATATTTGCTTCCATGTGAAAATCTGAGTTTTTTGTTTTGTTTTGTGTAAAAGTCATAAAAAATTTATTGCTAACCAACTCATTATTTATTTGTAATTCAACCAAGGAGTCCAAATTATTTAAGCAGGGTTAAAGGTGAGCAATGATAGTCAGATGGTGAGGAGGACCCTGATGTTATTCTACATATAAACAAAATGTGTGCATTAAAAAAAAAATCAAAGATAGAGTTATCAAGCCATTTAAAGCAAAATGTCTATTTCTAGGAAAAACAATAACAACAACAACAACAACAACAACAACTAGAACCGCAATCAGTTTTGATATATTTGGCTAAAAATATGCATATATATTTGTCTTAATTCTTTTTTTATCTGACCTGCAGGTACTGGAGAGACGAGCAACCTGATAATGGTGGAGGAGACCCACTGTGTGGGGAAGAAGACTGTATAGAAATCGGAAGCTATAAAAATAGTGCAGGATGGAATGACCTTTCATGTGAAACTTTTCACCCATGGATCTGTGAAAAAATAGCAAAAGATCCTGAAGAATGTTAGAAAAAGCCCTATGTGTATCAATAAGTTGTTCTTTACATAAAATTTCCTTACTTTTTGTGAAATATATACTGGGGTTAGACAATGAAACTTAAACACCTTGTTTTAGACCATAACATCCCTTTCAGACAGCTTCCTCTTGCGTCCACAGTTAATCCTGTTGGATGTGGTTCGTCCTTCTTGGTGGTATGTTGACATTACCCTGGATACTGTAGTGGTCACCTAAGGGTGGAATGGACCGTTCCACCTGTCTTTGACCTTGAACACAGAAGGCCTCCTTCAGAGAGACAGAACTGTGTTAGAGTTAAAGTAATAAAATGTTTTCTTAAACAGTAAAGAGACATTTTCTTCTTATTAATCTGATAATAAACAG
>NW_013952410.1:189286-198974 GCF_001266775.1 Austrofundulus limnaeus | reverse complement strand
TATTCACATATTTATTTAATGGTATTCCTGTAATTAGAGCCCAATGAAATCAATTTTATCTCTAAATTCTGTTTGTTTTTGAGCTTTTCTAATTTTTCACATTTTCATTCTACTATTAACCTCAAAAGTGTGCAACTATAACGTGACTGAAAAATATTTAACAAATGAAGGCCACAAAATTCATAATTTCATGACTGTTATTTCACATTCACAAATATATCAAAGTGCTGTACACTTTGCACTAAGGACATTTGTGTTTCAGCAAATTTTGACCCAGTTTTTTTTCCTTTGTGGAAGAGAGCCCCCCCAACCCCCAGTAACGTAGTGCAGCTGCAGCCTAACCACATGAGCCTCCATGTTTTGTTTTACATCYGATTCAATTTTGTTTACTTAATTTTGCCATTCCATCCGCATTTTGCATCTTTGAAATCATAGAGCCCAATGTAAATTTCCTTAGGTACTGCCCAATGAAATGTTACTGTAAATAGCTGGACTGTGTGAAAACATGCAGTTGCTGCTTGAGGTAGCTTCAGCTAACTTGTATACTAGACACTTCCACTTCCCTGGGGTAATGCAGACATCAACCTCATTATAGCTTGTTTCGGCCGTCGAACACGGTTCTTCTAATGCTGTCTCTGTAGCTACGGGGTCAGCTGGTTTATAAAAACATTCAAAAAATGTAGCTTGTTTCCTTTTTATTTTGAGTTTGTTGTCATTAGCGTTGAAAATCCTCTACCTGCTCTGACCATCTCTCCTGGTGTGTATTATTTAACTTGTTCCCACCTACATCCKGAGCAGCCAATCATAAAGGAGCTTCTGAAGAAACCAATCACAGAGCAGAGAACTGTGGTAGTGAGCTCAGCTCAGCCAGTGGCTGTGAGCCTCACATAAAACACGAGGAAAATGAAGCTATGGCAGCGAGAAGGGGTTATCTGTGGAATCAAAGTGGGCGTATCACAAGAGTGGGCGTGTCTAAAGCATAAAAACTGTGGGCTACGAGGCCTACATGACGGTATCCTTAGATCCAGCTTGATCTCTTTACAGCCTAACCCTGACCCCAACACCAAGGTTAACCAGGAGAAATGTGACCCAAGTAGGGGTCTCCAGAAAAAGTGGTGCCGTACAGTAACGCCACTTTTATTCTTGTCCAATCAGGTGGTGTTGTACGGTATCGCCCCTTTTTTGCTTGTCCAGTCAGGTGTGTCCCTTTAACAATGTCCGTCAAATCAGGTGTGTCGCTTTAGAATCGCCTTTCCTTGGGACATGCCCACTCGTCCGCACTCTTCTGCAGAGACCCCTACTTGCAGCCATGAGAGGTGCAGTGAAGAGTCCTTTATGAGCGAACATAATCTATTATTATGCAACGCGTGTTTATTGTCACGTATCATTGGGTACATTTAAGTGGTTATGTGGAAATTCCCAAGCTTTACTAGTGGGTATGCGGTGTATACCAGCGTATCACATAGTCTACACCACTGGTCAGCTCTCATTTTGCATCAATAGCTGGCCTTCGTCTGCCAGCTCTCACTCACATTCTCAAGTAGTCAGCGTTAGTTCATCAGCTCACATTTTGAGTCCTAATAGCTGGCCTTCATCTACCAGCTTCACTCTCATTCTCAAGCAGTTGGCTTTAATTCATCAGCTCACATTTTGCGTCCTTAATAGCTGGCCTTNAATGTACTGTATGAAATAATTCATTTTAAGGTTTTAGTAAATCATTCTTTTTTTCTTTAAAGTGCTCTCAACAGAGAGCAGGTCAGAACAGACTGTACTACTGTGCAGACATCACATTTTTGTTTAAGATAAACAATTTATTTGGAGTTTTAAGCATATTTAACATTGCAAAATTTCTGTGATTCTTGCATTTTAATAGATGCACAACAAATCTTGTACAACAATTGGCTTGTATTAAAAACATGTAGAATTTTTAAAACAGTACATAACCAAAATTATTCAAGTATTAATAACAGAAGTATTCATTATTTAAAAACACCAAATCAGTGTTTTTTTTTTGTGTGTGTAACATGTTTGTTTTTGCATTTTCTATGTCAACATGGACCATGAGTAAGTCAGTCAATGATGTGTCCATAAAATGTTCCAAATATGTTTGTTCTCAGGCTCCTTAGGTTTCATTAGTGTTCTTGTTTCTGTTGCAGAGCYGTGATTTCTCAACCATTTTGTTACATACTTCCTAGGCTTAAAAAGATTAAGAGGAGGTCCATTTATACTGATCATCATGAGACTACTTACATTTGACAATAACAGAGAAGATCTTTTATCTGAACATACATTGTTCATTAAGCTAAACCCTCTTTCGCACTCAGCTGTGCTACATGGTATGGTTTGAATGCAAGTGATCAGTGGTTGAAGGTTTTCAGGCTCTCTGCTTTTGTCCTCAATGAAATCTCTCATACCATTAACAGCTTGGTTTTCACAAAGATTAAATCTCCTACAAAGTCTCTTTACTTCTYTCTCACCACATCTTGTACAAGGTTTAGATGGCCAGTTGCTTTCATCAAGTATGCTTAGATCACGTAGTATTTGCCCTTCAAATGAGACATGCTTCTCCATGTTATTGATCAAGCTTTACAGGAACTGATTTGGAATTATTGATACTAGTTTGGGATTTGATTCTAAGGAAACAGATCCAAAATGTCCTGCTGCCTGTGCCTCAATGGCTTCTATTGATTTTTCTCCTGGGGAGTCTTTGAAGGATCTCAGCACACGAATTGTGAGTTTTAGTAGCTGTTCTGCTTTTAAAAGCGTGATAAGACTGTGCTTGAAGTTGCTGAGACAGGGTTGACAATAGCCTATATGCCACGGTCATTAATGACTTATTTCCGGTAAAATTCTTGCCACMCTCCTCCCTTCCACTCCCTGCTTACTGCCTATGTTTTTAYCGTTAGCTATTAGTCAGTGAAAAAGTCACAAAAGTTAAAGCACCTGTGATCTACTGGTATAAAAGGTGAAATCTGTTGTGRGCCGTCYTGTCCACTAACCAGCAGGTACGATCGAGTAGTTAGTTTTTCTCCTTTTTCCTTTAGATGAGGAGGTGACAGCAGTGGATAGCATTACAGGGAACTTATCTTTAAAGGCTCACGCTTGCGTTTGTAATCGGCCTTTCTAACCTGAGGATATTCAAGAGCCAGCATCAGAAATGAGAAGACGGAGGTTACAAAAGAGAAATTATCCCCTTTTACTGCCAAGACCGGGAAAGGAAAGACCTCCTTCACACGACAGCTAGCAGGAAGCTAACACAGCAGCCCGTACAAAGGTAGGTGTGTGCTAGCGCACGTTTGTGTTATATGAAATGTTTTTATGCGACTTTTTCATGAGTTTTATGCAAAAGTAAAAACTTGTTAGAGTGTATTTTACAGCGTAGACTAAAGCCGAGTGACGAGTGCCCCCCACCCCCACCCCCAGAGCACCGAAAGCAGCAGATTCTCCGCCTGATAATCATTACGTTTTCAGTTCACTAACGTCGGGGAAAACGATCCAAACCATACAAGTAGCCCATCGATTTAAAGCCCAGACTCTGCTCTTTCCAACAATAAAAAAGTGTCACAGCTCTTGTTGGGTGAAAAAATCTTTTGCTAACACTGTGTTGACTGTGAAGCGGAAGTGGTGGGAGCGGCATCGAGTGCTGGACCGGATGTCCGTGGCATATAAGCTATTCAGAGAGCGCATAATACATTAATCCTAGGTCAGACAGAAACTCTTTGCTTTGCAAACGACGGGCTAGTCCTTTATAGGTTTGTCTCTCTTTTGTGCTTCTTGTTTGATCTCCTGCAGCATTTTCAAAGTGTTTGTTGAGTGCGCCATAGGACCTCCACACTGCTTTTACAGCACAGAAGCTGCTCGCCACCCATCGTGTGTTCAAAACTCTGCCAGTTTGTTGGACATGTGAACCAACTTCTTGTGCAGCTTCCAAAAGTTCTCTAGAGCTTTTTACTGGATTGGCTGTATAGATTATGAATCTTTTCCATGAATGCTTTAAAATGATTTACAGACACAACCTCATCTACAGCATTTGATACAGCAAGCTCTAGACGATGGTTCATACAGTGCCACGTGAAGAGGTTAGGTTAGGATACCTTGCAGTCAGCTGGGTTGCCACACCTGAGTTTCTGCCGAACATAACACTAGCTACATCAGAAACAAATGCAATCAGTTTTCTTTAAGCCACCCATCACTGAAGCTCACAATGTTCAAACAATTCAGCAAAGCTTTCTCTATACTTTCTGCTGTTTGGCTCTCCAACCCAACCAGCTCCACAAACAAAAATTCAGGAGTAGCTCCATCTATGGGAGCTTTAACACTGACCATCATTGCAGATTTGTGACTGGCAGATGTAGCCTCATCAATGAGGATGGACAGTTTACTTAAAGACAACACTATACTGTTCACAATTCTTGCCTGCATTTCTTTTGCAATATGTTCCCCAATTTTTGTGGAACWGTACCTTGAGTAGAAACTAGTGCCCATGTTTACACCATTTTTTTCTTGAAGTTCAGTGAGATCATCATGATCAGTAAAAGGTCTATTCATCTTGGCAATGTAGTATGCTGTTCTAAATATAGCATCTGTCTCGGCCAGCACAGTGTCTGATGCAGCTTTCACCATGCTACCAAGCAAATCCTGAACACCCTTTTGTGTAAGCTCCTGGGCTATTTTATAAGCCCTGGACATCTCTGCCGCCGAATCTTGTTCCGGAGTGAAGACAGTGCTATTTCTCTGTTCTCATTTGAGATGACTGTTTCTTGAAGGAGGCCCGCTCCTCCGATATGGAGACCCTCTTTTCAGTCAGGACACCAGTTGACTTTATGGTACTGCCAACAGCACATCCTGCAGGAAGTAAATAAAATTATCATAATTGTATATTTTTTAATATTTCCTAATACTAGTAATAATATTAGAATCAACTGACTCACTACACTCTAAGCATGTGTCATGTGTCAAAAGAGCATGATATCTGGTCGTCAGCAATTTGCAGACCGGACAGATATGTCCACCCCAGACCATGGAAACTGAAATGTGCTGCTAGTGGAGAAACATGCACCATGAGTTTGGCTCGAGAACCATGCGGCAAACTATCTGGATGGCGAGAGTACTGTGGAAACTTCTACCAAGGAGAGTATAGGTACCACAAGATGGCAACTATTTGGACAACGAAAGGTGTCCACGGAAGAAACCCATACACGTCCTTGATTAAAGGCCAACTGAAAGGAGCCTGGTACCGATCTATGGCCCTTTCCCACTGCACAGAAGCCATTATGGGACCACATATGCGACAGCGGAAGAGTGTTGCCGGTGAAATTATCCCCTCAGTAGCCGACACCATGATTGCAATAGCTGAAGGCCATGCTTTCAGAAGGAAGCTGTGTCTGGGCCTTGAAAAGGAAGGATTCGAATGGGTGGGCCCAAACCAAATTTACTCTAACATTACTTGCAAATACCCAGAAGAAGTATGGAAAAAATGTGGCCCTGACTCCGACAAACACACCTGTACATGATATGAAACCCTGCAAACAATGGCCTTCAGAGAGGTAAAAACCCTAGCAAAAGGGGCCATTGAAATCGTCGCTGAAGGTGCAGGAGCAATTGAGGAAGGTGCGCTAAAAATGTTGGAAAAAATATGGCCATACTGCCTGATGGTCCTTGGAATCCTGATTGCTGCTGTCTTAGCACGCCTGGCTCTAAGAGAATTGTGTWAGGAGGGGTGAGTATAAGCCCCTTCCCCAAGATAGAGAGTAACTAATCCTATATAAAGCTGAGGACGCAGCATCGCTATCGCTTTCCTTAACGCTGCAGAAARGCTACAAATGAAGATCATTATGGAAAAGAAACAATGGGGGCGAGGAGCTCCGAAAATCAGTGTGGAAATAGATCCAACCTATCTTGAAGAAATTCAAATTTTGGACTATCATGTTGGTCCTTATTGGTTCAGCAGAAGATATCGAATGTCATCTAGGAGAAATTTGTTGAAAATGACGGCCGGGACAATGAGAATAATCACCGCAAATCAAGAATCATTCTTCTATGAAATAAGAGGCCACCATTTTCAAAATTGACTGCAAAGCCAGAAGAGGAGGGGACTACAAGCTCCTCCCCTAAGAAGGGCGCTGGTTCCCCATAAAACAGGCTGCGCTGAGACAAAAGATGAACAACCCCACTGGACCTGGATGAAGACACAAGAAGAGGAACAACTGCAGCACACCATGGCTTCTACCCAGCTACCTACCACACCCGATGTAAGTCCCACTTTTAAATCATCCATGCAGCATACTCGCTCACCGAGACCCAGGGATCCTCCCTTGGCTGTATCTCTGGTTGAGTACTATGCGATAATGTTCGCATGGTTCTGTTACTGCATGACGGGGAAATGGACTCTCAAGCAGCCGTTGAGAATTCTTATCCTGGCCATGTCAATGGGTCAGGTTGCAGTTGGCCGCCTTTTAGGCCGACAAGAAGTCGCACTCTCTCTGTTCGTCTCCTACATCCTGGGGAGAGCGAAGCCACTGCAACCCCGGGCGGCTGCTTTACTTCTCTTATGGTTGCTTATTGAGTTTGTAGTAATATGTATTGAATGGGTCAGATGAGCACCCTTCTCCCGCTTTGCRCCAGAAAACATCATCTTGGCTGTCTGGGAAGGTATGCTGGCCATGAGTGTCATCTTCGTCATCGGGCGCGAAACCTGCCACATAACATGTGGGAAGGTAGCCTGGTTCCTTCGATTCCTCCGCCTTGCTCTGTGGGGCATAGCCTGGGGTGTTTATTCAACTTTATATTGGATGGGACTGATCAGCGAGTTATCGATCCTTGCCTGGTTCTTGACTTATGCTGCCCTCCTCCCTATGGCTGTCTCAGGTGAACAAGCCTCACTCGAACCACCTCCTCTACCTCCAAGAAACGCACCAATCACCACCCCGCCTAGCAGAGCTCGGCCACTCCAGCTCTGGGTTAATCCTCCCAATTTGCCTCCCTTCGACACCTCTCTCTACTACAACTGCCCATGTCTCAAGATGATTAACTTTTTTGCTATATATATATATATATATATATATATATATATATATATATATACATATATATATCATTTAAGCCACATTTTTGTGATTTTTGATTTTGGGTTTTAATACAACTTATTGTTGCGTCTGGCGCTTTAAGTTGTAAAATGTATCATGTTCACTCCTAACCTCCTTCACCCCTGTGTTCTGACAGGTACAYCATTGTGCAGACTGCGGGAAGAGGTTAAGGGAGTTCCCATACCTTTGGGAATACCTCGGGGCTGTGTGGTGCACTCCATGCTACACCTCCTATTTTGGAATCCCGGTGGCTACGGCCATCATACTGAGAGATAGGATCCAAAGCTGTCCCCGAGCTGACTTCTCCCAAAACTTCATGCTGCACAAGGATGGGTAGTTGGTCCACGGTACTCTGCAGAACCCGAACCTTCCTGAACCCTTTGTACCTGTCAGTGTTCACCAGGCGTGTACCATCCCCCTTCATTCAAAAAACCTGGAAATCTCTCTCCACCAATCGCTAGTATATCAGCCTCCATACCCCTGATTATGCTTTAGTGGATCTACACGTCAGCCAACCTGCTGAAGAAGTGAGTACCGTGCAACAGGCTGTGGCCACTCCACCATGCCAGCACATCCCACCAGGCCCATCCCCTGATCCCATGACAGATCCTGCTCCTCAGGACATGTCATCACTGCAAGATACCCTCCATGACTCCGACCTTATTGCCTGGCTGGAAGATGAGTCTAAGGGTGTGCTGCGTCACGGCCCTGTACCAGCCCTGGAGACTTATCATTTTGGATCCACCTTCTCCAAGGTACAGCCCATCCGTGCCTGACCTTTCCCCTACCCTAGCCCTCTCCTCCCACCAGGCCCCTACTGACCTGCTGACCCTCTCCCCTGGTCCATCTGATTTTGATCTCGAGCTGGCAGCTCCACTCCCCCCTTTGTCTGGAACTTCAGACACCCCCCATCATCGGCGTGTGGAGGAAAGCCGCCCCTCTTCCTCTATCGAGGCACGCTTGGGCCCGCCAGTTGGAGAAGAGAGCATTGGAAAACGCTCCCCACCTGCCCCCTCCAACTCTCACCAGCGGAGAGAGTCCAGCACTGGCAGGACCTCATATGGAGCCACGGTGGACAGGGCGGTCAAAACCTGGCACCAGCCTGAAGCCGAGGGGTGTGACAAAAAATACCGACCAAACAAGATGGGGTCTCCTAAGACCCACACCCCCTTCACTCGCCCAGGACCCCCTGCACCTCGTCCCCATTACCCACCCTATGTCCCAGCCAAAATCCAACCACTGATTCCCRCTGCTCTTCTTTCTCGGGCTCCTCGACCTGATTCCAAGGAGAGGGTGTCAAGAAAACTGGCTACACCAACCATCCCAAGAGTTGGAATCAGGCCAGCAGAGCCTCCCTTTGACCCCCAACAGAGAGGGGGTCGTGACAGGAAGAGGAGCCACAAGAGGGACCGAGATGCAGGCCAGAGGGAGAGGAAGACCAAGAAGAAGAGAGAGCAGGAGTGATAATTATTAAATTTAATCAATTCTAATGCTGGCAAATAAAATAACATGAGTAATAAATATATGCTTAATTGCAAAGTATGATTTAACTAATGTACTGCAATAATCAATGTGTTTTTAAATGTAAGGTGGTGATTTGATGTCTTAAAATGAAGGAAGGGTGTGTGTGTGCTATTTTGGATGGTGGAAAGTACAGACCGTGCTTCTTCAAAACAGGAACAGCCAAAAAAAGCAGAAGTGTGGTTTTGTCTGGAATGTACCAGAGGCCTGTGGTGAAAAGCAAGGTGGTTTTGAGTCACCACAAAAAGTCCCTGACAGTCCTATTACCAAGAATCAGCAAGATTACTTCTTTCTGGGAAAGTACAGAAAAGCCCGTGGTGGAAATTCCCAACCTTACCACAGAGGGTAAGGAGGGGGGTGAGCAGGCCCAAAAAGAGTATAAAAGAGGAGCAGTTTCAGCAGTGGAGTCGTCTTCTGGCCCCAACTGGAGAAGAGGCAGCAAGAAAGGCGAGGATAGCCCAAGAAGAGGAAGCAAGCAGATCCAAAGGACATCTCATCTGGGACACGCTGGCACACTTCTCTCCAGCGATCTACGGACCGAAGACCAGATCAACCCAGCCCAGCTCTGAGAAATCCTTTTTAGGCAACAATCCGATGCTTCTCATGGAGGTAATGCTAATACTGCTCCAACCTGTCCTTCCGTCCCAAATTAACAGAAAATGCTACACCACCTAGTCATAAAGTTAGGTCAGCACATTAGAGCTTTTTGTTTTTATCACCATCAGTTATTATTTAATATTCTTAATCTGTATAATCAAATGTGGCTTTTCTTGCAAATTCCTATTAAACTGCTTACAGCATCATAAAGACAATTTAATGGATGGACATTTATTTTTAAGCTTTTTCTCTGATTACATGAGAGTGTTGTTACTTCAAAGCAACAAGGTGTTAACATGTTAATGAGTGTGTGTGCTTTGGAGCCAAGAGGTAACGAAATGAGGTCATAAAATAATAATAAATTCATTTTTAATGGTTATTAGCCTGGGGAGATAGGATAACTCCCCTTAACAGTTCCCTTGAGACCTGCTGTACAGGTCACTAAACATCATCTCGGTCATGGTAAGAAGTGCACATCCTAAGAG
>NW_013952410.1:182395-187745 GCF_001266775.1 Austrofundulus limnaeus | reverse complement strand
GGCCGATAAAATCCGATACTCGTTTTTTGGCTGATATCGGACCGATATCAGATATCGATATCAGATCGGGACACCCCTAATGTCAGTATTAACATTCTATATCTAAAAATGTCAGCTAGAATAATCATTTTCCGGGCCTTCATGGAGATCTCACACATCAGTCGTCCTCGCCGTAGGGGTATGTCAGCGGAGGCATTGGGGTGGTGTCCGATTTCTGTACCATTTGATATTCGATATTGACTGAAGGTGTTTTGAACAGTCTGGGAGATGGCCCTTAAACACAACACTCTCGGCACAGGGATGCCACAGAAACAGCAAAAACCCAATATTARCACCACCATGACTAATTGCATCACCGCAGCCGACATCACCTTTGTCCAACATCCAAACACTTAAATAAACCATCCCTCGGACTGTGTGGCAGCCTTTGAAACATCATTCATCTCCACAATGTTCGTAGGCCTTTAACAGCCTTTGTAAATGACCCATCAGTGTCAGTGTTTCCAGGAATAAATGTACAACAAGATGACCCAACAAATGAACAGACTCCGCCTTGTTCTGCCAATAAATAGTATAATGCAATGCGATTCTGATAAGCCATTAAAGATGTTGCTGCTAATTGCTCGTGTGCTCTCTGAAAGGCATCCCTTGTCAAATTATTAAGCCTCTGCAAAGAAAAATGAATGAAATTAAGATGATCTGCATTTTTATTCAAAGTAACCCATGGTAAAATGCTTTCAAAACCAGCTGCCACCTGATCGATCAATTTAAACTCAGTAGGAACACCTCTTGGCACTCCAACTGCATCAATGTACACTGGACTATTTGCATATATATCTAACTCACGTTTCACCCTGTTCAAGTTAACAATCTGAGCCTGATATTCCTGTAATTCATCTATTGTGATATTTACAAACCTGACTGGCGAGACGAGGGACACTTCCACACACAGCCCACTCCAACCTGCTGGTAACACTTTTAACAAACGATTATTGCCACAGTACCAAAATACATCCGCCCTAGACACATTTAACATTTTTGCATTATCCCACAAGGATACATCAATCACCTTTTTGCACCATGTCTTATTCAGCCATCCAACATCCACGCTTCTCTGCCTCTCCCTCCTGGACAAACAAGTGTAACTGCCTTCCACCGCCTTGAACACAGGAGGCACATCTGTTTTTGATGAAATTACACATGACACATTACTCAGGGGTGATGGGACTGTTAACAATGCTGGTCGTGCCTCTGCACAAACCACACAATTTGACAGTTTTGCTTGATTGGCAGCATTTCTGACAAACGTCAACCAATAATTTGTTTCTGTAACTCCAGTCTCCACAACAAGATCTTTACTAGATCCCACATCAACTGTTAGCTCCAAGTCGCTAAGCTGCACAACATGAATGTACTGTAGATTTTACCCACAGGATCACGTCCTCTCACAGCAAGCCCCATCAGCAGAAATCCAAAGTTTGACACCTGTGGATTTCTCAAAGTCAGAAACATAGGGTTACAAATGGAATCATTAACACACAGGCCCCCTTTAAGTTGGTCTCTCCTAATTTCTAGTCGGTCCTGAAAAGGAATCTTTCCCCATCCTCCTCACTGATAACCACACCCAAAGTCTTCATTCAAATAAGGCATTATTTCAGTTGTACAGACATACACTCTTGCTGACTGATGAACCCCCTTTTCTGATCCACAGTCAATGACGGAGCACAGATCAAAGAAAATAGAAGCAGTCTGCCCCTACACAAAAGTAAATTTATAAGCCTCTAAATGAATGTCTGCTCGTTTCCCTCTGCCTTTCAGAAATTCCAGCAGTTCCTTGATTGAGACATTATGCAGGTTGTTAATCATAAAATCATCTTATGATGATTATGATGATTTTATCAGATTTATCCATCTTATGATGGGAGATCCGTCATATTGTCAGTGAGGGTTAGGCCGATCAGGTTAGTGAAGTCAGTTTGTATTTCATTATTATCAGCATTTTTTGTTTTTCGCATCCCACATGTTAATTCACAACAACAAATAAACAAATAAAAGAAAAACAAACATTTCCCACTGGAAGCCATTATCAGTCTGATGTGATGGCTTCCTTTRGCTTTTTTAAAAAACCAATATGTAGTTTTTCAATTTTTTAGCAATACTTCTTACTCCTTAAATTACATGCAGGACACACAGATTCAGAGTCAAAATCAGCAGATTTATCTCTCTCTTCAAAAGGAGCATTRAGTTCACTCAGCTGTTTTTCAATGTTTTTCTTGTTTTTTTTTCTGAAAAAGCAATAGACTTGCAACAATGTGTTTTATGAATCCAATTACTCAGTTTTGTCTCAGATAGCCACACCTTCACACAATGAGATGTTGTCTCAGCAACTTGAAATGGTCCTTGCCATCTCGGTTGTCGCCAGTCAAAACGAGCCACTTTCCTTAGGACCCAATCCCCTGGGTTGACGACCTCACAATGACCTGTATCGTCTTTCGTTGATGCACCCACCACCTGTTGAGACAGACTCATGACAGTATTTCTTAACCTCATCATGTATTCTGACATCACATCATGCTGCATTTGTACATTATTACATTCTGAAGGCATAGTTGTCAGCTGACACGGCATTTTTCTCCCTGTTAACAGCTCATGTGGACTCACATTCAGTTCTCCTCCTGGGCTGGACCTAATGTTAAATAAAACAATAGGCAAAGCGTCCACCCAGTTTAACTTTGTGTCTGCACACACCTTAGCTAAACTCTCCTTCAGTGTCCTATTTGCTCTTTCCACTTTGCCCTGGGACARTGGATGAAAAACTGCCCCAAACTGATGTTTGATCCCAAACATCTGCTCCACTTTTTGCAATTGCTTATTCGAAAAATGCCTGGCATTATCAGATCTTATGACATCAGGTATACCAAACCTCGGAATGACCTCACAGGACAACCACTTTACCACCTCAGACGCTTTCTCTGTACGCGGTGGCACCGCCTCAATCCATCCACTGAACATGTCAACACAAACAAGCATGAATCTCTTCCCATGCACCCTGTTATGAGCCCCCATGTCTGTAAAATCAATACACACCTCTTTCCATGGAGCAGCCGGAACTGGATATGCACCGAGACCAACTTTCAGCACCCCCCTCGGGTTATGTCTGGAACAGATTTCACACATCTGAACAAAATACTTAGAAATTGCTCTGATATTTGGATGCCACCACACCTGAGTGATCATGTCAATCATTTTAGCACTGGAACCATGCCCCCTACTTTGAGCTTCCTGACACAGCAGGTTCACTAGAATTTCCGGCGCCACAACCTTACCCTCATGGTTTCTGTAAAGAACATCAGCATCCTTTCTGGCTCCTCTGTCTTGCCACAGTTGTATCTCTGAAACGGCAGCATTAGTTTGCATCTCTAGTATATTTTGAACATCAAATTTTTTCTGCAAAATGTTTTCATCAGAACTCACAGCAGGACCTCCTTCTCCCACCTGGACCATCTGTCTGTCTTTCTCATAACCAGCACACTCTTTTGCTGCTCTGTCTGCTTCCCTTTGGCCACNCTCTTTTGCTGCTCTGTCTGCTTCCCTTTGGCCACCAAATCACACTTTTTCTGATGAGCTTTACATTTTAATACTGACACGGCCCTTGGCTGTCCCAATGCATAATATAAGTCCAAAATTTGATGCAAATGAGTCAAAGGTTTGCCCGAAGCAGTCACAAAGCCTTTCCTCATCCACTGGCTCAAATCAACATGAACACTGCGATGCACATATTCTGAGTCTGTATAAATGTTAACAGTTTTTCCTGCTGATAAATTACATGCCTCAGTCACAGCTTTTAARTCAGCTAATTGAGCTGATGCTGGTTGTTTAATGACCTCTGACCTCAACACAACAAACTTTCCTTGACATTCTGACACCACAGCAAAAGAGGCAATTAGCTCACCTTTACTATTTTTATGAGAGTGTCCGTCAGTAAACAATGTCATGTCATCTCCCTCTAGTGGGTCTTGAAAAACAATGTCGTGTGTTTTCATTTCCTGGTCTGTCACCTCTGCACAAATGTGGTCCTGGTTTGTCGTCATCTGAAAAGCAATATTCACTCCCTCAGCTGTGAAATGTATGTGTGGTTTGTCCAGCAATCTCTTCACACTTTCTGCTTTGTTCAATGAAAATGTGACCGCCTGGGAGTCTATGAACGCTTTTACATCATGAGAAGTGTGTATTATCACTTGATTTGCCATTGTAATGTGGGATGTTTTCATAACATCTTTCATAATGGCTTCAACATGTCTAACACAAGGTGGATGACCCCTTTCATTGTGATCCAGTTTTGAACTGTAATACATTAAGATCCTTCTATTATTTTCCAATCCTTTTTGATACTGGACTGCATTCACAAATTCTGCCTGTTCATGTGGTATATTTTATGTCCTATCCCTTTAAGAAATGTGAACGAGCGTCAGACCGTGAGCATGTCCGACCGGAGCGCGCATGGAGCGGGCACGCGCTCTTTGTTCAGTGTTCTTCATATCACCACGCTGTTAAAGACCTATTCCAGATGTCTCGCTCAATAAACATGTTTACAAGCTGAAGAAATCGCCTRTTTTCATTTATATATCAGCCTAAGAGTTTTTTAACCGTCAACAAGTCTACAGGAGGACGATCTCTGTTTGTCCAGCGAATCAGCCGGATTCAGCCACCGTCTGACGGAGACGAGAGAAAGGTCTACATCGCTAAAGGGCCTCGGAGAACCGGACGAGACCCCACAGTTCTGGCGTCACGATTTCAGGCCTGTAAAAAGCTTTAAAAGGTTAATATCAGATTGATGGAGGTTTTTTCCAGTCGTAAATACTTCTGTTTTATTTGATTAAAGCCTTCAGAGCTCAGAGCGGGTCGTGTGCGGGTTTTTTGTCATCTGCTTAACAGCGTTTGGGGCCCTGTGTTATTGTCTACTTTCTGTCTGTTTTGTTTTGCGTGTTCAAACCTTGCTAAGTTATTATTTTAATGACGTGTTCACGCCACTGAGATTGTGTGTTCTCGGGTGGTTTCTGAGTTGAAAATACGCGTATTTGAAGTAAAATGTGTGTGAGATGCATCTCCGGTTGTAAGTTAGCCGCTACTTCGTAGCTAGCGACACGGGTCGGCCATAGAGACGTCTTAGCTGCCCCGGCTAGCTGCAGTAGGGTGCGGTCACGGAGCCGCCCAGCCTAGTTTTTTTATTTATTTCGCCTGTATATGAGTAAACGGTTACAGATGTCTTTTAAGGCCTAAAGAGCTGTGTAAATCCGCTGAAAGAGGACAGTGGAGATGAATAGAAAATAGGTGATGGAAGCTTTGTAGG
>NW_013952410.1:177617-181662 GCF_001266775.1 Austrofundulus limnaeus | reverse complement strand
GCAGCGTTTTCTGCCACACTTTTTCCTTCCTACAGAGTGCTGTATCAAGGCACCTCAGTGGGAAGACTGTTTTGTAAATTTTACTTAATTTGATCGTGTATATGTTACAAGATTTAATTGAGCAAATTAAGTAAAATTTACCTGATTTATTCACAAATCTTTAACTATATTCTTAATAACTTTTAATAGATAATGATGAGTAAATATTACATAAATTTGTAGCATTTAAATTTACTTAACAAACGTTAGTGCAAATCGTTTACAGGATTTTCTCTTGTAAATCTTAAGTTATTTTTTTACCGTGTAGTTTAAGTCATAAACCAGCCAGTGTCTTAGACTGGTCTGAGGAGAAAATTCAACACAGAGTGGGGGTTTCCTCCTCTCTGAGTCGTTGCCATGGGGGTGATTAAAAATATTCAGAGATCATAATTTCACATACAGGGAGGTCCTACAGATGGACGGACATGTCTGATTCTTTTATTGCTGACAAAGTCACTTACAGTTTAGGTAATGCTACACACTTTTACACAAAGTCCTTCAGAACACAAGTAAAGAACCTATAGAGCCCCCTAGTGAAATGGAGGGAGTCAATCCAACACCCCAACTCTTCCAAAGGTGCGTTAAACCTATATCACTTTATCAAAATAAAATAATAAAGTGAAATGCTGTAAACTTTTATTTTGAAAAAGAAGATAAAAACGGAGTTATACCAACTTTTAATTATTCAAATGGGCTTGTTTTTTTTAAACTTTTGTATACAAACAATAAATTGATACTTTCACAACCTCAGCAAGGCTGTGGTGCACCCCTGTGTGGGCAAGCACCCCCCCTCCCCCCTCCGAATAACTTTAAATTATAAAAACCTTGAGGAGGACTAACACTGGTTTAGCATGCCATTTTATCTCACTTGAAAGAGATCCAGTTTACCACAGGGACTCAGGGAATGACAGAAGTTGTTGTTGTTGTTGTTGAAGGTGGGGATGTTTAGAGATGAAGGGGAGAAACATGATAAAATATAAAACTTTTCTCAATCAGCATGTTTTTCAGCAGCTGCAAACTAGGGCAGAACATAAATTGTCCCAAACATCCCTCAGCATCACCCACCTGAACAGGCAGCTACCCACCCATCACCCCGAAGCTTCCTTTTAATCCAGAGGGACCCAACCAGTCGTAGATGTGGATGTGGTTGGGAGGTAGTGGTGGTGCAGCAGGGCTGTGGGACTGACAGCTCCAGGGATGATGCAAGAACAAAAACATCTCCTCATTAAAACTACAGCTTGGGACTAGATGCTGGGATTCTGTTGCATAAAGATGGTTCTGCAGTTCACGTTAAGCGTAGGCTTTTATTGTACTGCTGCTGCTTTTGTTCATGTAGAGCTTGTTTAGTGATGTCACAAAGACTGATTTTCTATCATGATGGGTGTAAATATGCTGTGAACTGCCTCCAATCATTTACCATAGTGTTAGTGTTATGTTCTGTCTGGTTTCATGTTTTATTTTGACTTTATTCTGATTTTCTGTCATGTCCCTCTGTTTTCCTCCTGTCTGCCTTTGCTCGGCCCCGCCCACTCACACCTGATCCTCATCTTTCTTCACCAGGTGTTTCTTGTTTTACATCATTAGGTCTCCCTTTATATTCTGTCGTTTGTCCTCAGTCAATAGCTATGTTTATATGGACAAAAGTAATCAGATTAAAAGGTCGTTCTGAATAAAAATGCGTCATGTCCGTTCGGATTATTCTGATTCGATTGAGCTCGATCCGAATTAATTTTTAATCCGAATGAGTCTGGTGGGTTATGCCGATCGATAATCTGAATGACATTCACGTAAACACTTAATCTGATCATCTTATTCTGATTGTAGAAAACTGACCTGTGTGCATGTCTGCTGACTTTCATTTATCCTGTGGGACAGCAGCGCTGCAGCTGCGCTGCACCGCGCAGAACTTTTCCTCCTCGCTCTCTTAACAGATGAAAATTATCCATCTAATATATTATTTTGTAAACTGAAGTTATTGAAATTCTGTGATTTGGTYGATTATAATATACTGTTAGTGATGTATAAAGCACACCAAAACACATTACCCATAAACATCCAGAAAAACTTTGTAAASAGAGAAAGCTGTTATAATCTAAAGGGGACAGAGATGTTCATAAAACCTAGATTTAGAACCTGTTTGAAGGAGCGGTGCACCTCAATCCAGGGAATCAGATTGTGGAATAGTCTAGAAGATGACGTTAAAAGTGCCAAATCAATGTATACGTTCAAAAAGTTGATGAAGGCTGGATTGTTAAATAGATATGGAACAGTATAATCTGYATCCATATAACTTGTTGTTTTGAAAGGATTTGATCTTTTTGTTTTGCTAACTGCAGATCATTATTGTTTGAATTTGTATTTGAGAAAAAAGGGGCAGATATTATAAGATTTTTTTCTTCATTCTGCCACCTTTCATTTCATTATGTTTGTGTTTTTTATTGTATATAAATTGTTTCGTTTTTTTTAAAAGAAATGAATAAAGTTATAAATAAAAAAAAATTAAAAAAAAGGAGAAACAGCAGACGTTGCTTCACAAAAAACAAAAATAAAAAACACTTATTGCTTCATCTGCAGTTCAACCAGGAAATAACAACGTCTCTACTGTTATTAAAAGCTGACACGGGTCCGTCCTGAGGCACAGAGGACCTTTGTTTATGTTTGTAACACAGAAGTAGAGCTGAACGTTTACAACACTGCGCATGTCCGGACGGTGCTTGTAAACACTTTTCATGATCAGATTGTTTCCATGTAAACAGTACATTCGGATTATTTAATCCGAATGCGTTTCAATCCGATCAAAAAATTTTGTCCATGTAAACATAGCTATTAGCTACGTTTACATGGACATAAGTAATCAGATTAAACGACCATTCAGAATAAAAATGGGTCACGTAAACAGCCCGTTTGGATTATTCTTATCCTTATCTATTAGTTTTTTGAACTGATGTAATTTTATTTTTATTTCATTTTTAAATGTTTTAAGTTGTTTTGATTTTTTTTTTGTATTTTTACTTTTTTTTGAACAAATTTTGGGTAAAAAAGGGGCAGATATAAGATTTATTCTTCTTCTGCTGCCTTTCATTTTATTTGATTCCATTTTGATTGCATGTTTTTTTTCTGTACTTTGTTAATCTGTGTTACAAATGAAATGAATAAAGAACCACTACTACTACTATTCTGACCCGATTCAGCTCGATCCGAATGAGTTTGTAATTGGAATGAGAGAGGTGATTTAAGCAGATTGATAATCCGAACGACATGCATGTAAACACTTAATCTGATCATCTTATTCTGATTGTAGAAAACTGACCTGACTGTTCATGTCTGCTGACTTTCATCCAGCAGTTTCTGTTATTTTGTGGAGGGAGGGACAGTAGCGCTGGTTTACAGCACAGAACTTTTATTTTCTCATTCAATAAAGAAGAAAGACACACAGCCTGCGCCGCTCCGCAAAAAAAAACAAAAAAAGAAGAAGAAGATAAAAAGTCTGCGTGTCACCTGCAGCTCAACCAGAGTGCAGTAACATCTCCTTCATTATTAAAACCTGTCACAGGTCCATTCTGAGCTCAGAAGCTGTTTGTTTATCTTCATGATGAAAGTAAAAAAAATAAATCAGTTTTTTTTAGGGAAAGTTAGCAACTGTGCCTGTCAGTGCTTCTGTTCTGAATAAAAGCCTGGTGAATGTAAACACTCATCATGATGAGATTGTGCCAATGAAAACGATACATTCAGATTATTTAATCCGAATGCATTTCAATCCGATCAAAGAATTTTGCACATGTAAAAATAGTTGGTGTTACATCCTTGTTTTTCTGTTTGTGCTTCATGACAGTCAAAAGTCTTTGTATTTAGTTTGAGGCAACAACAGCTTTTTGATTCTTTAATAAATTTTTTTTTTTTTTGCTAAACTCACTCTTTCAGTCCTGCATCCTGGGGTTCAAACCAACCAAGCCAGTCATAACAGTCAGACCCTGCTCCAGAGGAATTTAGCTGGGGAGGCTCTGGC
>NW_013952410.1:168505-176217 GCF_001266775.1 Austrofundulus limnaeus | reverse complement strand
GCCGAGACCAGGGAGTCTGGGTCCTCCGGAGGACCCGTCCTGCCGTTTTGGACACAGCCATAGATATGTTGAAATGGAATGCAGCCTTTGCCGTTGGTGCTCGGCTCATGTTATGATGTCATCAAACTGAGACAATAACAACTGCTAGCGCTCCAATGCAGCTAAAGCTTCACTACATCGAACTTGCAGTTATGGCTGGTGTCTGAGCTGCACTTCAAACTGCTGGACCACAGGTACCCATGTTGGTTTTTATGAACACATTTTGAGTTTAGATTTTAAATATTATCTTTAGCAGTGTTAGTAATGTTAGCAGAAGTTAGCATCACAATAGCTGTCACTGCCAGCTCATTAGTGATAAATGATGAACTTCTGGGTTACTGGTTAATGTGCTCGATTTAGGAAATAATACTGAAAAGAAATATTTCCATATTTAATTTTAAAAGTGTGCTAAATTAAATTCTGAAAACTGTTTCAACAATATATACATTTTGATTAATAAAATATAAATTTACGAATTAAACTGTTCTATTTTCTACACAATCATGTTAGAATTTATCTCGTCTTGGTTTTAATTCCTTCCTGGAATAAAAATTCACATCCGTTGCAAATGTAAGTAATTTATGTTGATGCTTTTATTTTGAAGTATGCCAGAAGATCTGTGTTTAATGAATGTCAGATTGGCTAACACGAGCTGCTGTAACCGATCATGTTTGTGTGTTTATTATAAACTTAGAAATGATAACARCGCGCATTSTTAGCTGGCCCGACGRTGGACTTMTTTCCAGTTTTTCAAACTATTTCTCCTCAGAAAATAACCCAAAACTTTGTCACAGAAGCTCTGAACRTGTTCAGAACTGCAGAAATGATGGATAATTTGCAGGTAAATTAGAGAATAACCAGAWAAGAATCAGACAGAATAAGTGAGTGATWATTCTGATGAAAAAGATGGACTCTTCTTGTTTTGACTCGTAACTTTCGMTCCCTGACAACCTGRTAAAAAGCCGTTTTTTGACGTGCACTCCGSTGGGTGTGAAGAAGTCACCGCAGACCCCCRTGCTCTGTTTTAAATTGCCGTTCAACAGTTCAAATCTATTCTGGGATTCCTCAGCAACGTGCAGCGACAGGCGACAGGATGACACTGGTGTGAGCTGAGGTTTTATCACAATAAATGTCAGGACGGATTTARCTCCTCTGCRTGTTTCAGWTGGGTTATTTTAGCGTTCGAATGAAACATATCTGACAGGTTTTACTGAGCGGACAAACAAAGTCACTGAGTTGTGTGGAAATATTAGGAAAAACACTATTTAAATTTAGCTGATTAAAACTTCATCATTCCTTGAATGAAAGTCACTCAGTGACCTTCATATCAAAGTTTTAGAATAAAATCTTCAAYTGATAAATTAAAAAGTTGTAGATGTTGGGTAAAAACGTGATTTTGCACAAATTTAACCAAGTTTTTTTTAAAGGGATCCATGATTAGTTGTAACATTAGACTTTATTTGATAAACGTTAACTGTAAAATAAAGACTATAAAAATACTGTAGGCTGATTAGTTTTTATAATTTTTAAACTAAAATTTTAAAATATATTACACGGACGGGGCCATTTTATTTAGACGCAAAACATTCTGGGTAAATGATGACGTGGATAGGTCCTCGGTGCGAGGCTGCTAGCGAGCTATATCCACCCTGAAGGTTAATCTTGGACAATATCTGATGATCGACTCTTTTAAATGAAACCAGAGAGCGTTGACAGAGAGGAGAAGGTAGAAATGACTCAGCCTGGAACTGAAAATATGGATGGAGGACAACAGAGCTGCTTCATGGAAGAAGAACCTCAGCTTAGCCTGTTTCTTCTTTCTCAGCTTAGCAATTTCTTGTTGGAGGCATGGACTCTTTTAAAGTTTAAACTGATTGGATCTGATTTACCCATTCGCTAACGTTTGGCTGTGACTACGCAGAGCGCAAGCTCGACCATGAAAGAAGCTAAGCTAAGAAGCTAACCGGAAATTGCATGTGCTGTAAACAACCATCCCCTACTAGGAAGAGAGAAATTCTGAGCCAAACGAGACATCTGTAAATGATGCTGCAGGCTTTGTCAGACAAATTTAATTTAATTTGGAAGCCTTGTCAACATGGACCGGCTCATTCACTTCCTCCACTTCATTGCCAAACTACAGGCAGACTAAAATTGCGCAGAAAATCAACGTCATTGTTCAAAACTTCTCCTCTTCTTCGTCAGTTGGCCTGGTTGAAATTCCAACAGAGATATCCTCGTCTTTGGGAGAAATCCTATTTGGAGCAGAGAAGGGAGATTAGAATTGAGCGGAACTGTAGGAAGGCAGGACCAGGCTAGCATTGATGTTTAACTGTTCCTCCTGCACAGAAAGTTAAAATGTTTTCTTATTATCCTGTAAAATATAAAAAACCTGACCTGAGAAACTGAAACCTGAGCTGATTGTTTTTATTTTAAACCATGAAAACAACTCTCGTTAACCAGAGGATGGATTTTATTGAACTTGTTCAAGATGGCCGCCAGAGCTGAGCTACAACAAATGCAAAAACAGCTCCAGTTCGGCCATTTTTACAGATAATGAGCTGAAATTTGGTGCGGCGGTAGCTGAGACTGATCCCCAACACTGACTCTGACGGCTAACAGGTTGTGTGAGTTTAAACATGTTTATCTTTTTGTGTGATTACTTTAATGAAGTGACACCCCATCACTGATTTAATCTGCTTATTGTTGACAGCTGGGAGAGACAGTGAGAAAACAAGTCCTATAAAATGACAAACATTAACATAAAACCGCATTTACTGCTGATTTGGAAGGGCTGGTCTGAAAATAGCTGCGGTGAAAGTAACAAAAGCTTTTAGTGAGTCACGTTTCTACCAGATGGATGTTCTCTCAGTCCAAAAACATGTTTATTTATTTTTATCTCAATCAGTTTATGAAATAAAATAAATCTGTTGTGACTGTAGGCTCAAGAAGATTAATAACCTGCTGATAAATTTCCTTTATGTGGTTCATTATGAGTGAAAACAGAAACAATCTGACTGAATCAGGCTGAAAAACACCAAATTTAAAAATTAAAAAACCTTCAGAAAAAAGTTCAAGTTTATTTATATAGCACCAAGTCACAACTTATGTTGTCTCAGGGCACTGTACATAAAATAATAATGTAAAGAAGAAACCAGCAGATTGTGTTGAATCACTTCATCACAGTCTCCCATCCTGAGCAAACGGTGGAGAGGAAAAACTCCCTGCTAATCAGGAAGAAACCTCCAGCAGAACCAGGCTCAGGGCAGGCAGCCATCTGCCTCGACCGGCTGGTTGAGGGACAGGAAAGAGACACAGACAAACAGTCCCGGACCAAAAACACTGCAAACTATTTATTGAAACCATTAAAAAGTTTATAAGAAAGTCTGACTGCTTGTAAACTAAGAATAAATAAGTTTTTTCATCAATATTTTTGGGTTTTCAGCTAACAAACCCAACAAACTTTAGTGTATATCTGTTTTTATTACTTCATTTTATGTTTTCTTCACTTCCAGTTGTGCTGTTTGTAGTTCAGTTTGGATTTTTTGCATGATTTTTGTTTCTACTGCAGAACATGAGCCTTAAAAAAATCCCTGCATCATCTCTGAGCGCCCAAATTGTTATGAACTTATTACCATTTTAAAGTTGCTCCAGCAGTTTTTGGACTCCACAGCCTCTGCAGGAACATGCACCTCTCGGCGACGGGCTCGGGAGCCCAGGCTCAGAATCAAAGTGCGCAGCTTTGTTCTCTCAGGAGCTGCTTCCCGCCCTGCATTATTAATACCTGATGTTCACAGTCGACCTGCTGCTCGCACGCTTCCCCCTCGCAGGACGATGAATGGGAGAGTGTTTGTTTGCCTGTCGCTGAGTGAAAAGAGAATTAAAGCCGACCTGCAGGACTGACTGACACATCACTTCTGCTCGTAAAGCGCCTCCTTTTTGGAAGCAAATTGCTCATAAAGCGTTTATTCCTCATCAGCGTCCCACAGGCCGAGCGTGCCGAGGCGCTACGAGGCTAATAGCTGTTAGTTCTGTGTGACAAGCTTTGGAAATTGTTCCCGATAAGCTGCCTTAGTTCAGCTAGAATTGGCGGCTCATTACTTCTTCAAATGAGGCCAGTTTTATCCAAGTACTCAGCCTCTGGAAAGAGAGGGAGGGAGAAAAAAAGAAGTAATGTGGATAATTTGCCCTGAAAATAAGTAGACGAAACGTAGTGAGCGATCCGTCACCGGGCCCTGTGGTAAAACTTCACTGACAACCATATAATGAGGCTCTGCCAGGATCTCCCACCATTTTATTGTGTCTTTATCTCCTCTCTGTAAACTGGTGGTGAGAAGAACAAGAGGGGGGAAAAATAAAAAAATAAGCAAGACGATCCAGTTTGGGAGCAAATTATCCATGCTTATTTTATTCAGCGACGTCGCCTCATCGAGCAGCCGAGGCCCCTGGGTCTCATCCCAGGCCAGAGTGAGCGCCAAATCAGGGGACACAAAAACAAAAAAGGAGAAAAGAAAAAGGAGTTTGTGTCTTCCAAGAACGGCGTAGCATGACGGCATGCCTATCGCCTGCCTCATTTCATGCTACATCCTTCCATGTTGGGAACAGACGGTGTTTCAGCTGCTTTAGTCAAAATGCGTTCGTTGTGAACAATGTGAACGCAAACTGTTCGGTGCGCATGAGCTGCTGAGCTGCTGAGTTCTCAACGAGCTCAATCAACTAAGGGATAATGTACTGGTAAGCTTGGTTCTCAGGTAAATATACTATATAATTTAAAATGTTTAAGGCATTTATAATCTATAACGTCATGACTGTTATCAATTGGCTTTTCATTATAACAAACTGGATGGAGAAACTGTGGAGTCTGGAATTTTTCATCGACGAGTGTTTTGAAAAAATAGTCATAGACAAACCGAAACGTACCTCGGGCAGCGCAGCTAGCATGTCAGTTAGCACGCCAACATCAAAGAGGAATCGCTCGGCAAGCTCCGACGATATTTCAAATATTTCTCCAGAAACGACAGGCTTTAAGGCAGAGGTGTCAAACTCCAGTCCTCGAGGGCCACTATCCTGCATGTTTTAGAGGTTTTCCAGCTCCAACACACCTGATTCAGTGATTGAATTAACTCTTCAAATTGTGCAGAAGCCTGTTATCACCCAGCCATCAAAGTCAGGTGTGTTGGAGCAGGAAAACCTCTAAAACATGCAGGATAGCGGCCCTCGAGGACTGGAGTTTGACACCCCTGCTTTAAGGACATACTGGAGTCTATCGATCAAAAGCTAAGCAGTTTAGATAGCCGGCTAGCTTTAGTGGAGGTGCTGCATAAGGAATACCAGGCCATGAAGGTATCATTGGAGTTCAGCCTGGAGCAAGTAGCTACGCTAGTTAGCAAGAACACCGAGTTGAAAGGAAAATTGTCTCAACTCACTGAGGGGATGTCACAGCTGTCTGGAGATAATAAAAAGTTGAAGGAAACCATCTTAGACATCCAGGCCAGAAGCATGAGGGACAACCTCGTATTCTCCGAGATCCCCGAGAAAGCTATTGAGGACCCAGAGGCTACAGTCCGGAGCTTCATTCAGAACCAGCTGAAACTCTCTAGTGAGATGGTAAACAACATCACCTTCGACCGTGTACATCGGATGGGAGGTAAGAGACACGACAGCAAACGACCACGGGCTATTGTTGCAAAATATGAGCATTTCAAACAGAAGGAACAGGTTATTAGCTGTGGGAGGGAGCTACGTGGTACTAGCTTCAGTGTTAACCATCAGTTCCCTAAACTATACCTCGATCACCGTTGTGTTTTGTTTCCCATCAGAAAAAAGCATGTAGCTGAAGGCTGCAGAGCTACAATAGCAATAGATAAACTGTATATTAATGGCCAGTTGTTTAGAGACCCTGAGATCACTCCTTGGCTCTATTAGATCTAACGTAAAGGTTAGTGAAACTCGGATTTATTATCATTATTATTATTATTATTTTATTACTACTACTACATTTAATCACCAGTTAAAATGTTAAGTAAGCACAGTTGGTCGGTGGGTACACATTTGGTGAGCACGGTGGCTACTTTTTGTGTTGTGGTGGGTGGGTGGGGGTTCTTTTTTCTGTTTTTCTGTTCTATTCTATTCTTTTTGTTTTTATCTGTTTACCGTCACATTACTTTTTTCTCTTATTTCTTTATTTCTAACACAACAATTACTTGTACACAAGCACACAAACCCACACATGCTCATATTCCATACATCCAAATACTTAATAATAAAACATATGCTTCATTTAACTTCAAACACATCACATACATTTTTTATATATATCTTACATGCTACATAGGTATTCTCAAAATCTTGACTAATCATCACTCACTGTCAATGACTGTCYCTGAGTGTCCCTAMTGTTAWGATAACGGGCGTGGTTTAATTTTATTCTCACAAATACTGCGATGGGTTGTTTAAGGTTTGTCACATGGAATATAAAAGGAGCCGGTACCCAACAGAAAAGATATAGTTTTTAACCAGCTTAAAAGATTAAAGGCAGATGTTGTATTACTACAAGAAATTCATAAATTAAATTAAACTGTGGATGATCTTGAATCTCCTGAGTTTCCTAACGTATTCTCAGCCTGTTATAATTCAAGACAAAGAGGGGTAGCAATATTAATACATAAAAATATCAACTTYACAGTATTAGATACAGTTATTGACCCGAAGGGTAGATATATAATATTAACATTTTCTCTATTTGGCCAAAAATACTGTATTGCGAGCATATATGGTCCAAATGTGGATGATACCTCATTTTTTTCATGATTTCTTTTCTGTTCTATCAAATCACCTGGATTGCTCACTGCTTCTTGGAGGTGATTTCAACTTTGGTCTAAATAATAACATTAACAGGATGAATACGGCTGGAACTCAGCGCAGTTGGCAATCCACAAACATAGTTAAACAATATATCATGGACTTTGCGATGCATGGCGTGCTCTTCACCCTGACAACAAAGAATATACATTCTTCTCACATGTTCATCACTCTTATTCTCGCCTGGACTATTTTTTAGTCAGCAGTTCATTGCTGACCAATATTTTAGACAGTGAGATACACTCTATTGCTGTCAGTGATCATGCACCAGTCTCTTTAACCTTAGTTAATAAGAACGAAATAAAAACAAACATAAATTGGAGATTTAATACACCATTGCTCAATGATGAACAGTTTTTAAAATATTTTAAAGAGGAATGGACATCATATCTAGAGTATAATGACTTACCAGGAACATCAGCATCTCTCTGGGAGGCAGGGATAACAGTTATGAGAGGCAAGATAATATCATACTCAACAAATAAAAAGAAAAAAGAAWTTGAAYGTATTCACGAACTAGAGGAAGCCATCAAATTGTTAGGAACTTAGCAAGGCGAAGGAATACAGCAAAGAATGCAGAAGGCAAAATTAGAGTTAAATGTATACATAGACAAAAAAACAAATTCTTGATACGACTTCGATTAGAAAATTTTGAACATTGTAATAAATCAGGAAGTTTTTTAGCTAACCAGCTTAAAATAAATAAAGAAAAAATAACTACACTGGTATTGAAAACATAACTGGGAATATAGTTTCCGATCAGGGAGAAGTAAATAATGTTTTCAGAGACTTCTACCGAGTTTTATACACTCCGC
>NW_013952410.1:157196-168070 GCF_001266775.1 Austrofundulus limnaeus | reverse complement strand
ATTTAGGACCTTCACAGCAAATACACAACCATTCTAATCAGTGAGAGTATTTACACCGGTTCTGCACGGCGGCGGCAAGTGGACAGCGATCTGCCAAATATAGATTCAGTCCTATTTTTTACTCTTATTTTTCTGGAGCTATGTTTTTATATACTTATTAAACCAGCATACATTGCAGTAATTTAACAAATTTCATGCTCAAATATAACAGTTAAAATAAAAATGAATACAAAATGAAGCGAACAAAAAGGAAAAAACTTCCTTTCATACATGTCTAGTTGTATGGATCGTCCATATTACATGGATATTTTGCAGGTATACGGACGTAAAGAGAAATCTCACGGATCTTTTCAAAAACTCACTTTCAAATTTATTTTAAAGATTAAATAACCATCTCCAACACAATTCCCATCCTTCTTTTTACTGCTCCTCTGCATGTACTGTTATATGCATTCTGATTTTACGTACTTTTTGTAAAAAAAGTACAGATTTTTGAGGGTCAAAATACAGGTAAACGTCCGAAGGAGCAATGACGTGAGACGCTTTTCGTGCAGCCTCCTGTGTGGTTCTGGTTCTGATAAAAAGTCTCTGTTGTTTAAATAATTGTGACTTCAGTAAACTTCTCATATTTAGCTTTGGGCAACGTGTTTTAGTGGTGACTTAAAATCCTTCATGGCAGACAGTAGCTGCGTTTCCATTGACCATGAAAATGCGCAAATTAGAGTTTCGAAAACAAATTTGCTCAATGTCAACATGTCAGTTTCGAAAAAAAATTACTTTTTCGACAAAATGTTTTTGCGCTAGGATGAGGTGGTATTTCGACCGTATCAAAATTGGTGTTTTTCGCAAAACTGCAATGGAAACATTTTTTTCACATCACAGGCGTCACATGATCAACAACCAGTTGTTTCTACTGGCGAAAAAGACGATGACGGAGAAGATAACAAAAAGTAGAAGTAGTAGTAATATCACAGAAGTAGAATGAAATAGTAAACTCACCGACTACAATTTCCCAAAAACACAGCATACGTAGCCGCTCCCAAGTAGGGACTTGTCTCTGGAAAGCCTCGATAAAAGATGCTGACGTCTCCTCTGATGATGAGCGCTAGTGTCGTGGTAGCAACATGCTATGTGTTTACATCCATCACCGCCATGTTTGTAAAGACTTATCATGAGAACAAACGTATTCACGCGTGACTTTAATAGCATTTCTTACTTAATGGAAACACTGCAGTTGAGAAACTGTTTTTGACATTAAAAGAATATCAACAAAGTTTTGCACACATTTGCAATGGAAACGCAGCTACTGTCTCTAAGCAGACTAAACACAGGTTTGAAGATTCTAAGAGCTGAAGGCCCGACAGAAGTCACCCGCAGGACCACATACGGCCTGCGGGCCACCAGTTGCCCATCCCTGTTAGAGCTCAGAGCATAAGTTAGAGATGAATCTCTGCGTCTGCTCCAAATATTAGCTTAATTTCAGTAAAATTTACAGTCAGTTTATGTTGCTACACTGTTAGGGCCATCTTTAATTAAATAAAGTCATCTGTAGCAAGAGATGAAGCAGAAAACACAAAGATGAAGGAGCGAACACAAAAATACCGGAGAATAGTTTTCGGGAGAAAGTGATAGGAAGCAGAGATCAGAGCGATAGTTAGCCGGAGCCTCAGAGGGAGAGAAATAAGAGGAGGGGAGGAAACAAACAAGGGAGTTGCCAAGGAGGGGTGGAGGTTCTGCCGAGCGTCTCCCAGGGGTTAAGATGGAGAAGACGGCTCGGCGAGCGCAGCCCCCTCCCCCCTGCAGAGACGCTCAGCAGGGGGTCAGCTTTGTTGGAGAGGAAAGAGAAAGAAGAAGCTCCTCAGCAAACCTCGACAGAAACACGGTGTTAATGACGGCGGCTCCAACGTTGCAGGTGGAGCAGCTTTGTTAGAGAGACGAGGGGCTTCCTCCACCCCCACCACCACTATACATTTAGAAATGAATGTAGGACACGGAGCAGCCTGTGACTATCACCAGAACTTACCTTATTGTTGTGGATGTGAAGAATCTAACAGATAAAGAGTTGGCAATAAATCTCACAGCAGCAGGTGAAGCATCAAAAATAGATTATTGTTGACATTATTTTAATAATATTACAGTTTATGATGTTATTTGCATTTACTGGCTGTTTCTTTAAATACATCGTCTCATTAAAGAGGACTCTCCTTGTTAATTGGCACCAAATGGAAAAAATGAACACTGCTTACTGTTTATCCACCCGGGTCCTCTGAGGTTTACTTAGCCTTGTTACATGAAAAATTAAAATTAAGTAACGTCTCTCAGGCCCTTTTCTCACTGGAAGAAAATCCTGCTACAGAACAGAACCTGGATAGACTTCGCAGGGTCTCCTGAGGTCTTTTAGTACATGTAGAGCTTGGTTTGCTCGCCACTCTGCGTGATAGAGCTTGATAATGGTTGTGAGCAAGGTTGTGCAGGTTTGTTTTGGTCTTGTGCTGGGGTATCCCACAACTTGGAAAATAGAAGCGGGTAAAGAATGGATCTTGGATCCTGAGGGAAGCATTTTGGTAGTGAGGGGTTGGATCAGGAAGTGTTGATCTTCAAATCCAAAAGTCAGGAGTTTGATCCCAAGCTGCCCAGCCCTCTAACAGGGATGGGCAACTGGTGCCGTATCCTGCGGGTGACTTCCATCGGGCCTGCAGCTCTTAGAACCTAAGAATTTCAAGGCAAACCTCTCTGCTTAGAGACGCCGTCTGCCATGAAGGATTTTAATATGTCACCACTAAAACACGTTGCACAAAGCTAAATATGAGACGTTTACCGAAATCGCAAGTATATAAACAGAGACTTACCATTTATCAGAACCACACAGGAGTCTGCACTAAAGGTGTTTTACGTCGTTAATCCTTCGGACGTTCACCTGCATTTTGACCCTCAAAAATCTGTAATTTTTTACAAAAAAATACGTAAAATCCAAAAGACAGAATGTGGGGGGAAGATGACAGTACCTGCAGAGGAGCAGGGAAAGAAAGAGGGGGATAGTGTTGGATATGGTTATTTAATCTTATTCATTTATTTATGTTTATGTCTTACAGACTTTGAGGTATAACATACATCTGAAAGTGAGTTTTTTGAAAGAATCCATGAGATTTCTTTACATTTACACAGCTTTGTTTAGTGGAACCAGTTCACATAGTGGTTAAGTAAATTCATCAAGTTGTTGGATATTTTGTGTTTGATTAACTGAATTTTAGATACAATCTTATTTTTTTATACTTCCTGACTGGTTGTATTTTTATTTACTTTAAACAGTAAGAGAATCAACAAGTCTCTTTTTAATACTGTACGTGCCTCTCTCCAGCAGTAGTGATGTGCGGATGCGGATTAATACCAGAAGTTTATGCTCTAGAATCGTTACTAAAAACAAAATATCACTACTTTGACACTTGGGTCCTTTCAGGAACACAGTGGAAAGTAACTAAGCTATTGAAATTTTGTTTAAATCAAAATTGCTTAGAGGGAACTACTTTTTCTTCCACCTGGGTAATGTGTAAGAGCAGTGATTTGAAATTAACTACCTTTTTTAGATTTATCAGACACATTAGGTGTTTTTGAACAAAGTATCAGTATTGCTGCCTAAGTTACTTGATATCAGAATCTGAAAAGAAACTAGTTGTATCAAACACTATCCAATTTTTTCTCACAATTTTACTTAAATACTGTAACAATGTAAATGTCAACTGATAATAGAAATCAGAGAAAAGACTTTATTTCAGTCGGTTTTACAGATAAGTTTATCTGAGACTTGATGCACATCCACATTTAATGAACTTTTGGGTTAAACCAGTTCAAGATGGCAGCTACTCGTCAACTTTAACAAACACACAAAAAAATGGTTTTAAGGAGAAAAGTAGCTCTAATTTGTGTGTTTTTCCACCGTCTTCAGACAACTCAGTTTGGGATTCTGGCAAATTTGTGGGGGAATGATGCCAAATTCTATGAAAATTAAAGCAAATAAATTCAACCAAAGTTAAAGATATTTATATATAATTATAAAAGAAGTAGTAGATTTAGGTTTTAAAACTTATATGACACGATTCAACAAACTTAAACCAAAGATTTGCTACAATAAAACCAGAAGAGAAGCTAAAGTCAAACACGAATAAAAGGCAGTTCTTTATTGATCCAGAAACCTTCAGCAGATACAAAAAGCTTAATTTGCTGCAGAACATTTTCTCCTAAAGCTTTTCCTTTTCTCCTCGTTTCAGTAAATCTGGATGGAAAGCTGAAGGAGTGTTTTTTTTATTTTTTTGTCTGAGAGTTGGAGCTGACAGCCGAACACAGCAGGGAAGTTATAAAGTATTCAATAAGGCTCTGGAAGACTGACAAAAAGAAATATAGACTATCACCAGCGTTGTTCTTTACCCAGGAGCTTTGAGTTCCTGAACTTCACACAACAATACTTTATTTTGTATTAAAAGACTCTGGAAGGAAAACCAGTTTACTCATGCATTCGTTATGAAGGTTTTTTTTTTTTTGTTGTTGTTGTTTTATTGATGGCAGAACTGTAATCAGGACAACTCTTAATAATGCCATGTGGACCCAAGTGTTAGGGGACAGGGTTGAATATTGAATATTTGAGAAATGAGGTCGCCCTGCATCCACATTTTGAGAACAGCGGCAGCCGTTTGCACCCTCGGGGGGTCGCTGAGCCCGAAATCAGTTCCCACTCCCCGCGTGTGCGTGATAACATCCTCGAATTAAAGCCGAGCGTCTGCGTGATAACCTCCCCTTCTCTTTGTCTGGCTTCAAGTGCGACGTGCCGGAGCGCAGACCTGAAATAATGGCACATAAATACTGGAGGCGAAGAACCCCCCACCCCTTCTCTCTGCTGGGCCTCCTGGAGGGGGGCAGTTTAATGTGGATCCAGAGCAGATTAGGGGGCTAAAGCTACGTACAGTAATCATTGTGATGGGCTTAAACCGAACAGGGTGGGGGTCTCCTCAAGGTTAAACTGAGTGTTGTCTTTTCCTGCCATTAATCAGTGAGCGCTCATTCAGCCAGTTTGTGGAGATGTATCAGTTGTTTTATTGACCTATTTATGTATTTTTTATTCTTATTATCATATTGTTTTAATGTTGTTTATAAATCAGAACATTCAGCTCCAGGGATGGCCTCTGGCATAGGTAGTGTAGGCAAAGGCTAATGGCGCCGTCCATGAAGGAGGCTTCACAAAAATGAAAAAAAAAAAAAATTATATATATGTATATATTACAACTTTTTACCAGAGTATAGTTGGTCTATCACTGGCTACTCAAGTTTATGAAGGCATCTTATTCTGTGGTGCAGAGGAAGTTTCATTAAAAGTATCATATGATGCAGTCAACTACTGGTGATCAGTGTGCAATAATAATAATAATAATAATAATAATAACAATACGAATGGAAGCGAAGGGAAATGTGTCCAAAAGGGCATGAATCAGGTGCAGGAAACAGTTTTTCAAACACAAAATATCTAACAGATATTCAGTTACGATCTCAGATAAAGTTCAGGTTAAAGTCTGGTTTTTATTGTTCTACCTTCATAAATTAAAAAGTTTATATTTTATTAATTCTAAAAAAACGAGCAAAGCACTTTTTAAATGGCTGGAAAATGTAGGGTTTTGAGTAGAATTTTTTAACACATTTTTCAGGGGAGCATACCCCTGGAGCCCCCTAGAACTGCTTCACTCCACAGCTGCTGGTTAACGTGAAGAAGTGTTTCTCAGGATGTCAGCAGTCTTTGGCAGGTATGACCTAGATTTCTGTTTCAAATTATTTATATCATTAACTATTTCAATTGAACAAATGGTTTCTAAAGGTAAAAAAACAATATTGAAGACAAAACTGTTTAATTTGTTGTGTTAATATATGTATGTCACAGAGGAGGACTGAAAATGTTGTTTGTGTGGAGATGACCTTTTTGTTTTTTTTGTCCTTGTATACGTTTATCAGAAAAGTATTGTTTGGTAAAGTCCTTGACGCTTTTACCCAGATTTTTTTATATGGGTGATGAAGATAAACTACAGTATTTATTCAAGTACTACTTGTTTCAGTTTGCTCAGTATGGTTCAAAAGCTTGACATTAATAAAGGACACTTGATGTTTGAATGATGTTGGTCTCTGTTTGCATCTTTGAATATGTTTGTGTGTCTTATAAACCCATGAGACCTGAGCACCTTTTCTGGTGTTTGGCAAAAAGGAAATAAATGGCAGTGAGTTTATAAAAGTACACCTGAAATCTTGCCTAGGGTGCCAAATTGGCTAGGGCCGGCCCCGTTCAGCTCGTACAGGAGCTTTGTTTTTGGTGTACATCTCAAACTTTTTGACTAAGATTAGGAATGACAGAATCTCAAGGCGCAGATGTGGAGAGGAGAGTGTTTGGTTTGGGAGCCATCGCTGCTGTATGCAGATGATGTGGTTCTGTTGGCGTCTTCAGGCCAAGACCTTCAGCGTGTATTGGGGCGGTTTTCAGCTGAGTGTGAAGCAGCTGGGATGAACGTCAGTTCCTCTAAGTCTGAGGCCATGGTTCTCAACTGGAGAAGGTTGAAATGCCCCCTCTTGGTCGGGGGAGAGTCTCTGCCTCAAGTGGATGAGTTTACGTATCTGAGTGTCTTGTTCACAATAGAGCGGAAGATGGATCGATGGATTGGGGCCTCATCCTCAGTAATGAGGGCATTGCTTCGGTCAGTCATAGTGAAAAAAGAGCTGAGGTGAAAGGCAAATCTCTTGATTTGCTGGTCTGTCTTTGTTCCAACCTTCACCTGTGGTCATGAGGTGTGTACCATGACAGAAAGAACAAGATAGTGGATACAAGCAGTCGAAATGAGCTTCCTTCACAGGGTGGCCGGGCTCCGCCTTAGAGGTAGGGTGAGGAGCTCTGTCATCCGGGGGGAGCTCTGAGTAGAGCCACTGCTCCTCCACGGCGAAAGGAGTCAGTTGAGGTGGTTCATCTGATTAGGACGCCTCCCTTTAGAGGTGCTCCAGGCACGTCCCACTGGTAGGATGCCCTGGAGAAGACCCAGGACTCGCTGGAGGGATTATGTATCCTTTCTGGTCTGGGAACACCTCGGGGTCCCCCAGGAAGAGCTGGAAAGTGTCTCTGGGGAGAGGGATGTCTGGGTTTCTCTCCTGGACCTGTTGCCTCCGCGACCCGACTATAAGCAGAAGAAGATGGAGATGGAGAGATAGGAATGACATCATCAGTGGTAGAGCACAGGTTGAACGACTGAGAGATGTGGTAGAAGAACGTGAGGAAGGCAGGACAAAGTCAAAGGTGCAGACATGGAGGTGGTTAGAGTGAGGTGGAGGAGGTGACCTCATGAAAGGTCAACTCATTTAGCCTCAATCAACAGGCCAAACTTTTGTCCCAGAAATAACTGAACAACTGCTCCGTCCTCGTGTATCCTGCAGCTTTAATCCAACTAAAAGTTTCTTAAATGTGACGATTCCTCTGCATTTTGTTTATAAGTGCAACAAAAGGCAGCAGCTTCCTGAGAGAAGCCCATCACAGATATTTGGGTTGTTTTGTTGCCTTTGTGCCAGTTCTCTGTAACTTATTTATGATTCAGGAGACTCGGAACAGCAAACTGAAAGGAGGGGTGGATACGAGGAGAAGGTTTTAAAACCCAGAACGAAGCAGGAGGGTTGGATGAGTGGAAGGTGAAGCGGCGAGAGGAGTGGAAATGTTTCGCTCCACCGTGAGACCTTCAATGTGATCAGATGAAAGAGCAGACCTGATGTGGAAGGAAAAAGGAGGCGAGGAAGGAGGAGAGGGGTGTTTCCCTGCAGGCGGGGATGTGTTTGTGTGTGAACTAATCTCTCTCTTTTACACACACACACACACACACACCCTCCCTCTCAGTGGCTCAGTCAGTTGCGCTAACACTCGCTGAGGTCGGCAGCACAAAGCAAAGACGCTCCGTTACCGTCTCAGGCTCACACACGCCTCCAACGCTCGACACACACCTTCTCTGCAGGAACCCAAGCTAAACTGAAACGCAAGGAGCAAAGAGAAAGTGAAAAGGAGGTTAAAGGACGTCCACATCCTGAGAGAAATTTGAGGAAAAACGACAACAACGACCTCGTAAGACCTGTTTTTCATATTTAAATTTCACTCTGCTTTAAATTTCTCTCTCAAAACAGCTCAGAGAAACGTCTGTAAATCAGCAACACCTGTTTTAGTAAAGGACAGAGTGCAGAAAGCTGCAAAAAGTCCAAGATTGCACAACGCAGTGACAAGTTGCTGCACCTGTGCAACCTCACCTCCTCTCACTTTCTGGAACTTTATGACCTCTGTGTGTATTTATTTAGATCACAATGCTTCTCTTTTCAATCTGTAACTCACCTGTGAGCCGGAGATCAAACATGGAGTAGTTTGTGTCGCTGTAAAGTGATTAAAGCTGATCGATTTCAGAAGTCTTGCAGAAGAAGCGGAGCCAAAAATAGGCAGCAGCTTCTGAGAATTAGAGACAAAATTTGTAAGTAGAAAATTTAAAAAACATGGAAACAAAGGTGTCACTGAACATAAAACATAGCGTCTGAGAGTTCCTCTGGCAAAAATTAAAAAAAGTTAGTTTTGATTGATAAACAACAAATGTTTGAAAAGATTGAAGAAATGTTTTTGCAGTTTGTGCAGAAATGTAATGTTTTATTGACGACCGCGGTCCAGTTATGATGCTGTTTGAATCAAATCCCTTCACTTTAGTAGGAAGTGTGCAGAAGTCATTAACCTTTTGTTTGCATGACTGTAAAAATAGAGTAATAGTGAATCTGGAGGTAAAAAGGGGAAATGAGAGTAAATTTCTCTTTCACTTCTTATTCATGACTATCTATTTAAATAAATAATAATAATCTTAATAATCTTCTTAAGCCTGTCAAAATAGAAGAACTCTATGGTTTATGCCAGGGCTATTCAACTGGCGGTCTGCGGGCCACATCTGGCCCGCGAGTGACCAAAGTTCAGCCTGCTTTTATTTGCATATTTTACTCAACAAATCTGACCATAAACAGATTTTTATTGCACTGAAATTGACATTTCTGCTGTTTTTTATAGGTAAACAACTGCCACACATGATAGCTGGTCATTTGCACATTTTGTTTACAGATTCTTAATTTAAGGACACATTTATTATGCTATACATACTATAACATGAAAACCAAAAATTGTGCAGATTTTGTTTCTACAAATTTCAATGACACCTTCGAATCTCCCCAAGCCTCTAAAGCAGGGCTATTCAATTAGTGGCCCGTGGGCCACATCCGGCCTGCGAGTGACCAAAGTTCGGCCCGCCAATTGGTTCATTCATCTCTTAAGCCCAAATCCTGGTTTTCTACTTTAATAATTACTATACGTTTTTCTAGTCAGACATAAATGTGTGGTATCTACAAAAATGTCAAAATCTTGGCTAGAAGCTGGTAAAAAATATTTGAATATCCAAGACAGTTAAAACTACAAGCAGTTGAAGGATAAAACTATGAAATTGGTTTTAAAATTTGGCAAGTTGGAGATGTCAAAATAATATTTGTGTTAAAGGTATTATATCATGCTTTTAAATCCTTCTTTTTCATGTTTAAATCATTGACTTATGGTCTATTTAAAATAAAACTGCAACACTTTAAATACTCTTTACTTAAATACACTTTAAATACTCTCTTTAAATACAACTGAGATATTTCACACCCCGCCCCCTCCAGGTCGCTGAACGTTCGACTCCAACCCGTTCGGCCATGTTTGTAGTTTCATAGCAACAACACAGTTATCTACCGACTAAAAACTGTTTTTAAGAGAAAATAAGATAAGATAAAACTTTATTGATCCCACAGTCTGGAAATTTGCACATTACTGCAGCTTAATACAAGAGAGGCTGAGAAGAATAATGAAAAATTAATAAAGGATAACAAACAAAACCCCACAATATACACATGTAATATATAGTAATGTACCAATGCACACATACACATATACATAAACATATATGCTTATTTATATACATATATAAATCATAAAGTACAGTACAAAAATGAATGTATATGAAGGTGTGTATTAGTAATGGCAGTGGCAAAAAAGTATAAGGATGTCAACAACAGTAGACTTGTCAATCCAGCCTAACATGTATGAGCCAGAGTCTGACCCAGTGCAAGACACTCAGAATGACAAACCTGCAGAACCACGTCTTCAAACGAATGTGTCACAATGGTGCGTTATTTATTTACACACTCTATATCCTTACCTACACTGGGGAGCATAGCTAAACTAAAATACATGCATTTGAACATGCATTTGTGGACTGAGTTCAGATGTGGTGCAGAGGGTGGTGTGAAGATGTGGCATCAGGMCGTGKARTGAAGACGCGTGYATCAGGRCGTGTAGTGAAGACGCGTGCATCAGGAGGCTGTGTGGAGATGCTAGCCTTGTCTGGGACAACTGGAGATGAATCCACAGCACAGTCTGGAAAACATCAACAACATTAAAATGTACACAGTCTTTGCATAGTAGAAACAGTAAAGTGTCACTTATTTTTGTAATTTTTGTTTAACATTGTGAGGAAAAGTTTCTCATTCAACACTTTCACACATCAGATGCCCTTGTGACACGACTTTGAATAAGGGAGATATAATTAAAGTATAGATGATTTTGATTTATTGAAATCAAGTTGGCATACTAAAAGTGACTAATGTGGTAAGACTTACTTAGGGTTTCAGGAGTTCTGATAGGCTTTGCTGTGCCTTCTCCCTTCTTGAACTAGAAGAATAATCTACCTGGGCTCTCCAGATGAGGTAGTTGCCTGCAGATGTGCATTTTCATTGAAATGCATTGCAGCCAGGTACAGTCTGGT
>NW_013952410.1:155457-156980 GCF_001266775.1 Austrofundulus limnaeus | reverse complement strand
GATTAATATAATATTTTGTTACATAAAATGACTATGTTCCCAGCTTTTGTGATGCAAAAACAGCAACACGCCAAAATAAAACTCAGAGCAACACAGAGAAAAAAGGAGAGACACACATCCATCTTGCTATCCTTATGAGGACTTCACACACAGCGCTCACAGCTTCTCTGCCTCATTCTGCTGCTCCCGTTTTTAACACCAGGCAAAAAATGCACTTAAAACAGCTGACGTTAACTTTAGATCACAGCATGAAATGTTCCAGCATTTTTAAAAAGAAAAACAACACGGACACGCTGATTACAGTGTGGGGTGAAAGTGAAAGTAAAACATGGTGCTGAGCACCCGTTCGGTAAAGAAACTTAAACACAGCTCTTCTTTCTCCCCTCATATTCCGACACAGAGGGTAGAAACACCTAAATTAGACAGTTAAAACACATTTACAGTTCATAACTCACCCTTGTTGTTGTAACATTCATCCTGTGTTGTCCACAAGCACTTTCCGCCCTGTTGTGGGTACATTTCCATAAACAGGCACTTTGAAGAAGGTCTGACGCTGGTAGTCTATGTAGAGAATAATGTGGGTTTACACACCCCAGAACCGAACATTTTGACTTCTGAACTTGCATTTTCAGCATGATGCTATGAAAATCACACAGCGAGGAAAAAAAATGGCGGACTATGAAATCCAGTTGGCCAGAAATACATTACCATAAATGGTAGTTCTGAAGAAAAAAGTGTGACGAAATAAAAAATGAAACAAAATAAGCAACTGCAGATTTTGAACAAACTGAAAAATTCGACCCATAAAAAAATATAAAAATATCTTTGCAGTAACTGGACAGAATAAATTAAAGTTTTCTACACTCCTAGACACTATAATTGCACAAAAAACGTTTATAAATGCAAAAAAAGTGCATTTAGCATGATATGTCTCCTTTAAACAGGAGGCATAATGTGTTATTTTTGTTTTTTATGTTGTTTTATTATCACTTCTTTTATTACACAGGGTTCTGTATGTTGTATTAATGCAGCAAAACTATTTCAAAGGTAACAGATCTTTGTAACACTTGGTTTATTTACATAATGACTTTAATTGTTGGATGTTGCTGCTCCCTGAGCTGCTGACCTGCAGTAACTGTGGCAATTTAGTTGATCAGCCCTGCTTTATGCTGTCGTGTTTTTGTTTCCTCAGATTATACTTTAATGACAGTTAAGTAATTCTCCATGAGCAGCACTTAAAAGCCACGCCCACTCTGCTAATTAGTTGAGTGGCTCCAGTAAAAACAAGGCAGAGTGTGGAGCATCTTAAGTGTTCAAACATTCAGCAGCCGGAGCAGATCGAGGTCAGAGAGACTGAGAGAGGACAAACTTGGTGTCCGCCGTGTTTTTGACCTTTACCGTGTTTATAAAGAGATAATAGAAGCAGAAAGAGTCAGAGGAGAGCTCATGAATGAATGGAGTCATTGTCGGGCCTTTGTGTGTGTGTGTGTGTGTGTGTGTGTGTGTGTGTGTGTGTGTGTGTG
>NW_013952410.1:146305-154730 GCF_001266775.1 Austrofundulus limnaeus | reverse complement strand
GTGTGTGTGTGTGTGTGTGTGTGTGTGTGTGTGTGTGTGTGTTTAATGAGCTACTTGGAATGAGGGGGGTGTGTTTGTGTGTCTCAAAACAAAAGTGTGAGCAAACAGTGACATTTGGGAGGTCAAGCTGCAGCAGAATCTGTCCGGTCTCATAAATAACTCCACTCCAGCGATAATTACGATGAGTAAATTGTTTGTGACTAAGTTTCTGCGACTTTCAGTCTCTGCAGTTCATAAATTCACCCGATAAAGCAGGAATTTCTGCACCGTGGGTTGATCGGGAAGACCAGTGTTAAAGGTTGGACTCACGCAGACCCGAAACCCACAACGAGCCTGACGTCACAGAATAAACAAAAGAACGAAAAGAGCTTTCAGCACCGAAAACAAAAACCGGTGTCTGGTTTCATCGTTTAAACGTTTTTAATTAACGTGGACGTTTCCCATTCTCATCAAAGAATCTGTGGTCCCACAGTCAAAACCACAACCTCCCCATTAGCCGACTGAGTGGTTTATTTGATTGTTTTGTGCAGTAAATTAATTAGATTTTACTGTTAGAAAAAATAATATGAATAAGTAATCAAGTTTGAGCAATTTAGACTTGGATTTGTATTAAATCCATGTTTCACTTTTCAATAAATCTTCAACAATTTCTATTGGAGGTGTAACGACACATTTGAACCTCATCGATATATTGATTAAATTATTCAATTACATCAAGTCAAAATGAAAACATCGATCCATATCATCATCAAATGCCCAATGTGGATCAATATACTGTAATATCAATGAATTGAATTTAATCTAATTGTATCATGACAAACTTAAATATCGTATCTCCGTCGACAGTGGTGGGCAGCACTAATCCAAAAATAAGCTCTGCAATTTCTAAAGTGCTTATGAAAAATATTTAGGTCCGCAACTTCAAAAGCGCTTATGCCATAGAAAAACTAGCAGAAGCTAATTTTAAAGCACAAGTTCAATTTGACACTTACTAGACGGCAACAATTCATGTACAATATATGCACAACACTGTCAACTAGTGATGTATGAACACTTGTTCAGCTTAATCCTACAACTACCGATTGCTGGGGATGTGATTTCCTGAAACAGCTCTTTGGCTCCTGGTGTAAAAATTCAAAAGTTGTTGAGGATTGCTAGTTCGGCTGCTTCTTTAAAAAGTTGTTGAGGATTGCTAGTTCGGCTGCTTCTTTAAAAAGTTGTTGAGGATTGCTAGTTCGGCTGCTTCTTTGTCTTTTTCTTTTGTTTGTTGTAGATTTTTCATTAAAAGAGCATCAATAAAGTAATTTTAAAACTGTTTATTGGAAAACTGAAGCAATGCGTTCTGGGTACATGACGGGTTTGATTTGTGACGGGAAACGAAAGCGCGAAGTATAGGAAACTATCTGCAAACTTCAAAATAAGAGATTGGATTTTAAAGTTTTCCATGTAGTTGCTCCAGTTGACCACTAGATGTCAGTCTTCATCAGCATAACATCTAAATCATTTCTAACCCTGTTGGCCGATTGCTTGGACCAATTACGTCAAGTGTTGAGCTCCAGCGTTTAAACTTTATTATTAATTTTTTTTAAAAGGAACTCCGATTATAAAGTAAAATAAATCAATACATACAAATTTTAGTATGGATTTTTTACTGTTTTTGCTGGGAAAGGGAGTTCTAACCAGTGCCTTCCTGCTACGTAAGCAGACACAAAGCATTGTGGGAAATCAGAACCGTGATTGAAAACAACAGTCAGCAAGGATGTATACCTTTCCAATAACTGTGTTTATCTTGGAGGGGTGTTGTTGGATAGATCATGTGTTGTGATTCAGTGACAGCCATACCTTCTGCTGTTCAAGATAATGATGACTGGTAGATAATTAGTTATTAGCAGTACTGCATTTTAATTTTAGGAAGTGCAACTCTGCTTAAGAATTATAAAAATTGGTAAGACAGGTAAAGTGCGAACGAAATATTTAGGTCCGCAATTAGCGGATTTGCGCTTTAGCGGACTGGTATCCACCACTCTGTCGAAATAAATCAATATATTATATTGTGATAAAGCTGCTGATTTACACTTCTAATTTTTACAAAAGCGGTGAACATCAGTGCAGCTTTAACACAATGTGCACAACATGTTTTGTATTTAAGCCTGAGCAAATGATATTTAAGGGAAAAAAATCCAATATTTTTCAGTTTGGTTTTTACCTTTGTTCGCTCTCGTTTCTTTCTTTTCCACCTGTTAAGTGCCTGTAGAGTTGAGAACAGCTGCGCCGTCGAGTTTGACAACAGAGAAGGAAGAGCAGCGAGAGAACATTAAAGTTTCAGAAACGCCAAAACAATGAGCTGAAGTTGCTTTACAGCTGCACAGGGCTGAGAGAAACTACCAAAGCTCTGCGGGTTTAACACTAAAGCTTCCTTCATGTGCTGCAAAAAAGTAGCTCATTTATTCACAGAACTAAAATACTGATTAGAGCAGCTTCCACCTGTTTATTTAACAGAAAAACGAACATTTTGTGCTGCAGCTCTTCACACAGCTGAGCCACTTTAAAGTCCTGATGTGTATTTAGTACAGGGCATTGTATCCAATTACAGTACATTCAAATAAAATACTATATGATACATTAGGCCATGACACAATACAAAAAATAAGAAATATATACTGTATGATACATTACAGAACAATATAATGCAACTAAATATAGTTAAATATGATATATTGCAATAGTATGTTATACTGAAATGCATTATGACACAATAAAAAAGAAAGATATGATACAGTACATTATAACAGAACTAAACATAGTTAAATACGATATAATCAAGTATTATGTTACACTGAAATACAGTATGACACAATACAATAAAATAAAAAATATATGATATATTACAGTACAATTTAATACACTTTAATATAGTTAAATATGATATTACAATTGTGTTATATTGAAATACATTATGACACTATTCAAAACAATAAAGAAAGATATAATACAATACATTACAGCACAATATAATGTAATTAAATATGGTTAAATATGATATAATACAATAATATGTTACATTGAAATACATATGATACAATCCAGAAAATAAAGATGTTGTATGACACGATACAACACAGAAAAATATGATGCAATTGAATATGGTTACTACAATATAATACAGTAGAAAACTATATTATATGATAACATACATCATAATATGTGACCTGTTACATCAAACTGAGTTTTATGTTGCAAAGTAATGTAGTGAGATTTTTGTGACAACTGGATTTTATCAAAATATGCTGAATAAATACGTTATTTATGGGTCCCCTTGAAGGAAAAGTCCAAAAAACTGAACCTAAACCAAGTTTTGAAGCACTTTTCTGAGCAGTACCAACAACTAACAATGATTTTTGTTGCTTTTCCTGTGAGCCAGTGAAGCTGCTGTCAATAGCAGCTGGGAAATCCCAAAATCCAAATAAGGTTTGAGGTTTCCTCTTTCAAATGACCTCAAGAAATTTGCATCAGAACTCTGAAATTAGGATTCAGACCAACTTTCTAAGGGTGTTCCATTAGCAAGACAAAGCAAACCACGTCTCTGGAACCTTTTATATCAAAACTTTAATAAAAAATCAGAAATCTGCTGTGCTTTAATGTGGTTTGAACAAATTAAACTTAATCCCTGGTTTGATGTGATGGGTCACATGTGACACAGTAAAACACGTGTTATGATGCATTACGATGCAGAACTTTACACTTTAAAGCCATTAAGCTCAGGAGTTTCTGTGAATTTTCTGAATAACTGAAGTGGTTCTCAAAGTGGGCCCAGCAGCCCTAAAGTTTCTGCTTCTGACAGGAAAACAAATGAAACCTCACAAAGCCATTATTCCTCATAAAAACATAATCGTTATAAACCTGAGTTATTTCACACTTCAGAAAAGTTCAATTGTTTCACAAAGAGACGAAGAAAACAGGCTCACAAACCACCAAAGCAATTAAACGCAGAGACGGTAAACAGGCAGATCAATTAAAAAGTGATTAGAACATAAAGCAGAGTCGATAAAGTGCAGACAAGCAAAGCAGCAGCGATAAACACTCCACCTTCAACCCATTTTATGCTTCTTTAATCTCTTTTTCTTTGCTGCTCCAAAGACTTTTTTCTTTACTTCTGTATGAGTTTAATTTGATAAGATTTCAATTCATAGAAAATAATTTTTTTTGGAGTTAAAATCCTAATTTTCCAAACAGATTTCCATTGAGGTTATATTAACCGCAAAGTTTTAATCGCACGTTTGGTGATTTTTTTTTTAACAAAGAAAAGGAGACAAAAAGAGAGTGAGAGGAGGGAGAGTTATGGACAAAATGTGCAAAGTTTGATGGGAATAAAGCGACACTGTGAGCCGCAGCTATTTGGATCAAAAGTGAAATGGATGTTTTGGAAAATTAGGAACAATCTGAGTGCGAGATAAGAGCCTGAGAGCAACTCTGACAAAGACCCTGTGCTACGTCTGAGGGTGGAGGGATGACGTGTGTGTGTGTGTGTGTGTGTGTGTGTGTGTGTGTGTGTGTGTGTGTCGGTGGGAGGGGGGTCTCTGCCACCCTACAAGCAGAGTACATTATGGCTGTTTGGGCACATTATGGGGCATTAGCTGAAGGAGCATCCGTGAATAATGCATGGTCTTTATTTATGAGCATAGAGCAAACGTCCTCTGAGGAGCAGTAAACCAGGGCACATTCAGTCAGGAGCAGATTTCAAACTTAATCTAACTGCAAAACATAACCACACAAAAAAATAGAAATCTACTTTCAACATTAACCTGATCTTATCCTAGCTTTAAATCACATCTAAACACTAAAACCGGACCAACTTTGTCACACTTTTGTTTCCTGGAACCTGTTTTAGACCGAGTTAAAACAAAATGTTTGACACATTGTTTTATGTGCTGCAGAACAGGAACCTGCTGTAAAACAGCAATTATGCAGAGTCAGGCTTGATTTTTGGTCATCTTTTCCTGTTAAATTAATTAAAAAAATAAAATAAAATAAACATCTTGTGCAGTATTGTCAGAGTATGGTTTGGGAATGACCCTCAGCTACTACCACACCAAACTTTAGCTCAAAATCTGCATAACTGACATAGTTTTGTGTTTTTGACTAGCAGTGGTGGCCATCTTGAATTGAACTGACTCCAGAAGTTGAGAAGTAACAGGATTATTTCCTGGAAGTTTCATTAAAATCCGTCCAGTGGTTCATGAGATATTTTGCTAACAGACAAACAGGGTTGACTTCAACAATTAATGTCAAAGTTTTAACCAAAAACAACAACTTGAAGAATGTGTTTAAGATGATTCTCAGCTACCAAATTTGAGAAAAAAAAACTGCAAAAAGAACTTTTTGATAAGTTGAAGAGGGTAGCTCCTCTAAACGGCTGCAGGACCCGGGGCAACTGGGTTGTTCTGAATAATTTCCCTTTGAATTGAAGTGAGTTGAAATGAATTGAATTGAATTGAGTTGAATTGAATTGAATTGAATTGTCTCCTAAAGTGAATTAGCTGTAGTTTTATCATCTAAATGTGTGAATGTTTATAAAACAGTCACACTATTGTGATTATTTTTCTTCGTACATTTTTCAACACATATTTTTTTCCGCAATTTTTTGTGCTATTTCAACAGTTTATAAAAGAAAACATTCAGCTCCTTCAGGACATTACATCTACGATTTTTGTTATTTCAGCAATTTATACTTTTTGTGATATTTAGCTTTTTTGGCCATTTTTGTCTCATTGAAAGTGAATGGAGCTGTCTTAAAAACATTCAAAATATTAGAAAACTTTACAGCATTTTACATCTTTTGTTCTGAGTGTTGATTTTAACATTTTTGTGCGTTTCAGCTTCCTTCAGCTTCAGTTTTGTTCATTTTAGTTTCCTTCTGCTTTTCCTTTTCACCTTTTCTGCTATTCTACTACTTTAAATTATTTGGGCTCCTTTCAGCTGTTTTTTTTTTTTTTTTTGGTTATTTTGGCTGTTTTCTGTGCTTTTAGCTATTTTTATTTATTATTTTTATTTATTATTATTTTATTTTAATTTCAGCTAATTTGAGCTTTTTTCCAACTAAATTCATTTTTGGTGATAATTTCAGCTTCTTACTGCTTAATAAAGCAAATGCGTTCTTTCTGTTTCTTTGTGCTAATTTCATCTATTTCAGCTACTTTTCTTTAGCTGTTCTTAGTTTCAGCTTTTGTTTAGCTGTTTCAAAACAAATTATACTTTTTTAAACTTCTCATTTGAAAGTTTTCACTTTAACCCTCACAGTCACCCCTGAAATCCCCTAAAATGCTTTTAACATTTTTACATTTTGTAAGGGCAAACTACAGGGAAGAAAGGGTGGAAGTTGTCTGACACCCTAGTTTTCAAAATAAAAGCCCTGTCAACGTTTAAGGCAGAAACAGCACCATTTTTGTCCACTGGTAAAACAAAGACTGTTGTTTAATCTACTTTTAGCCTCTTTTTGCTAATTTTAGCTACTTGTTTTGCACATTTACGACTTATTTACCATGTTTTGACATCTTTCTACTGATTTTTCACTTTTATTTTACTACTTTCATGAAAGGTGAGCTGTTCAAATGTACCCACTAACAGTTTTGCTGATAAAACTTATTTTACAGCAGCTTTCAGCAAAAATATTTCAACATTAAACCTACATTTTAGTAACAAACACAGAACAACATTGTCACCAACCTTCCCTCCAAGCAGCGGGCGATGATAAACACCGACACGGTCGTACCAGCTCGTCACGCGGCGTAAAACGTGTGAAAACATTAACAGCTTGCTAAAGTTTGCCGCTCTGACAGGGTGAGAATTAAAAAGGAAGAACTTTCTGCCAGCGTGTGATCTCATTTTCTGCCTGCCAACATAAAAAGGTGGCAGCAGACGTTCGCTGCACTCCAGCGAACCGTCCTCAGGCCTGACAGCGCAGCCAATGAGCCTGTTAACGTCTCACACACAGACACACACTCCACGTCAAAACTTCTGTCATTTTTACCATCGTCTCATCTGCAGGTTTTTATCACAGAGCAGCGCTGAGTTCTCTGTTACCAACTGAATCGCTTCCCAGAGAGAGGAATATCAGTTCACAAAACGACTGCAGACGGTGCAGATCGTTCAGTTTAGTTTAAAACTTCTGAAATATTGTTAAAGATTTGACTGAACGATTCCCTCCAGTCCCTTCAGATGAGCGGACATAAGACTGGGTGTCATTAAAACGTGTCTCTGCGGCTTCAGCCTCGGTTGTTTCCTGTTTATCAGGCGAAAACAGACGTTTTCTGGTGTGATTTCATTAATTCAGGCAGTTACGTGTTCACGACTTTCACCCGAACACTTGATTTATCCTGAACCGTTTTTTGGTAGAGCATTGGCATTTTTATTTGACAGATTGTTTCTGTTTTTAACAACTCAAAAGGTGAATCCTTCCTGATCCAGAATCTGTGAAACAGGTCCATATAATGATACTACCACCACCGTGTGTCGCAGAGTGGTTACCACCTTTTATAAATCAATGAAGTTTTATTTTCTCTAAAAGATCAAACTTGTGATTTAACCATAAAAGCTATTTTTTTTATTTTAAGATTAACCCTCCAGCTACAGGGGCGGAGCCAGAGGGGTAGCTGTGGTGACATTTGTTTGGGTGCCCCAGGTGCCACCCCCAAACATCACCCACTTATCAGTTATTTGGGGGTGGTTGTGTTTGCATTTAGTTTTATTGTTCTCTGATGGTACTCTATTGTATAAATTTCCAATTTAAAACTGTAAAACATTATAGCTCGTTGTAAAATCAGCATTAGCATTAGTGGTTGGATTAATTTGGGATTACCATTTACATTTGATCATTCTCTGCTAGTCCACAACAAATTTAATCTCAGTAAGTCTTAAACCCGGAGGGTGTGCTCCAGTTACAGGGGGGTCACACTCTTAAGCCTCCCTGGTAAGGTCTATTCAGGGGTCCTGGAGTGGAGGGTCCGTCGGATAGTCGAACCTCGGATTCAGGAGGAGCAGTGTGGTTTTCATCCTGGTCGTGGAACACTGGACCAGCTCTACACCCTCAGCAGGGTCCTAGAGGGTACATGGGAGTTCGCCCAACTGGTCTACATGTGTTTTGTGGACTTGGAGAAGGCATTCGACCGTGTCCCAAGGGGGGCCTTGTGGGGGGGTTCTCCGGGAGTATGGGGTACCGGGCCATTTAATAAGGGCTGTCAGGTCCTTGTACGACCGGTGTCAGAGTCTGGTCCGCATTGCCGGCAGTAAGTCAGGCTCGTTTCCGGTGAGAGTTGGACTCCGCCAAGGCTGCTCTTTGTCACCGATTCTGTTCATTACTTTCATGGACAGAATTTCTAGGCGCAGCCGAGGTGTTGAGGGAGGGCCGGATTAACACTTCGCTGTACCC
>NW_013952410.1:143900-145411 GCF_001266775.1 Austrofundulus limnaeus | reverse complement strand
GGGGAGAGGGAGGTCTGGGCCTCCCTTCTGAAGCTGCTGCCCCCGCGACCCGACCCCGGATAGGCGGAAGAAAATGGATGGATGGATGGATAAGTCTTAAAATGACGGAATTAGTCATTTAAGGTTAGCTGTAGCGGCCATCTTGGATCTTTGAATTGCATTTAAAGCTTGGTAAATTATGTTTTTGGTTAATAATAAATAGTGGCTAGCATTCAGTGTGTTTTTGACAAATCTTTAGCTCATTATTTCTTAAAACAGCTAAATTGAAGCCACTTGGAATTAACTGTGGTGACCGTCTTGAATTTTTAAATCCAGAGTGCTTTTCTTTATTTGTATTTGCCCCCAAAAGAAAAAAAAAAAAAAACACCCTGGCCGCCCCTTATAAAGACTCTAGCTCCGCCCCTGTCCAGCAAACTGTTGATTTGTTTATGTGATCTTCAGTGAACATGACGGCAGAAACAGCTGTGTGTCTCACACGCACACAGACACACACCTTTGTTGTTTGGTGTTCTCCTGATGGAGGATTGTGCTGTGTGTCTATTTTACTGTAACGTGTTTGTTTTGAAAACACTGAATTTCACCATAACAGCATTATCCCAGAGGTGGTGGGAGAGTGATGATATGGGCCAGTTTCACAGGTTTACCCTCAGATTAACATTCAGTCCAAACCTTTTCCCACAGTTTGTAACAGAAACTTTTTCCCAAGGACAAAAAAAAACTTGACTGCTCCTGGAGGAAAAGTTGCTTTTCAGCAGTTTTTATGAGTTTTTCATCAAAAACTCCCACCTCTTATACAGGATCATCAATAAGTAAATAAACGATTCACATATTTCTTCTATCTTTGTTATGTTAATATCAAAATATTCAGCTCAATTAAGACACGACTGCCATGACTTTTTAACTTTTTTTACTTTTATACTTTTCTAAATATTTAACGTCTTTCGTTCTGATGCTTTCAGCTTTCGCCACTACCAGCTACAATTCTGCACCTTTTTTCTTTTAGCTGGACTTTTCTTTTAAAAATATCTGTTTCAAATATGCTTCAGTTTGTCTTTTATGTAGCTTTTAGCTTCTGTCTGCCCTTTGGCCACTTTTGTATTATTGTTACATTTAGTTTTTAGCTTCTGCTTTTAGCTGGCAGTTGAGCTTAACATGTCTTTAAGCTAGTGTTTTGCTTCTTTTAGCTTATATTTCAGCAGCTATTTAGCTCTCATTTTTGCAAAAATAAACTTTAAATTGTTAAGTTTTTATTGTTTTAGCTTAAAACCTTTTACATGCAGAATAAATCTTATGTGTGGTCCAAACTGGTTATACTATAGTTGTCACCAGTTTTAGCATCTTTTGTCAAGAAATGTGAAGGAAATTCATTTTTATGAATCAAAAGAGTTTAGTTTGTGTCTGGTGTCTCCTTAGAAACATTGGGCCTCATGCAAGAACCGTTCGTACGCACAGATTTGTTCTTAAATTGTGCGTACGAGTGATTTAGGAGAATTTGTGGCATTCACCAATGT
>NW_013952410.1:138170-143410 GCF_001266775.1 Austrofundulus limnaeus | reverse complement strand
ACACTTTTCCTGAAGATAGAAGAGTTTGTTGAATCTGACGTGACATGTTCGTACGAACCCTTTGTACGAACAAAAGTAAGAGAAATTTAGAAAAAGAATACGAACATGTTGTTGCATGAGGCCCAACCTTCTGAAAACATCTGGTGTGTTTCATTAATTAACAGTCGTTTAATTTAGTGGTTTGTAAAAGCCGGAGCTGCAGGCCGACCACGCACACATGAGGTCAGCGTTAACTGTTTGTTCAACCTGGTGGTGGGAGTTTATCAGCCGCCCACTCCGGAGTGAAGCTGTGCATAGACTCCAGCTTTACAGGACAGCACAGGCGCAAAAAAAAAAAATTAAATCCTGTCGACTGTGGAGGCCGTCACACTTCATTTCCTCTGAGGTGACACGAAGGCCTGGTGGCAGGCAGATGGAGGACCGCAGCCCAGACACACACTCAGAAACACACACTCAGAGAAACACAACTTTACTTCATCAGTTTTCAAAACAACACCAGCAGTAACAGGTTCTAACATTTAAAAATCTCAAATTAACCAAAGTTTTAATGTAAAAATACTTTTTTAAACCATTTTAAATTCAATTTCTCCCACTGATGTTTGTTAGTTTTAACATTTTATACGAACATTCAGGTCTGTTAGTGTTGAAAACAACAGAATCCAGATGTTGAGTCTGAATGAAGTCTAAATAAATGACTCCAGATGCAGATTTATATTGTGTTATGACTGGTTTCATGTTTGTGGGTGTAAAGATCGTTATGACTACCAGCTGATGAGGACATGTTTTATTTTGATATATCATAATTAAGTTCAAATAACTGTTGGGGGAATTTCAAGGCATAGTCCGAACAGAATCAAAAATGATAGCTAAAACAATTGAATTAAAAAGAAAATTACATATTAATAAATATATAAATAAGTACAGTGTGGTGTGATTATGGGTGCAGTAATACGTTTTAAATTTTTGACTTGAAACCTCTCTTCTGGGCTTCCTGGAAGCTGATTGGTTCCAAGTAGGTATCTCTGCATATGAGTAGACATTTCCAAATGAAGACTTTTTCAAGGGATGCACCTGATTGGACGAGCACAAAAAAGGCGTTACTCAAGCACACCACCTGATTGGATTATCGTTGCTTAGGCATTTCTTTATATCATTAGCTCACTTTTCTAGCATCCGACTTTCATTTATTTAGTTTCATGAACTTGCTGTTGTTACCGACATCATCAGAAGACATCAGATTATGTTAGCTGCCGTTATTATCTGTTTATGTGAAGACGTCACTAGTGTTGGACTCAACATCTTCATTCATTTCAGCTTCTCTTAACAAAGAACTCCCGGTTACATTTCAAAATAAGAGCAACATGAGTCGGTACTGTTTATATATATATATGTATATGTATATATATATATATATATTTGTGTGTATATATATATGTATATATATACTGTAAATATATATGTATATATATTTATATATACATATATATACATATATACTCAGCACATGTTTATATATATATATGTATATGTATATATATATATATATATATATACACTGTATATATATATTCATACAGTATACAGTATATATGTATACATATTTAGAAAATTTTAATGATACATTGCGATTTGATTAAAAAAACAAACTAAATCCATTTTGGCTGCTAAAATGACCGTGACAGTAGTGATAGTGAGAAGTGAAAGAAAAACGAAAGAGAAGAACCAAACTTTTCAAAAAACAGAGCAAATACAACTAGCCAATCAGTGTATACGCTTGAGAAACGCCTACCCGGTACATTGAGTCTGTAGAGAACCCCTTCTCATTGGTTCTGGGTTTTCTGGAAGCTGATTGGTTCATGGGGATGAACCAATGTATGGTGTCCATGTAGACGCAAACGAACCATTTTTCTTCAGATTTTAGGTTGACCTTGTGACCTGATATAAACCACCACAAAGCTGATTCTCTTCTTTAAGTTCTTTTTATTTCAGAAAAATACATCCCAGTACTTTTATCGCTTAGAGGAACATAAACAAGAAGATGTCCAAGGCCAGGAGAAGTGGGCAGCTCCATCTGCTGAGCAGGAGCGTGTGATCTGCTCCGAGACTTTAATGGAAGAGATGAGAGGAGCGTTTTGTCAACAGATCTTCTGGTTATTATCTCATATTTTCTGCATCAATCAGTGGAGCATTTTTATTTTTTTCCCCTTGACTCGTCCTCGTGCGTGAAGAGGTCAGCTGCAGAGCGGCCGCCTTGCAGCTGGCAGGGTTTCGGTGTCTTGCTCCGGGGCACATCAGCAGGGTTGCATGTCTTCCAACATGGTGAGCTGGAGCCAAAAGGCTGGAGGCTGAAGGATGACATTCCCCCTAACCGCGAGCAGGAACATCATCCCCTCAGCAGACAGGAATACTGATGAGAGCTGACAAGTTGGACTAAGAAAAAATGTCCGAAAGCTCAAAAAATGTTTTAGAACTCCTGACAGTGCAGAAGTTTTCTATTTTTTATTTTTTAAATGAACTTTTCGCTGAGTGGAAACTTATTAAAATTAACTCAATTCAGTTTATTTATGTAGTGCCAAGCAGAGGTTTATAGTAACTAAGTACATTTACTTTGTTACTTAAGTAGTTTTTTGAGGATTTATAATTTTACCAATTTTTTTAAATAGCTACTTTAACTTTTATTTTGTTACATTTTAAAGATAAAAATGATACTTTTACGTCTTTACTTTAAAAGTTAACATTACTCGTTACAAAATTAAATATGTTTGAATTCATCATAAAAGAAGATGTTTCTGTGCTCTAAAAAATGAAGTGTTGAATTTACTCAACAAAGTCGAGTCAACTGGTTCCACTAAGATTAGTCGAGTAAACTGAGCAAAGAATATACATATATTAATCATTTTACTCAGCCTGGCTCAGTGGAGCCAGTTTGGTTCAGTAAATTCAACAGTTTATTATTAGAGAGTGTGTAAAAGTACTTTTACTTTCCCAATTTTTGTGAAGAGTTTTATGACTTTTACTTGAGTAGTTTTCTCATCAGTAAAATATATTTTTACCAAAGTCATTTTCTGTTCATGTAATTTAACTTTTTCTTAGTTATTTTTTCAAGTACTTTATAAACCTCTGGTGCCAAGTCACACCAAACGTTGTCTCAGGTCATAAATAAATCTTAAAAAGCAGCAGATTGTGTTGAGTCACTCCATCACAGTCTCTCCCAAGACCAGCATAGTGGCGACAGTGGAGAGGAAATCTCCCTTTTAACAGAACGAAACCTCCAGCAGAACCAGAACCAGGCTCAGGACAGGTGACTGCCTCGAACGACAGTCTCAACCTTTGGTTTGTTTGATTCAGGCTTTTATTTTCCTGTTGTTTTTGTTCATTTCCCATAAAACTACTTCTTAATTTAAAACTTTCAGCTCATTTAGGATATGGATGCTATGGAGCCCGCGAGGGGACATGGGGGTATTTTTTTTGTTTGCATTCCCACACAATATATTGCTTTACCTTGAAATACTTTTGCGTTACTTCGTAAACTTTTGGCGTTACCTCGCAAACGTTCGCATTCCCTCTCAAAATTGTTTTGCGTTCCCACGCAAAAGTTTGTTTTGCATACGAACTGAATTAAATCAGACTTTTATTTTGAAATATTCGGTTACCAAAACTGTATGAGTCGCCACAAGTTCGTGACATTGACATTGATGTTGCGTGACTGCACTGTGTTCAAATATCGGCATATGACGTACTTCCATGTGTGGCTGTGTAATATATTCATTCTGAAGCTGAATTAAAGCAGTAGGCTAACTCGCTAATGGTGAACATGTGAGTTTGTTAATAAACCGACAGGCACAACAGTGTTTAACGACTTTTGCAAGGGAACGCAAAAGAAAATAAATCTCCCATGTCCCCTCACGGGCTCCACAGGATGCTGTGACTTTTATTTTTGTAAGCATTAGTTTCAAAGTATGTTTTTGCAAATAGAAAATCACTTAATGTTTTTCTCCTTTTTGCTTTTAGCTACCATTCTGCCGTGCAGTAATAGATATTAGCTAGGCTTTGGCTACTTTTAGCTTTCAGCTAGTATGCTGCTACTTTGAGTTTTTAGCTATCATTCACTTTCTTCCTTACACGGTAAAACACACGTCTGAAGAGTGGCGTGAACAACCTAAAATCTTGACCATAAATGTTGATTTCTTGTCTCACATCCATCTTTAAACAATATTTGGGTTTGGCAGCGACGTGAAACAGATCACTGTTCTGTTAGTTTTGGACAAGCGGGACATTTAGGCAGCATTTTTAACGTTTTAGCTGCATGACTAATGGCTGGAGGATGTCGTCGTAACAGAGATCAAATGTGAACGACGGTCATCGGCAGGAAAAGTGGCTCCAACTCATTCTGCTGAACTTCTGTTTCTCTACAAATTAAAGTCCATCAGCCCGTTCTTCCACGTATCGACCCGCTCTGCGCTGCAACAAATCCTTAATCGTGGCCACTTTTTGAGAAGCTCTGCAGCTTTGAGGAGCGCCTTGATTCATTCCAGACAGATCAGGACGGTGAAATGTGTGTGTGGTTTGACTCTCATTAATTTCCAGTTGCAGACACCCCCTCATGAGTGTGTGTGTTGTGGTTTGAAAGGAGGTTGTGTGTGAGGAGGGAGGGGGGGTTGAGTAGGAAGGCAATAAAGCCATTTAAGAGTCATAAAGTGTTTGGTCAATCAAAACCACAGCCTGCTGAGCGCCTCATGTCCTCATCCTACTGTGTGTAGGTGTGTGTGTGTTGTGGAGGAGGGTGTGTGTGCATCCGTGTGTGTCAAGATGTAATAATGATTATTGTGAGTGTGTGTGTGGAGGGGCTTAGCAAGCCTGTCTGGAGAGGCGGCGGGAGATTTGGGCTCAAAGAGCGAAAGGACGCACCACCAGTGGAGTTTTGTGAAAATAGCAACAGCAGCTGCAGCGACCGGAGGAAAGCTCAAATAAAAAATTATAAAAAAAAAATCAAAATCTTTGCCTTGTCGATACAACACCAATGGTTGTTGGTAATATTCCTCAAATAAATGCAACCATACGTGCCAAAGATTTAAACTAAGATCACCTTATTTTCAGAAATAAAGGCTTTTTTTTTTTTCATTTTGAGCAAAATTTTAAAATAAATACATACCGCATAGCGGTAACATAATGACCCCCACATGCACAAATGCACCAGAACTCAGAAGTCTTTATTCCTAATAAATGTCATGCTACTAGAT
>NW_013952410.1:136058-137460 GCF_001266775.1 Austrofundulus limnaeus | reverse complement strand
TATGGTTGACCAAAAATCACTGAAAAAAAACAGTACGAAAACAATAAGACTCCCGCTTATGCTTCGCATGCGGGAGTCATAATTTGCACATTATTGCAAAATATACACAAACTACATTATTAACACTCAGAGATTGTGTTGATGTTGACTCTCATCTATTAATGCGCCAAATCTCAGATAAATATCTACAAATCTGACTGAGTTATCACCAAATTATGTCGGCTAACTTCAATTTAATGTAGCGGCCATCTTGTATTGGTTGTGTATCCAGTGATTACTCTCCAGTTTTATTAAAATCTGTCCAGTGATAAATGATATATTTTGCTAACAGACAAATTAAGAATACTTTCAGCTACTTTCATTCAAATTTTTAGCTCAAAATCTGTCAAGTTAACTGAGCTGCAGCCATTTTTATGTTCACAGAGATTAATTAGCTTGAAGTTTGTTGACTCCTAAAGTAAAATAGATACTATAGCAGTGAGTATGAAAAGTATCAATGCACCAGAACTCAGAGCTCACCAGAACAGATTTTTTGTTTTGAGTGGGGGTCCGGAGATGGTTGCTTTTTGGTGGGCCCGATGGATAGCCCTTCATCAGAGCTAAACAACAAACAAATCTGAAGCTCCTGTGTTGAACAGTTTCTGAGTTACGTATATGCATTTTTGTGTGTCATGATACCCCCTTTTTAGATGGAGCCCCCTCCTCGAATACGGGGTCTATCATAAAACCTTTGGGGGGCACAGTGTAGGTCGGACACATCTGCAGTCCTGCAAATTTCACGTCGATTGGTGCAGCCGTTTCTGTGCCAAAACTCTTGAAAAACACAAACGTACAAAAAACGTCTAATGATTTTACAGCACAAGTTTTAGTTTGTGATTTTAACACAACCCTGTTTCTGTCTGCGTGTTTGAGTTAAACCAATCAGATTGAATTATTTCGATAAGAAGGAAGTCATTTTGATTTATTTCTGGTCGTTTGGGAAACACGACACCAACTGTTGCATCATCTGTAACCTCCACCACGACGAACCCAGCCCGTGTTCATGAATTAACACTTCCCCTGCTTTTTCTTTCCACTCCTCAACCCTAAGAATCCGTCCCCCCGGGGGTCTCCCGCCCAGGTGAGCGTGATCCTAACAATCGTCACCATGGTGATCTTCCAGCAGGAGTCCAAACAGGCCTTAATGATGCTGGAATCACTTTCTCCTCGTCTGATGCTGCGCTCTTCATCCTCCACCGTCGACTCCTCCTCTCTCCACATAAACACCATCTGTTTCTCTGTGTTGTTGTCCTCTGTCTCTGTGACGCCTCCAAAACAGAACCCAGTTCAGGACCCGGTTAGTATCTGAGCTCGCTGGCCCGTGATGATACTGACCAGACACAACTTGTTCACCCCCCCACCC
>NW_013952410.1:132339-134973 GCF_001266775.1 Austrofundulus limnaeus | reverse complement strand
AAGTTGAACATTTTTCAACTTTCATATGTCGCGTCGCAAGCTCGCGTGTGCACGTCTACGTGCACGAGCGTGAAATTTCACATGCACTATTTTCGCCGGTCACTTAGCTGGAGGAGGGCGAGCGATTGTCGCCTCACCGCACAGGCTCCATAGGAAATGAATGGAGAGCGAGCGACGTCACCTCCCGTGTGTCGAGCCCTTAATGCTGCATTCCAGTTGTCCTCGGAGGTCGTAGCTTCGAGCCTCCGAGTTCTATTTTTCAGCTGGAACGCCCCCTGAAGTCGTAGTTTCGAGTCGACAGGTTGGCGCGTCCAAACCATACCCGAGCAGCCCGAGCTTGCGTTACGTCATCATTTCAACATGGCTGCTGCGCGCATGTTTCTCTAATCTAACGGCTAATGTTGAGCTGTAATCAAACGTGCACAAGCACCATCCCCATTATTTAACAGACAGAAAGTAAGAAGAGAGGAGGCAGAATAAAAACGAGTGTAATTTGTTTGTTTATTTTCCCTTTTCATATTTGTTTAATGTATGTAGCCTACTAGCATGCTTGTCCGAGCTAACTGCTAACGTTGCTAGTCTTGCATGTAAACAAATGCGGCTTTGTTCTGTGTTGTTTATTTTACATATGTCAGACATACTTGTAATGCTTTATAGTGATAGTTAAAATATATGTTTTAACACTGTTTGTACACTCAAAATACCTCATAGAGCACTATTATTGTACGTTTTATTGTTGCAGAGCAAAATAATAGAAACGCTTTTTCCGATGTTTGAAACTGGAACGCTATCAGCTCGGAACTGACGTCAGTCCGGCTTCAAACTGGAAAGCAGCATAACCTCACAGGTACCTACCTACCTGACCCTAAAACTAACCTCACAGGTACCTACCGGACCCTAAAACTAACCTAACCACAATTCACAACTTGGTCCTAAACCCAACCCCCAACCCACCAATGGCATTTAAACCAAATGGGGACTCGACTTTTGTCCCCAAATGCACCAGTTGTCCCCAAATGTAGGATTTTTGTCTTAAAATTGCCCCCAAATGTCACCAAAGCCGAACCCACACACACACACACGCACGCGCACACGCGCCGTCTGTAAGAGCAGGCACAAAAACACACATTGTCACGGTTTCCCTCAGTGACAGTTGGGTTAAATCCACTCTGACAGGTCAGATCTTCTCGCTGTCAGGCCAAGCTGTCACTGTGAGACAGCGCACATATGTTGTGTGTCTATAAAAGTGCGCGCGATGACGGGTGATGTCTGCAGGGCGGAGGCAGGCGGCTTCAGTTTCATTAGACACCACTTTTAATACTTCAGTCTTAAACGTCACGTTGCTCTACCTTTTTATTTTTGTTTTATTTGTTTTCTGTGTAAAATATGTAAACACCCACTGCTCTTAAAGATGTTTGTTTGTTTGCAAAATATCTCATGAAATTCTCTGAAAACGATTGATTGTTGTGTTTATTTGTTGAAACATCAGCTAAATATCTCCAATTTTAAAAGTAACTTTTGTGCTCAGATTGATTCAATATGGCCGCCGCAGCAACTGTGTCCAAATCAAGGGTCCGCATCCTTTAAAGGTCCAATTTGAAGGCCGGTTATGATGCAGCTATGTATGTATGGAGGAGTAGATCTGCCATAACTTGAAATACATCGAAGGCTGTCCAAATTCAAATGCTTCTTTAACTGCAGCCAACAAATGCTTCCTCTTTTTCCCCCCGATTTGAGGGACATGTCCATATCCCAAGATGCTTTGCTGTCCTGGACATTGTTTTTCTCTTTGCTTGTAATGGCAGACAAAGTGAGAGACAGGAGTTTTAAATAATAAATCTGGTGTTAAAAAATGTAAAGGTTAAAGTGTTTGTGCTGTTAAACTTTCATCATTTATCATTGTTCTTGTCAGAATTGATGGTAAACGAGCTCGTATGGCACGTCCCTAAGCCGATTACGTTAATTTATATGATTATTAATATTTTTGGTAATTTCTATCTATTTTTGGTCTTCACTGGTTCTGTTTAGCAAAGTCAAGGTTGCTTGGCCGAGGTAAGGGTGGGAATGAAGCTGAAAGCTAAACTGTCCAAATTCACAAGTATTTTCTTTCGGTTGGTGATCGACCAAGGACCTGGCCAGTGTTGTATAAAGCAATGGTTCCCAATGGTGGGGTTGGGATCCCTTTGTGGGTCACTGAACATCAAGTGAGACTTCAGACTTCAATTTAAATGCAAAAAAAATTGCTAATAGAATATTTTCAACACGATTATTGCAAGTTTTAAAAAATAATAATCACAAATGATAATTAGTGTTTTAGTTATTAGGTTTGTTTATATTGTTAAGCCCATGTTTAACAGAGTTATTAGCAAAATTTGTAAGCAAGTAAAATCTGGGTCACCAGTGTCTGCAACTGTTATTCTATGGGCCGGAAGGAAAAAGTTTGAAAACCACTGGTATAAAGTACCTCAAAGTGATACTTCAGCAAAAGTACAAGTATCTTACCATAAAATTACTTTAGTAAAATTAAAGTCTCTTCTTAGAATATATATATATCCATCCATCCATCCATCCATCCATTTTCTTCCGCCTATCCGGGGTCGGGTCGCGGGGGCAGCAGCTTCAGAAGGGAGGCCC
>NW_013952410.1:110141-132329 GCF_001266775.1 Austrofundulus limnaeus | reverse complement strand
GTATATACAGTATACCACAATTAAATTTACTTTAACCAGGAGGTGCAAATTTATATGAATAGTTTTTACATTAAAAAGCCTGAATGAAAACAAGCAAAAATGAAATAAAAGTAACAACTTTCTACTTAAATTCTTAAAAATGTAAGAAGTAAAAGTAAAAAGTAGAATAATAATAATTCAATAAAGTACAGATAACCCAAATTTATATTTGTACATAATTACTTTACAACTCTGGACAGGTAGGAAGGTAGACAGGTAGACCAGGTCGACTAGGTGGACCAGGTAGACCAGGGGGACCAGGTGGACCAAGTGGACCAAGTGGACCAGGTGAACCAGGTGGACCAGGTAGACCAGGTCGACCAGGTGGGCCAGGTAGACCAGGTAGACCAGGTGAAACAGGACCAGGTGGACCAGGTAGGATGGGTCCTTGGCAGACGCAGCCCCTGATTTGGACACAGCCAAAGTGAACCTGGTAAACACAAAAATGTTTCTAACTCAGCTGTTTTTACAGATATGGGGCTAAAATTTAACGTGGTTGTAGCTGAGCAACACGTTGTCACATTGTGCGACATATTTGCTTAAAATGTCGAACCTGGAGTCAAACATGTTTGTTAGCAAAAAGAAAACTCAAAAATCACTGCAAATTTTTTAATTAAACTCTTAGAGAAATCAGTGGGTGCACATGATGATGACAGCCTTTAGCCTACACAAAAATAAGTACAAATCAGTGAATTCTGCAGATATTGAGTTAAAATTTGCTGTGGTAGTAGCTGACAGTTATTCACAACTCATACTCCAAACATGGACAGGTCATGATTTCATCCACAAGGTTTGATCAAAACATGAGCTGATCTTTGTCTTAATCTCAGGTCTAAAAGGTGATGGGTGACATGTTTTAACTTCAATAAATGTTAATAATAATGAAGAAATGTTAATATTTATGTAAACTATCATTATCTGATGTTGCAGTCAGTTTCAGCAGAAATAAAAAGTCTTAAATGAGAACCAGTGGGAGGGAAAATGATTATTGCTTTCTACTTTTAGACTTTAGCCTCCGCTGTTAACTTACATAATTACAGCTAAGTGCATTTCAACCCACAGCAGACGGGGAGTGTAATTTTGCAAACTGAAAGCCAGAGGCATGTGTGTGTTGGTGTGTGTGTGTGTGTGTGAGAGAGGGGGGGTCTGCAGGTGTGTGAAAGAGTAAAATGATGCTCATCATGTACCGGACTCAGGAGACCACCGAACATCTCTTTCTTTGTCCCACATCCCTAAATCAAAATGGCACGAACCGGGCTCTACTCCAGGTGGCCTCGAAGATTAACAAACACAACACACACACACTCTGACACACTCACACACACACATCATGAGTAGAGCTCATGTCAGATGCAAACCATGGAGGCCTTAAAATTTGTTTGTGTAAAGTTTACACAGAATCCCACCATGGATTTCCTCATTGGTTCATCTTTTGCACACAGACACACACGCGCACATTCACCACACACACATTTGCCACACACACACACACACACACCGGTGTAAAAGGAAAATATCTTGATATTTTATGCATGCACACACACTCTTTCAGATCTATTTGATAAACTGTTTCCTTGTCAGACTCCCTCCAGTACACTTTCTGATAAAATACCAACATCAGCCCTCTTCCTCTGCACGCACACACACACATAGAGAGAGAGAGAGACACACACAGACACACCCACACACTCACACTCACCACACAGAAGCCCACACACCAAAGAACGAGGCACATTCTGGTGTTTGATATGGTTGACCCAGATCTTGGAGCATGCATGGCAGAAGATTTAGGTGGGGAGGGATAACTTTGAGTAAAAAAAAAAAAAGAAGATGGAGGAGCCAAACGATGGTGGGTGTCGGCTCCTGGTTTGCTCAGAAGCTTTTATTTTTTTTCCCTCTTGCCAAAGAGCCTAATTTGAAAAGCCCCCGGGGGGGATTGAGAGTTAAAACGAACAGATACCAGAGAAGGTCAGAGATGCTGAGACAGAAGCAAACAGCAGTTTAATATTTAAAAAGATTTCTGTAAAACCACATTTGTTGTGGCTTTTACAAGTTCTCCAGATTATTCATTTGTGCTGGTTATAACCTGAGTCTGTACGGTAAAATAATCAAATAAATAAAATATTGACCTTTTTTTGGTGGAAAATAACCTGGAATCAAACAATCATTTTAATCAACAATAAACCTTCTTTTACAGGAAAAATCGCGCAAATTTATTGTGTTTTTTACGGAAGTGTAGAGCTGTCACATGACATGAAATTATTTTTAAACTGGATCTTGTTATAACGAGAAAACTATCTCATAAAAATGAGAAAATATGTCATTATAACGACTAAAATATCTCATTATAATGAGAAAACTATCTTGTAAAAACAAGAAAACTATCTTCTTATATTAAGATAACCATCTCGTTATAACGTGTTATGGTTTCTTCTGGTTTGTCACTTTCACTGAAGTTTATTGCCTGGATGGCGTGATGGAGAAACGACTGAGCCACTATATGTCTTTTTATAAAGAAGAAATCTGCAAGAGGAACACATTCCTAGTCTAAAAAAATGACAAAGTAAGTTAGTACTGAATAATGTTATTGAAATAATAGCGTCTGAATTCAGATTAGAGACTGCATATTGTTAAAGAAGTGCTCTGAGCACAAACCCAAATAATATGTGTTCTGTTCATTTTTGTTTATGTGTGGCTCAGTCGTGTTCTCCATCAGGCCATCCAGGCAATAAACTTCTGTGAAAGTGACAAACCAGAAGAAACCATAACACTTTATAACGAGATGGTTATCTTGATTTAAAAAGATAGTTTTCTCATCTTTACGAGAAAGTTTTCTCGTCTTTACAAGATAGTTTTCTCATTATAATGAGATATTTTAGTTGTTATAACGACATATTTTCTCGTTTTTACAAGATAGTTTTCTCGTTATAACGAGATCCAGTTTAAAAATAATTTTATGTCATGTGACAGCTCTACACTTCCGTAGTTTTAAGATCTCAAATATTTTAATCAAAATATTGATTCTGGCACAAAAATAAAATAAAATGGTCCAAAACGGCTCATTTTGTTGGTGCTTCTGTTGAAGCATGTTATTAGTTACTGAGTTAATCAAGTTAAACCTGTTTTTAGTTAAAACTGCTCCAGTTAAAGTCAAAACATGAACATTTTATTACATTTCACATTAATTATATTTGTCAAAAGATCCCATTTAAAGGGGCAATGTCCTGTAAAATCAATTTTTTTTAGTTTTATGTCATGTTATAATGTTATACTCATAAAAAACACATCCAAAGCCTTGCTTTGACTCATTCATGCATGTTTGAAAAATCCTGCAGCATTTTTATGAAGCCATGCTGAGGAGCAAAACGACAGGTGGGGACCAGGAACGTCTCTGGGACGTGTCTTTAAGCCGAACTTCATCATGGCGGAGCGCCCCCTCCCCACACACCCCGCCCATGACTCCTGCAGTTTCTCGGGTGAAAGTGAAAGTGAAACTTAACTGTGTGCTGAGCTCTCAACATTAGTTCTCAGTGAAGCTCTTTTTAGATTAAAAATACCTTTGAGGAAATGTATTTTCAGATGCCAAATAAACAGCATCATAGCAGCCCCCGCACCCCCCGCACCGAAATGGACGAGACAGAAGCAGAAGGTGGTTCTTAAAGAGACAGAGGCCAATTTCAAGGCGTTTGGAAGAGGAAGTGATGAGAAGATAAGTTTATTTTCTATTTAAACATAAAAACAGCATTTTAATAACAGCTAAAGTTCACATTGATACTTTATAATGGTATAGTATTTAAATGTTTGCCTGAGAAACACACAATATTGGCCCTTTAAAAGATAAATTGATGCTTTATGTAATTAAATCAGTCCATTGTTGTTCTTTCCTAATCCTGTGACTGACAGTGATGTTTCAGTGATGGTTTATCTGGAAGTCGTGGTCAGGGACCGGGTTCTGTTGCTCAGTTTGGACCTTATTTTTCGAACACCGAATCTGAAAATCTGAAAGTGTCAGACAGGGCAGAGAGGGGGAAAGATGTCAGGAGTTTTAGATTCTCTTTTTTTTTTTTTGTTCCAACCTCCATCTTCCTCTCCGTCTCTTCAAGCCTAATTGTCTCCCAGGAAAAGATCAAACCTTTCTGCTCTCACAGGCAGATGGAGCAGATCTTTCTTCAGGCTCAGAACCTGTTTGGGTCCAAACACAAAACAAAAGACTTTCTGACTCATCTTCATGCCTCTGATCTCTGAAAGACCTGACAGAAGATTAGAAGCCTTTTTTATTTTTTGGGTTTTTACAACATGTTGTGAAGGAACCATCCAGATTCACACAGTTTTTTTTTTTTTTTTTTCACCAGAGGTTGTCCTGAAGCACCACTGATTCTCAGATGTCTCCATCTACTCTGATTACAGACTCCCCTCTGAGCGTCGGCCATCTCCTCTCCAGGCGAATAATGGGAACGGGATGGGAAATAGGAGCGGCAACATTTCCCTTTGTTAGTCTGAAAAGCAATCACGTCTGAGTGTGTTTGCCGTAATCGGCGAGCGCGATTGGCTGAGAGGAAGCCGGGCACAAAGAAAGTCTGAAAGTTTGGAGAAACGGTCGGGGAAATGAGGTGAAACCGGGACAGAATAAAGGAAGGGGAACCGGATGTGGTTGAAGGAGAGGAAACAGAAAGGCAGAGTTTTATCTGACTTCCAGTGATATGACAGGGTTGGCAATCCAAAGCGGTTCAGCATGTAGCCCCCTACCAGGGCCAATCTTCTTGTTGCCTTACATACATCCTCCTGTGGAGAGCGTGCACACACACACTGTACACACACACACTGTACACACACACAGTGTGCCTCCACCCAATCCACCAGCCTCCTCCTTCCCTGCCACCCTCTGTCTCTTTGTACAGGATAATCCATCCCCCAACCCCCAAATACCATCGCTCAGTCAAAAGATATTTCCAGGGGGTTGGACCGCAGGCAGTCACATGCTCACACAAAAGACTGCACACAATCATACCAATAATACAAACACACACACGGGAACTTACATGACACTTGTCCCAGAAAGCAGATGGCAGCATCTGCCTTTCACAGATAATTAAACTCCAACCTCCCCCCCATTTTTATTTTTTTATTTCCCCTCCATCTCCATCTTCTCCAGCCTTATCAGACTCGTATGTTTGCCATTACAGAGAGTTCACGCGTCATTAACAATCTTGGCATTGTTGTTGTTTGTTTCCTCATTGCATGCTGCCTAATGTGAATCACAAGAAGTGAAAGATGGGGGGGGGGGGGGGGGGGACTCTTCACCGTGACTCGTGTGAGGCTCGCTGAGCAGAGCTGAGGGGTGAGCGTAGACCTCACGTGGTGCAAAAGAAAAGAGAGCAGGTCCAGACAGCCGAGCAGAACCAAAAATACTGAAAATTTACTATTTTCTGCCCGTCAAACATGTTTGACATTTTTCACACATGCAACAAAAAGGGGAAATACATTATGAATCTGTACAAAATTCTGCGTGGTACAAAGCTCACTGCTCAGAATGGCTTTAAGGTTCAGTTTGATGAGTTCCACCTGTCATTCAACTCATTTATTCAGACCAGTCGCACTCGTTAACATGACAACAGCAACACCTTTAAAGTAGCAGCTCCACCAGCGACATGATGCATGTGCTCCTCACAAAACTGTTCAGGACAAAATCGAAGAACACAAGTCTGAGAGGCTCCCATGGCCTCAAAATGCTCCAGAAGCCTGCAGGATAAAATCTGATGGGTCTGATGGAAGCAAACGTCAATTTACAAAAAGTTAATCCAAAAGTCTACAGAGAACCAACCCTAAAATACACAAAGAACCAGTCCTAAAATACACAGAGGTCCGACCTTAAAATCCAGAGAACAAACTGAGAACTGGTCCTAATATCCACAGAGAACTGGTCCTAAAATCCACAGAAAACCAACCAAGAACTGGCCCTAATACCTACAGGGAACTGATCCTAAAACCCACAGAGATCCGACCCTAAAACCCACAAAGAACTGGTCCTAATATCCACAGAGAACTAGCCCTAAAATCCACAGAGAACCAACCAAGAACTGGCCTTAAAATCCACAGAGAACTGGCCCTAAAACCCACAGAGGTCTGACCCTAAAATCTACAGAGATCCAACCCTAAAACCCACAAAGAACTGGTCCTATATAACCCATACAGAACCAACCCTCCATTCCAAGAACTGGTCCTAAAATCCACAGAAAACCAACCAAGAACTGGCACTAAATCCCACAGAGATCTGACCTTAAAAACCACAGAGAACTGGTCCTATAACCCATTCAGAACCAACCCTCCAATCCAAGAACTGGTCCTAGAATCCACAGAGAACCAACCAAGGACTGGCCCTAAATCCCAAGGAGAATTGGCCTTAAAATCCACAGAGAACCCTTCTAAAGTCCTCGTGGCCGAGCAGATCTTATTAATTTCTGTGGTTTTGAGCCTTCCCAGAACACCACAGATGTTTTTGTTCTTATATTTTGTCTGATCAGAGTTTAATTATGGGCAAAGCTGGAAACTAATTGCTAACTAATGATCTTATTACAGAGATAAACTGTCTGCAGATCTTTTAACCACTCTCTGTAAAAAACACAGATTTGCTCCCTTCAGAATTTTTTTCCTGTTGTCCCACGTTCAGCATGTTTGTGACACAACAGCTAAAATGACTTTAGTGCCTTTGTTCTCACTCAGCACAAACTCATCTTTTTAATGTCTTTTTAATGGTGTGTTTAGAACAAGTCAATCAAAATCTGCAAGTAAAAGACATTAAAGAAGCCGTTTTATAGACATGGTATGCATTAACAGCATGGCTTTAAGCATCATAAAGAATCTATAAAAGGTTTTATAGTGAAAGTGAAAAATAGCTTCCTTATGTTGTGTTTTTCTGGCTCATGATTGTATTTGGGCCAAACAGCATTAACCTGATTTCTGCTGTGAATCAAGGTCTAATCAGCGCTTGGCGTTTGTCTCGTTTTGACGTGTGCACGGAGCTGCTTCCCGTCTCTGAATCCCACTCTGTCTCCTTTCATACGCGTCAAGATTAAAAGTTCATTGAGTCAAAAATATTTGCGGGCAGGAAGGTGCTACTTGTGTTTAATTTATGAGCAGCTAAGAGGCTGCTGCAGGGCACCCCCATTAGCATAGAGCTAAGGGTTTGTTAGCCGAGCCACGAAAACAGGGAGACTTTCCAAATGTGGGGAGAGAAAGTCGGGATCAGGAGACGGAAATGTCAAAGGTGAAGGATGAAGAGGACAGAAGATGTCACAAAGAGACTGTTTCTGTGACAATTAGGATATATAAAGCTAAATAAACTGTGTGCTTCGTAATCCCACCGCTGACAAACCTGCTGCTGCAGGATGAAACTCCTGTTTGGAGCCAAAGGTTGGCCGGATGACGTTGGTGTTTCCAGGTCGGGGCAGCGTTGATGCTCCCTGATGGTGCAATTAGTGCTGCGCTCCAGGAACAGACGGGGGTTTTCTCCTCTGGACCAGAATGTCGTCACGCTAAAAACACAAGTCAGTGGCATCAGCGCAGCCTCGGCACAATAACAAGCACCGCAGCAACAACAGTGACTGCTGCAGTTACTAAAAATCAATTCTGAGCTGATGGGTTTTACCTGCAGACTGCAGAGCTCACCTGCATTTTAAAGAGCAGCGACGTGTTAAAATGTGTCCAGAGTTTCCGTTGAAATAATTTGTGACTGAATGTTTATGTTTCAAGTAATGATCAGGAAATTAACAGTGTGAATATTGGAGGAGAAGCTGCTATGACCTAAAATTTTGTCACTTTTATATTTTTCAAAATATCAAACTTTTTTAAACTAATTTCTTTTTTTCTTTTTTTTCAAATCATTCAAAAACATTTTTTCTCAGAACTCTGCTCTGTTTCAGCACACTGGCTCTGTTTGTGTCTTTTTATCCAAGGCCTACTTTTAGTCTTTAGTCGGTCGTTAGCTGCTAGCTGTTTTTAGCTGATGTTTGCTACTTTTAGCTAGCTTTTTGATGCTTTTATTTGTAGGTAGCCTTTTAGTTGATCTTTGGTTGTTTTGTAGCTAGCACTTTGATACTTTTACCTATTTTACTAGACTTTTGCACAATTAGCTTTTAGTTAGCCTTTTGCTACTTTGAACTTTCATCTAGCCTTTGGCCAACCTTTTGCTGTTTTTCACTAGCATTTTGCTAACTTCAATTTTTAACGAGCAACTTGCTATAGTTTTGGCAAGTAATTTTGCTATTTTTAGCTGACAGCCTACATTTTGCTGGTTAAAGTCATCATTTGGCTGCCTTTTCTTTGGCTACATTTTTGCTACTTTGGCTAACATTTTTGCTACTTTTTTGCATTGGCTAGCATTTTGCTACTTTGGCTAGCATGATTTTGCTACCTTGGTCAGAATTTTGCAACTTTTTCCTTGGCTAGCATTTTGCCACTTTGGCTAACATTTTGCTTCTTTTTTTTGCATTGGATAGCATTTTCCTACTTTGGCTAACATTTTGCTACTTTTTTGTTGCTAGTGTTTAGCTATTTTGCCTTGGCTAGCAATTTGCTACTTTGGCTAGCATTTGCAACTTTTGTTGTTGCTAGCATATTGCTACTTTTGCATTGGCTAGCATTTTGCTACTTGGCTAGCACTTTGCTAATTTTGCATTGGCTAGCATTTTTCTACTTTGGCTAGCATGATTTGGCAACCTTGGTCAGAATTTTGCAACTTTTTCTTTGGCTAGCATTTTGCCACTTTGGCTAACATTTTTGCTTCTTTTTTTGCATTGGATAGCATTTTCCTACTTTGGCTAACATTTTGCTATGTTTTTGTTGCTAGTGTTTAGCTATTTTTGCCTTGGCTAGCATTTTGCTACTTTGGCTAGCATTTGCTACTTTTGTTGTTGCTAGCATATTGCTACTTTTGCATTGGCTAGCATTTTGCTACTTTGGCTAGCACTTTGCTACTTTTGCATTGGCTAGCATTTTGCTACTTTGGCTAGCATGATTTTGCTACCTTGGTCAGAATTTTGCAACTTTTTCTTTGGCTAGCATTTTGCCACTTTGGCTAACATTTTGCTACTTTTTTGTTGCTAGTGTTTAGCTATTTTTGCATTGGCTAGCATTTTGCTACTTTGCCTAGCAGTTTGCTACTTTTGCATTGGATAGATTTTGGTACTTAGGCTAGCATTTTGCCACTTTTAGTTTTACTAGTATTTTTGCCTTTTTCTTAGCTGCAACATTTTCAGTTTCTTCAGCTCTCATCTCTCACTGTATTTTCTCAGAAAATGAATTTTCTTCAGCTGCGAGTTTGTTTTGTTGCATCAATGATGATTGCTGGATTTGTAGTCAGAATAAATTTGTCTTTTGTATATTTGAGAAAACCCTGTTACCTTGTGTTTAGAAAATGAAGCAGTTGAAGCTCAAACAGCTGTATGAAACACTGCAGCAGGTTTACCTTCATAAAGCACTGCAGTTTGTTTAGACTAAACTCAGAAGGTTCTGTTCCTGGCAGAACCTCAGATGAATCTCTCCTCGTTGTCGACCACATGGATTCAAATTGAACATTTTCTGTCTGTAATCACATCGCAGCTCCTGGAACCCCTCTGGGTGCTCGAGCCGTGAGTTTGTGAAACGACACGTTAGAGTGGAGAACCACCAGAGTTATGGGATCATAAAACAGTTGAACGAGCACATCATGTGCACGGAGCAACACCGTGACTGAGCTCTTATAATCCCAATGCACAAGTGCCACTTCTTCATCCTGCTCAGATGAAAATTCTGCTGAGAGAAATTAAACTGCAGTTACAGGAAAGACAAGATGAGCTAACAAAAAAAAGTTTAAAAGTGATAAAACTTACTGTGTAATTTTATACGCTGCTGCAGAACATCAGCTAAAAGAAGCTAAAAGAATCAAATCACAACTAAAACTAAAGAAAGCAGAACCCACTAAAAGCTAAAAGAAGCTAAATATGACATTAAAGCTGTTTTGCTGATTTAAAGCTGATTGTATTTGTGATGTGTATTTCTTATTGTACATGTTTTGTTTTTTAAAAAAGAAATGAATAAACTTTATAAATAACATAAATAAAAGTCAAAGATAAAAATGTTTTTATGGTTATCTATTCATAAAATAAAATAAAACTTTCAGAAATACAAATCATGAAAAGCAAATTTGAGATAGAAATAATAAACTAATTTAAATTTCTACTGGATCTGTTGGAAAACATTCAAGTAAGAAGAAAAATAAAAGTTGTGCCGTACCAGAGACAGCTCAACACTGGACCATAAATCACTGTTGAGTCTGTATTTATCACCAGATCTGTCACTGACTGCGCACACAAATACATTAAATTTAAGTCAAACATGTTGAAAATTTATGATTTGGTTAAATTCAAAACTGCATGTTTAAAACAAGTATTAACGAACTTCGTTAAAATGATAAAAAACACAGAGTTCAAGAAGAAAAGTCTTTATCTGTGTGAGGGGTGGATTTGTTAAAAACATTTATAGAAAAAAGTCATTTTGAGTTGTTAGATGGTGAATTTCAGACATGTAGTGAAATTGATATAAAGTAAGAAGTTTTAACAAGAAATAAAATCTGAATTTTTGTTTCAACTGACAAGTGAGAAAAGGGACAATATTACTTTTACTTTATACAGATGACTTTCTAAGTTGCCAAAATGCGTATTTATTACGTCTGTTTTGAAATAATGTTTTATTATTAAGAATAAAAGTTGGTATGTTTTAGTCCCTTGGTGTCACCTGGAGTTATTTAAAAAGAGCTCATTTTGTGTGTTTAGCAGCTGAACTCTGCAGTGATGTTATAAAGGCTGCAAAATAAGATGTTTGATTTTTCTCCTCGTCTCTCAGGTTGACAGATTGAAGAGCATCCTCCTGAGGCCGCCTGCTGACTGAAAACAAGCACTGCGTGGGAACTCCATGTGTGTGTGCTGCTAACCCCCTGTGTGTGTGTGAGTGTGTGTGTGTGTGTGTGAGTGTGTGTGAGAGTGTGTGTGTGAGTGGCACCATGCTGTGGACGCTGCTCCTGGCGCTGCTGCTGCTTCTCCTGCTGCAGACTCAGCTCTCCGTGTGCTTAAGGGAGCTGCGCAGCGGGGCTTCCGGTTCACCTCTTTACTCCACTCCTTCATCCTCCTCCTCCTCCTCCTCCTCCTCTTCATCTCACAATGCTACCCAGCAGCGGCTGCCCGGAGCCATCATCATCGGCGTGAGGAAAGGCGGCACCAGAGCCCTGCTGGAGATGCTCAACCTGCACCCAGACGTGGAGGTGGCGAAGGCTGAGGTAAAGCCGTCACTGTCAGCGGGCTGACGTCACGTTAACGCAGCGGGGACGTGAAGAAAAACTGTTTATTTAAACAATAAATTCACTTCAGTGCACAAAAAAAATCTGCTTTATTTGTTTCCAAGCAGCCAGACTTTCTTAGTCTTTTATGATGAGTTTGATCAACAGTTCTCCAAATCTTCTGTTGGGTTTTTGTAGCTTTTTCCTAAAACTTTGGTTATTTTTCCTCTAATTTTCAGTCCAGTTCTCAGGACAGTTAAAAAGTGTTGTAAAATCAAGAACAAAACTTTTAATTTTGTGTATGAATGTATTTAAATTGGCAGTGGGATTAAAGTTGCACAAAGGGGGCACCACCTAAAATCTCGCCCACGGCAGCAAATTGTCTAGGACCGGCCCTGCTTCTCAGGATCATTTACCTCATTGTATTCAATTAATTTACAATTAATAACAATATTTAATGACGTGTGTATCCTTGTGCTAGGTTGGTTCGTTGTTGGGTTGCTCCATTCTTTTCTAAGTTATTATAGAAGTATATTTATTTAGATTTTTCTTACCCTGAACTTTGTTGTGTAAAAAAGAAAGAAAAAGGGTCCAGTTTTTTTTTTTTTTTTTTTTTTTTTTTCTTTTTTTGCTATTTTCCTGTCAGCCTGTGAGAAAGCATCTGTGTGACAGGATTTCATCTTTTTGAGAATCCCAGTTTTGGTGCCAAAACAGATTTTTCTGTTATTATTGGCATGGTCCATTAAAGATGTGCGGATAAATTGTATTTAAAGCACCAAAGTGTCCAAACTGAAACTTTGAAAGATTATCACTCAAAAAAAATTTTACAGTGCCTGTGACATCATGCATATCCTTCAATACAAAAACTCGACAAAAACATCTTTATATTTAAGAATGATTTTATCTGTTTTGTCACATAACTGGCATATTTTCGTTTGAACTTGGCTCAGCCAAAGTGAAACAGGAAGTGACGTCAAAGGGGAACTCCTTAAGACAAGGAACTCTGTTGTTTATTAAAACATTAATGTCAGACTCTTAAACTCTCTGACACTCAAAATAAAAGAAGCATCAGATTCTTCTCTACAGTCTGTGTTTATCAGTTATTGTAGCAACGCTCTGTTTACATGCAGACATTCCCCTTTGACATCACTTCCTGTTACTACATGTGCAAATATCTCAACAACTGTTCATCAAAGCAGCTTGAAATTTTTTTTGCAATATATTTTTAAAGGTAAATTTCCAAAAATGTATACATATTTATTGCAAAAGTTTGATATCACAGGCACTTTAAAATAATGAAATGAAAGTCTGGCTGTTTAGAAGCAAAAGTAAAGGAAAATTACACTTTTATGTACCTGTCTTTTTTAAATAAGAAAAAATTCAACTATTTACATGTTGTTGTTTTGGTGGGTCGGGGTTGTCATTAGCTTGAGGTACAGGAAACTAATTTAATGAGCAAAAACAGACCCAGTTTTAGACTAATTATATTTACTAAAGAAGTTTCAGATGTCATGGTAATAATAAAGTGTTCATTATTCACTGGATACTTCAGCTGACCTGAAGATAATTAGGTGCTTGAGCTCTGAATCGTTACCTTCTGTTATTGTTTAATTGTCTTGCAGTGCTGAAGTTTTTACTTTATTACCGATGGTTTCATAATTAAAACAAAAACTCACCCTTATAGATCAAACAAACTCCTCAGCTCCTATTCAAACCTTTCAACAAAACAACCAACATTAACTAAAAAGACAAATAATAACAATAATAATCCTGCTGAATGGTTAAATTAGACATCATTTTATATAACTTTGCTGTAAGTGGGACAGATCTGAACCCTGACAGGAGTACATGATGAGAAAGCTGCATGTTTACTGTCTTGTTTTCGGCTGTTTTTGCAGCTTTTTGTTGCCCCAGGAGATCGCTGAGAAAAGAAAAACTCACTTTTTCCTTCAGTTGTCAGCTGACAGGTACCAGAGTGTATTTCACGCTCTCATCTCAGCAGCCAGTGAAAGAAACAAAGTGCAGAGATACACAACAATCTAAAACTAGCAACAAATGTCAGATTTTACACCACATTTTGGACAAACGAGAGAGAGAAAGAAGTCTTACAGGTATAGGAAAATATCTTCAAAAAGCTTTTATAAAAACGATTACTTTTTTTAGAAGCTTAATTAGCTTCTGAGCTTCCAGGAATTTGTTATAGTGAAGCACCCAAGGTCTGAAACATAAAGATATGGGCGGAGCTAGAATTTTTGGCAAGGGGTGGCACCCGGGTGGCCAAAGTGGTGTTTAATGGGGCACATGTAAATAAATAAAAACACTGAATTTAAACATTCAAGATAGTCGCCACAACTAATTCCAGCTGTTTTAAGAAATATTGAGCTGATTGCTAGTTTCAGCTCATTGCTCAGCCATATTTAGACACACAAAGCTGAAGATTAGCGTAGAAGTAGCCAAAAACAATCCTTACCAAATTCTAAATGCTAATCAAAACTTCAAGATGGCCACCTTAAATACTTTAAAAGGCTATAATTCAGCCATTTTAACACTTAATGAGATGAAATTTGTTGTGGATTAACTAAGAATGATCACATGTTAATGCTAGTCCCAGATTATGCTAACCACTAATGCTAACTATAATGTAAATATTAAAAAAGCTGCAATTCATCCAGTTTAAACTAACAGCTAAAAAATATTAGGAGTGCAACAATGCATGTATCTGTATGAAACTGTTTAATACACATCATGTGTGGAACAATTTAGATTTTTAAATTTTATTTTATCAGCTTGTTTTCTGAAGATGTTCTGTGTTGAAGGATCAGTGCATCTGTGTTCAACTACTCCACCCAGGCTGCATCGTCGAGCACAGATCTACTGAGAAACTTGTTGTTTCTGCAACATTTCATGAGGTTAAACAAATGTTCATAATTAAATTCAATAAATTACAAGTTAAGAAGGGCATGGACATTTCTCTTTTTTGTATCGAAAAAATATCGAACCATGAGACAAACGCAAACCGAATTGTGAATTTTCTGTATTGCTGCACCCTATATATATANTATATATATAGTACAGTGGAACAATTTGTAACAAAATGTAAATGCAAATACAAAAATAAATAAAGAAAAAAATCCCTTTGAAAGTGCCACCTGGGATGGCACTTGCCACTCTGTCCACCCCTCTGTCTCTGCTCCTGCATAAAGATATACAGGGTTCCCACGGGTCCTTGAAATCATTGAAAGTTTGTGAATTTGAAAAAAATATTTCAAGGCCCTGGAAAGTTTGTAAAAACAGCCAAAAATTACACTTGTGATTGAAAGTCTTTGAATATTTTTTGGGGATTGAAATTCTCAATTCACACAACTGATTTTCATCATCTTTTAAAAAAATAAATTATAAAATTCCATTAAAAAATTACATTTGTTACAGTGGATAATTCAGGATTATGGTAAAATGACATCTTTGTTTCTGATTCAACACCTTGTATGTTCAGTTTTTCATTGAATTTACATGATAGTAAACCTGTTTATTGATCACATTCTGCGGTAGCAGTAGGTAATTGCTGTTGCATGTGGTTATTTAATTTGAGGAAATTGGTACTGGAAAGTCCTTGAAAGTTCCTTGAATTTGATGTTGACCAAGGTGTGGGAACCCTGGATATAAAATAACAAATGTTTGAAGAAATGTTTATTGCATGCAACCTTTGATGCCAGACTTTGAGACTAAGATTATATATTGAGAAATGATATTATAGACATTTTATGAAAACCTGGACTGTAATAATATGAGTGCTCTCATGCAATATTGTAATATTTAGTAAATAGCTTCAGCCTAACTTGTTTAAAAAAAACTACATTTTGGAAGTTGTCAAGTAAAGTAACTCTGAGATATGAATCAGTGCTCGGGTCAGAATCATGTCAAAGAGCAGTTCGGTTCAGCTCAGCTCACTGGATGTGATTTAATACAAACAGGCAGCAGCAGAAGCAGCTGAACTTCCTCCAGTTTGATGTTTAGTTTTATGATCATCCCTGACGACGGCTCTTTGATGGAGAAGCTGCACTGAGAGGAATCCTTCTCAGGTCAGTTTAATGTTAGAGCTGCCGCGTTTCATGAGCTTTAACCAAAAACCAGATCAGTTAGGACAAGATGGACAGGAATTAAAAAGGCTGAGTGTCTTCTAAAGGTCTTTGACAAACTGGAGGTAAATCATGAGTTCATCCTAAAGATGCTGAACTTACAGAATACGTCTCTCTCCATCTTTGTCAGGTGCACTTTTTCAACCTGGAGGAGCACTTCCGTCGCGGTCTGAGCTGGTACCGAGCCCAGATGCCCTTCACGCTCCCAGGCCAGCTGACGGTGGAGAAGACCCCAGGATACTTCGCAGCTCCTCAGGTTCCCTCACGAGTCTGGGACACGAACCCAGCGGTCCGTTTGTTGCTGATCGTCCGGGACCCGGCAGAACGGCTGGTGTCCGACTACACCCAGGTTCTCCACAACCGCCTGACCCAGCTCAAGCCCTACCAGCCTCTGGAGGAGCTTCTGCTCCGCAAGGGCCACATCAACCACGGGTACAAGGCCCTGCAGAGGAGCCTGTACCACCTGCACCTGGCCCGCTGGCTCGAGGTCTTCCCCAGGGAGCAGATTCACATCGTGGACGGCGACGCCCTTATCCAAGACCCCTTCCCCGAGCTGAGGAAGGCCGAAAGGTTCCTGGACCTACCGCCCAGGATAAACCCCAGCAACTTTTACTTCAACACCACCAAGGGCTTCTACTGCCTGTTGTCCGCCGGACACGACAAGTGCCTGGACGAGTCCAAAGGCAGACCTCACGCTCCTCTGAGCGCGCAGGCCCTGAAGAAGCTCTGCCGCTTCTTCAGGAAGCCCAACAAGCTCTTCTTCGAGATGGTGGGCAAGTCGTTTTCCTGGTGCTGATCCAGCCCTGGAGGGCTGTGGAGCAACACAATCAGGGGTAGACACGGGGTAGACGAGTGAAAACACTGAACAGTTCTCTCTGTCGGTACCTCCTCAGGTAAAAAAAATTTAAAAAGTGGCCAGAAGGAGAACTGAGCAGAAACTGTGACCAAGCTGGTGCCTCCTCAGACACGACGAAGCTACAACAACTGTGCCATACACGAGTGTGAAAATCAGAACTGTCTGTTAGGACCATAGACTGTATGATGATAGACCCTGGATGGAACCGTTCTGCAGACGTTTCATTTCTGAAGAGATGTTCTGTCAAACCTTTATCATGATTTAGTACCTTAACAGCCATGACACCAATCAGACCACATAGAGGTCCTCATCCAGACCGGACTAATGGCTGGACGAATACGGGCCTGTTGTTTTCTCAGACTTATATGAAATAATTCTACCTTACCTCAGGTAGGTATGTCTGCAGACAAAGTAGGCGTTTCCAACGGAAGGTGTTTCTTAATGGCCACACCTGATTGGATGAATATTTAACACATTCTCACCCCCCACTCATCAACATATTGACGCTTTTCCAAAGTTCCCTCTGCGTCTTATTTTGATGAGTTGGTTGACCCCCTCGCGTCAATCTTTGCCGCCCGCGGCTTTTCCGGATTGCGGCACCAGGGGTCTTTGGGTCGGGGGTCTAAGGTTAACATGAGGGATCAGGATAAATGGTTAAGTTTAGGTACTGGGGTCAGGGATAGGATGTCTACAGCGAATATTAGGTAATTTTAGGCTTTGGAACACGTAGTTGATGCGAATTTCCTACATTTTCTACAAATGGTTAATTTCAGGTATCAGGGTTAATGGTTAATTTTAGGTACTTGGGTCAGGAACAGGATGTCTAAAGTGAATAAAGGTAATTTTAGGCTTTGGGACGGTAGTTTTTGTGCATTTTCTACACTTTCAGAAATTGTGACAACAGATTCCGCCCCAGCTCGTCAAAAAATGACGCAAGGGCGACGCGTCAAAATTGGACGCAGAGGGATCTTTGGAAGAGCATCAATATGTGACGACTCGGGAGTGGGAATGGGTTGAAATATTGTGTAAGCATTTCGTCATTGGATCTGTCCAACAGATTTTCATTTATTTATTTAGTTAGTTTCTCAAGCTTGTTGTTGTAAATGAGGGTATCAGAAGCCTGGTTAGGTTATTGTTAGGGCTGGGGTTTGGGTTAGCCAATCAGTGTTTACACTGTAGAAACACCTATGCTTTAGAAACGCCCACTTTGAGGCTGCAGATACCCCCATCTACCTTATCTGGGTAACCCTTTATTATAACTAACCCTTATTTAGCCTTACTTACTCATTAATAAATGGTTAGTTAACCAAGAAAACATCATTAATTAAGGATTATTCACACTTAACACATTTATTAACACATTTATGTTTGATTTGCCAATGATTTTGGTCTGATTTCCACTGTAGTCCTTCGGGGTTTTTGTCTAAAATAACAAACATTTTAAAAAGCATCAGTAGTCAAAAGGTTCACAAAAAGATTAACTACTAACAACTGACGTAATTATTGATGCACAGCAGGATCAATTCAATTCAAACATTCTCAAAATAATAATTCATGTTTAAAAGGGCGTAAATTTAGGTCCACCATTGAAGATCTTTCTGGTGGGTTCTTCTGCCAGGTGTTCCCATCAAACTCTATGTTTTGGGTCCACCAGATCTTCCCCCACCATCTGATCCAACTCACTACCAGGTGGTGACCGGTTGATAGATCAGCTCTAATCCCCCCGTCTGCAAATTATGCCCATGCATGTTCAATACATGGTGTGAAAGTACATTTATATGAGTGTTTAAACACATAAATTCACAGTCTACAGAATGGTTAATTCATGAGTTATTAAGAATAAACAATGAGTATATCGGTTTTTGGAGGTAATTAGCCTTTAGCGTTAATAAACGTGCTAACTTATAACTTATTAAATAGGATTCTTCCTTAATTAATGATATTTTCAAGGTTGTTTTCAAGGTTAACTAACCATTTCTTAATGAATAAGTAAGGCGTAGTTAGTTAGTGAGGTATTGTTACCCATTATCTAAAGGTACTAATTTCAAAATCATAAACCACACATTGCAGAGTTGCATGTCTATATAAACGGAAAGCTAAACTGAAATGAAAAAACAGCAACAATGTCAAATTTAACAGGAGCTACAGTAAGGGAGCGTTCTGTCATTTATGAGAAGCTTTATAAACCTGAACACCAATAATGGGTTTTTGTTTGGCTACTTGTTAGCCTAGTCTGAGTGAAGACTCATCTGTGACTAATGAGATATTGATAATTGATGACTGACAGAACCTCACATCAGAAACTATCTCTTTAAGTCCTGCCCCCCTCCATGAAAACAAGCAGAACTTTGCTGTTGGTAAAGTAAAAAATATAATAAAATAATATACACCTTGGACATATGGACATAATTTTATGTTTGGCTTTTTTTATGCACTTCTTGCTTTATATTTATTTTTCTAATGAATCTGCTTTAGTTGTTTCATGCTGAAAAGAGGGGACATGTGACATCATGTTTGTGTGTGGGGGGAGTGGGCGGGACTTAAAGCCCCACATCTCTTCTGCTCAAAAATCCAACATGGCAGCTTTCATGAAAACAGTTGAAACATGAAACAGTTGGTCTATCAGTATATATGTCTATGGTTACTTCTCGTGTGGGTTGATTTAAAAAAATACGTGCAAACTTTGAAGTGATGCAGAAATAAATAACATCTGCTGGTTGCATTGATTTATTGTTGCACTACGACCAAATTGCATTAAAAGTCAATCAATGTTTTCAGTTTCAGAAACAAACATCTTTTTTTCCAGACATTTATTTCCTGTGTTAGTTTTATAGTTTGCTGCTTTGTGGATAAACTTTTTAATAGATGCTAAATGAACGTCTTTAATTTTTAAAAGCCGCCATGTTGATGTTTTTTTAAATGTTCTTTTAATAAATGTTTTCAGCCTTCATTGAGTCTCCTTCCTGAGCCCAGAAATTATTTTATAAATATTCTAGCTACACCTGTTGAGGCGATGCAGTGTATTTATTATGTGTAATAATATAAAGAGGATAATGAACAGAGCAGAATGAGAGCTGAAGGCTGACCCCGGCCTGTCACCCTCCCGCCCCTCTCAGGAGAGAAGCAGGAGGATGAAGACAGAGGCAGATGTGAGGGGAAACAGATGAGTCCTGCTCTTTGAAGATGTGGCAGCTCCATCTTTTCATGTGCCCCTGCAGAGGCCTGCCCTCATCTGGATTCTACCTCAGGTGTCGTCTTCAATCAGACCAGGCTTTGCTTTATTTGTTCATGAGTCTGCAGCGGCTTCGGCTTCACGTTGATCTGAAGCTGACTCTGGATGATCGTTCCGAGGATGTTCCACATCAGTCCCTGCTCCTCTTGAGACAGAAACAGCTTAATGGAGAGCCAAACTGATGCTGAAAGTGGAAATAAACAATGAAGAATAAACAACTATTGAAGGAATTTGTATTGCCACCACCTTCAAATCCAGAGTTTCCAGCTGATACCGTTTTATGTTGAGGAGTTTTAGATTTGTTGTTCCTTGGCATGCCAGTTGCTAGCCTCTCCAATGCTAACACCAGCTTATCCATGCTACTTGCTAGCCTCTCCAATGCTAACACCAGCTTATCCATGCTAGTCACTAGCCTCGCTAACACCAGCTTATCCATGCTAGTTGCTAGCCTCGCTAACACCAGCTTATCCATGCTAGTTGCTAGCCTCTCCAACACTAATGCCAGCTTATCCATGCTAGTTGCTAGCCTCTCCAATGCAAATGCCAGCCCATCTATACCAATGGATAGAGGAGGGAGTTGGCAATCCACTGGGTTTCTAGTAGTACTGGGTGGTATACCGTTTTGTACCGAAAACCAGTTTTTATTTTTGTTATGATATGACTTTTCTGAATACCGGTGTAAATAGCCTGGACACGTGCGGAACGTTTCGTCGCGGCCGCCAGTGAACTGTTTCCCTGGGGACACTTTTCCTCGCAGCACCGTTAAGTGCATTAGCATGCTAATGTTATTGTTGAAACAACTGGCGGCGGGTGGTGTATTTCAGCCGCTTATATGGTCTAACTTTAAAAAAAATCCTGTTTTCACCATCGCTGAATAGTAAACAACTCTTCAGTGACGTGCACGGTTAGATTTAACDYGCTACGTTATAATGGAGACGTTATTGCATGGAGACTTTAGCGTGCTTCTATTGTGAAAAGCCCGGGGGGAAGTAGATTTGTAATGTAGCTGTGTTGACTGGTGTGCAAGGCCAATTGTCCTTTTAAGTTTTATTAAAGCAACGATAGACCAGATAATGATTTTTTTCTCAACACTTCATGATCGGACCTAAATGCATGATTATTGTCTACAAGCAGTCAAAGAAGAAAAGATGCACAAGAGGAGGGAAACAGTCATACAGAGGTACAGTGAAAGAAAAAAGTCAATAAGCAAAGTTTGTACATTTTATTATCAGCTGAGCTGTGAGGAAAAAAAACTGTCAAATACTGTGAAACCGGTGTAATTGTTGAAAATACCGTGATATAAAATTTGGGTCATACCGCCCAGCACTAGTTTCTAGCCTCTCCAATGATAACACCAGCTTATCCATGCTAGTTGCTAGCCTCTCCCATGCTAACACCAGCTTATCCATGCTAGTCACTAGCCTCGCTAACACCAATGTATCCATGCTAGTTGCTAGCCTCTCCCATGCTAACACCAGCTTATCCATGCTAGTGGCTAGCTTCTCCAATGATAACACCAGATTTTCTATGCTAGTCGCTAGCCTCTCAGATGCTAACACCAGCTTATCTACAATTGCAAAGCTTTGCCAAATTTGCATAATGCTAAAGATGCATAAGTACATTTGTTTCAAACTTAAAATAAAATTTAGATTTTTTTGTCTTGCCCATTTTTTGACTAGTTGCTGTAAAAGTTCTCCACTGTGTTTGTTGCCATCTTGTTTTCACTGAAATGAGTGTAGTGCTGTCCTGTGACCACTAGATGGTGCTGTTAGTGTATTTAATGAGGCCAAAGGGTTACAGTAAAAAAAAAGAAGTATCATGATGCAGAGGCAAAAATGCTGTGTCCTCGAATGAGGACGTGGGGTCTTCATTCACAAGCACTTAAAGTGGTTCATTGTTGGCTTTAGACATCTGGCTCACATAATCAGCTTTAAATCTAAAATTTTTTGTTCTCATGCTAAGTTTGTAACTTTCTTCAGAAAGCTAATGCAGCAGAGCAGCAATCTGACTCAGATTGGAGCGTACATCATGAAACCCACTCGTGAGAGGCTGATAATTGGACCGAGCGAGATTTGAGATCGTCGTGACTCAAATGTTTTTTGTCTTTTTTTTTTCTAAGTAAAGAAATGACCAGCTGTGCCTCAGCATGTCTCTGTGAACTTCCTGCAAAGGTCGGTCCTGTTATTGTCGGAATAATTTCTTCTCTGCCAGCCACCCGACAATCTGAAGCTGCGTCCGCCGTCGTCTCAGAGTCATTAAACCTCTGAGTCAGACACGAGTAAACAAAACTTCTGAGGCTGTTTTCTAACGGTGCAGATTTGTGTTCCTGTCGCCCTCAGAGCCGACTGCTCATCAGTCATTTTTCAGCTCAGAATAAAAAACGTTTTAATCACAGTTCAGTCAGCAGGGCTGCAAAGGAAGACATGAGCACAAAGATTTATTGCAGCTTTTAGGAATGCTTATCACCCGCCAGAGTTTTGAGTTAAAACATCTTAAAATCTTAAAACGAGTCTTCTATCCTTGTGAGGACTCTGCGTTAGCTTCCATTCATTTCTGTAGTAAAATGCACACACACACACACACACACACACACACACACACACACACACACACACAC
>NW_013952410.1:101846-109971 GCF_001266775.1 Austrofundulus limnaeus | reverse complement strand
CACACACACACACACACACACACACACACACACACACACACACACACACAAAGAACAAACTCACATTTTATATGCAGGTGACTGCATGTTTAAGCTGAATTATAAATGATTATGACAAAAAAAAATACTGCCAACCATTTTAAGCACCTTGTTGATCTGGATGAATTTAGTCCTAAATAATTAAGCTGCCACATAAATGTTGCATGGACAAATAAAAAAAGAAAGAAAATCATTTTTCTGTATCAGGATATAATAAACATGATTTTGGTTTCCCAAAGTTATTTTTTAAAATCTAACCTCAGGTGAACCAAAAAAACAGGTTTTTACTATTTATTTAACAGAAGTTAAGCCAAAATAAATAAATAAATAAATAAACTTCACCCCAAAGTCAGACTGTGTAATGCTAAAACTAAATACTTTATAAAATACATTAAAATGACTTTTAAAACCCAAGAACATTATGAGGGGAAAACAAATATATTTTTATGATTTGATTTTCCTCTTTTTAGCAACATAAATCCTAAAATGAAAAAGTATTATTTGTTTGGTTTATTTTTATTTATTTATATTTTTTGTCTGAGATGTCTTCATTTACCACATTGTGTTACCTTTGTGTGTTTGTCACGTTGCTTCCCTCCCACAGCAGGAAGCAGCAGAGAGGAGCTGCTCAGGTTCAGGTTATTTATAAAAATGGAAAAGAGAAACTCACAGGGGGCGTGACGAGCAGGCAGGTAACAAAACACAGGAATATTCAACAACAACAACAACAACAACAGAAAGTAATGAAAGGTTTCATGTTTTGTTTAATTTAACTTTTAATTTATGTATTTTTCTGCGGCTGTTAGTAAACTATCTCATGAACCAGTGGAGAAATCTTAACAAAACTTTCAGAGAGAGGTCATCGGATGTTTGTTTTTATTTAACTAAGGTTTGGAGTTTTTTTCCATTCAAGATGGCCGCCATCAGTTGAGTGGTAGTAGCTGAGAGTCATACTGAGGGCAAACGCTTGATGATTTAAAACAGCTGTATCTGATAATCAATTAAATAAATGTGATTAGATAAAATATGTTTGCTTCTTTAATAAATTTACTAAAACAGCATTTTTATTTTTACTACTTCTTTGTGTCTTGGTCAGATAAATTTTGTTTTCTGTTCCTGAGACATCGACTGAGTTGGACCTTGAATTAAACTGTTTAGTTGGAAGGAAATGGTTTCCTAACGGCTGCAGCATTGATCCTTGCAGCAGAAAGCAGCTCTGACCTCCGGCACAATCACAGCAGACGACACAAATAAAGCAAAAAGGAGCAACTGGAACTGAACAGCTGGGAGGTTTCGGCCTTGAAGCGCAGACTCTGCGAACGGATCTGATGATTTAGTTGCAACAAATGTCTGAAGTGACCTCGTTCATGCCGGTGAAAAGACCGTGAGACAGAAAACTCGTCTGCAGTCGGTGTGAAGGATTTTCTCTGCAGCTCCACATCGAAATGCATCTTCCTCCTGCAGGAGGTGACTTGGAGGTCAGCAGCTGCGTAGAAAACAACAAAAAATATGTGTTTATGTCCAGTGTACTGATATGAAACAGTATTTATACATCTGTATACATTTTATTGGAAACTTTTTAAAAAAAAAAGGTTACCTTATGAAGCCATTTTAAAGGGGACATATGCAAAATCTACTTTTTTAGCTGTTAACTCTGGGGCGCCAAGTGTAAAATGTAATATCCTATTTTTCATTATTTAGTTCATTTTTGAGTGCTATAATTTCACCACTAATATTTTATTGTTATTTCGCTCACTGTTTTTACATTTAGCTAAGTTTGTTAAATCTAAATGTTAAAAAACATTTAAATATCAAATCCTAAAACTAAACGTTTAAATATAAACGTAAAAGTTAAATATTGAGGTTCACATTTAGGTAATTTGGAATGGAACTGTCATTTCTGTTGGTGCTGCTCATGTTATGATGTCATCATCATGAGACAGTAGCAGCTGCTCAGTGCAGCTGAAGCTTCCCTACAAGACATCAAACTCCATAAAGCTCCTTCCTTTCTTAAGGCCTTGGTCACAGTAAATGAAAAGCGGCACAAAACCTGATCTAGCCCACTGTTTTTAGTTATGCCTCCTCAAAATATTTTGGTCAAACCTCCGTCAGTTATACTGCAGCCAAAGCATGCATGGTTCGTGTCTGAGCTGCACTTCAAACTGCTGGACCACAGGAACCACCCATATTGTTTTTATGATTTGATTTGATTTATTTATTTAACAGGAAAAGATTACTAAAAATCAAGCCTGACTCAGCATAATTGCTGTTTTACAGCAGGTTCCTGTTCTGCAGCACATAAACACTCAGAATTACAGCATCACAATCACATCATTATACACCATAGACACAAAGACAAACAAGCATACCAAATTTCAAAAAGGCAGCATTTTCAAAATAGGACATCTAAATATGAGCACAACAAAAAGTGTCCAGCAGATGGCAGACAAGATTCTTCTTAAAGGGCTGTAGATTTGAAATGGACTTTATGTTTTGAGGAATGTCATTCCATGCTTTAGTATAAACATAGAAGAAAGACCTCTGGCCGTAACAGTTTTTAAAAGTTGGTAATATCAGTTGTCCTTTTGTAACAGATCTAGTTGAATGACCACTTCCAGAATTTGATTTGGGCAACAATGCACAGAGAGTTCCATTATTGGTACCTTGGAAAATCTGAAAATATAAATTAATACCACTATACAAAATATAATTCTGAAAAGTCAAGGCATCAATGAAAGAAATGTAGTGATGAGTCCAACCAGGAAGTTTTTTATGAATTTTGTAGGCCCTTGAACACATTTTGAATTTAGATTTTGAATATTATCTTCAGCAGTGTTAGAAGCGTTAGCAGAAAGCGTCAGATAACCAATGTGATGTCATCACCCTGCTGCAAACATCTACAATGGCCGCTGCTAGACACCGCTAACAGTAATATTCAACCCATGCATCATCTATACCCGTTTCTTACTTTCAGGGTCACTGATGCTCATATCCAGCAGTCACAGTGCGAGGGGCGGGGGACACCCTGGACAGGTCACAGGTCCATCATAGAGACAAATAACTAGGGACAAATTAGAGTTACAAATTAACCTAACAGTCATGTTTTTAGTCTGTGGGAGGAAGCCGGAGTGCACGGAGAAAACATACAAACTCTACCCAGACAGGTCCCCGGGCCGGGATTTGATCCGGCATTCTTCTTGTTGAGAGGCATCAGCTCTATCAACTGAGCCATGATCAACATATTTTCAAATATTTAAAAGGAACAGTATCAAATCCAGCTGCTTTGGGACACAGACCAGAAAAGTGGTGAGAGAGGACCTGGAAAAGTTCATTAAGAAAAAATCAAACCAAAGCTTTGCAGTTCCACTTTTTAAAAACCACAACATGTGAAAACGAAGGATTTAAAAACAGGATATTTAAGCTGACCACCAGTTAAATAACTTTAACCAACAGAACGATGTCAGTTCTGCAGATGTCGAGATAAAATTTGATGCGGCAGCAGCTGAGAGTCTAAGTGTGACATCACGCAAATTTGCACGAGATCATAATTTACAAGGTTTGAACAAATTGTTTACAAGTGTCCAATTCTGGACTTTGACGGCCACCATCCTGATGTTTTTCGATGCTTTTCTGCTTCAACACTTCAAAGGAACGATTAAATTTTCTTTTCTTGGTGTGTATCTCACATATCTTCGAATCTCTCTTTCAATCTTTCCCGTTACATTTTTCCTTTTTCTTCTTGTCTCTATTTATAAAAAAAACATCAATGATGATGAGGAAATTAATATTCAGAGCAGGGAAACAACTAAAATATGCAGAATAGTTGCCCTTGAAAACCAGAATTGGACACAACTTGTTACAATTTATATCCTGTATCTGGGATGAAGTGTAGCAGGTGACCTGCATTCCTTCAAGAAAGTTTTTTTTAACTTGGGTCTTGATTCTCATTATAATCTTTGCTTATATCTTTTGCACTTTATTGAACATACAAATCCTCTTCATAAAACTAAACAGCTGTAAAAACATTTGAAATCATTTAAGGGTCTTTGGCTCCCCCTGCTGGAATCATGTGGTATAACAGCTGCTCAAAAATAATTTGATTTTTGTTTGTTCTGATAAATTAAAAATTTAAACATTGGTTTAACATTTTCATGAATTCAAATAAATTCTGCTAAATATAAAAGCTACCAGGGGGGATTTTTTTCCATCTAATAATTGATTGTAGTGTTGCACATGCAAAAATAAAAGAATAACATATCTTTGAGACAAAGCCAAAGACAAGTCAAGGGTATTTATTAAAAGATAAAATATGCAGTCATTACCCTGAACACGTAACTTTTAGAAAAATGCACCAACTTGTTAAAAAAATGTGAAGGACAAGTAAAGGACAGCTCAGCCTGCCGATACATTTAGATATTGCAAGTTTTGTCTTTTTTTTTTACTGTTCGAATGTGATCCAGATCCGTCTAAATTTGGCTGCACCCCTTGGTCACGTTGAAACAAAAAGGCAGGACAGTCGTTGCACAGTGAGGAAAAAATACTGCGAGATCAACGTCTCAGCAGCCGAGGATCACAGCTGTCAACGCGCAATTTCAAGTTTCAACAATTTTGTTTTAAAAAAATAATAACAAACGCTGTAAACATTCACACACAACACTGTAGCAGATCGAAAATACAGTACGTTCGTTGATATTTTGTTTGTAAAAAAAAATCACTCCACCTGTTTTCCACCGCTGTCCGTGTGCAGTTCAGAAATCTTACAGTAACACGATCTCACATTTAGCTGCTTTGACCCAACTGTCTAAAAACCCACCCTCTCATTAAAAACTCATTATAGTAAATATTGTAACTTCAGGAAAAATAACCACAAACAAGACATTTTTTAATATAAAAATGGTTTTTTAACATTTTTTTCAGTATAAAACATCACATATTCCCAAGCCAATCAAACAAATTCACTGATCATTTCAGTAATAATGAGCTCCTCAGTCAAACGCTCTACAAGGACATAAAAAAGGGTTTTTCTGCTGTTAAGGGATTAGCTGTACTTTCCTCTAATTACGGGAAAAATATAACAACACAAAGGCTAACAATCACTCTTCGTTTGCTATAACATTAATAATAGAAAAGAACAAATGTGAACTCCTGGTCCGAACAAAGCCCAAGCCCCAAAATCTGTGGTCAACGTGGCGTTTATGCAGTTTTCTGCTGGCCCTTCTTCCCGATGAGGGATTTGTGGATGTGGGGGATGACACCTGAGGACAAAACAAAACAGAAATCAGTCAGATTGAATGTTTCACCGACGTTTAGCCCGACGAATAATAAGCGAACTGTGAGCTCACCTCCGCCGGCAATCGTTGCCTTAATGAGAGAATCCAACTCCTCATCACCACGGATTGCCAGCTGCAAGTGACGGGGAGTGATACGCTTCACCTTCAAGTCTTTGGAGGCGTTTCCTGCCAACTCTAGTACCTGATTGGAAACGAATGTTCAGGTTAGAAGTCACACCGAGTCATTTGTCCATTCGCGCAGCCGCGAGGGGCTTACTTACTTCGGCGGTGAGGTACTCGAGGATGGCAGCGCTGTAAACCGCTGCCGTCGCTCCGACGCGACCGTGGCTGGTGGTACGAGTCTTCAAGTGTCTGTGGATACGACCCACCGGGAACTGTCGGCAAACACAGTCGGCGCTTTAAACAAACCAGAGCTAACGAAATCCCACTCAAACGCCCGAGCGCCGTTGTATCGGCACCTAAGCCACAAACCGCCAAATGAAGATTTAAAAGAGATTTACCTGCAGCCCGGCCCTCTGGGAGCGCGACACCGCCTTCGCCTTGGCTTTCCCGCTGTCTTTTCCTGCCTTGCCACCAGCCTGTGCAAACAGAGGTAAGATTTTTAACAAACAAAAGAAAGAGTTCCTACATTTTAAGCTTCTCAGTCATGTTGAAAACAAAATCAAAGCATTTTTTGTATTTATTTAAGAGACTAGTGTTGGTCTAATGCAGAGGTTCTCAAACGGGGGTCCCAGGACCCCCGGGGGTTCACGAGTTGTATCTTGGAGGTCCTCAAAAATTTTCAATAAACTGTTCATTTGATTTTTCTTTTTAAAAAAATGCGTCTAGGGAACAATGCACTAGTAAACAACCATACTAAACAAAACAAATGATAATATTCCCATGGGCTTTAGGAGGTAAAATAACAGTAAACTTTTTTTAAAACAGCATAGGGTTTGTAAGGGGGTCCCTGGAAAGTTTTCACCCTGGTAATGGGTCCCCAGACCCAAAATATTTGAGAACCCCTGGTCTAATGTACCCCATTTACTACAGTATTTAAAACAACTACCACATTTTATATTAAAAGACATAAAACACAAGTTTAAAGGTTACTCTGTTTCCTGGTGGGGCTTTATGTCACATAAACAGAAGATTAAGTGAATGTTTTTACCTCTTAAAAACAAAGTGGATCTGCTTATTATCAAAGATTCAGACTGTTCTAACTCATCTATAGCAGATTATAATAAAAATAACCTTCAAAGAAACAGGTTTTCCATTATTATAACAAACAAAAACTCCACTTTTAAACATTTTGTAGAACAGAAGGAAACTGGTAATTAATGCAATATTTAGGGGGGAAAACGAAGCATTTTAAAATAGGAATAAACTATAAATAAAACTAGTTTATTCCTGCAATCAAAACATGTTTTCTCGTGATTACAGGAGACCAGTTGAGCAGCCGTCGTTTTCCCGCCAATAACAAATAAAACAAACGAAAGGCGGCGGCAGTTACAGTATTTACTGTAAACTGTTCGCTTTACACCGAATCACGAATTAACAGATCAGGAAATAAACACAACAAACAGGCGACCCGATTGAAAACAATAAACACGAAACTGTGTCAAGCCCCCACAAAAAACCCCGCGTCAAACACAAACAAGACGCGCCGCCTTCACAGGAGACTACTTTTAAGTTTTCATTCACAAATAATTACAAAAAAAGAAAAAAGTTTCCATTCGCGGTCCTGCCGACCCCCACACTCACCATTTTTCGCCTGTTTTGTCTAAAATAATGCCGTTCAGGAACAAATTATCGGTCCACAACCATAATCCACTCAACCCTTAAAGCAATGAAACTGACGTTAGCATCATGCTAATCAACCTTTCATGCAGGCTACTGTCAAAGAGCGCACTTTTACATGAATCAAAGCTTAGATTCTTTATAAAACCCTTTGCTTCGGCCGAAAAAGACCCACTCAAACGCAAACCTGATGCTACCAAATACCAAAAACTACGCTGTGAAACTCCAGACTTCCTAAGGTAATGTTAGTGAGCATGCTAACGCGCTAAGCTAGCTGACAGCTAGCTCTTTAGCAGAAGCTTTCTGACCACAAACGTTCAGGTCGAAAATCCTCAGCTTTAATTCAAAACAGCACTTTCTACAGCGGAACGTTTAACTCGCCCAAAAAATCCTCCCGACCTCCCGGAAAGTGCATTCCGGTGGTAATCTAAGCGTACGTACCATTTTTCCGTCTCGTTATTTGATTGTAGAACTGACCGGATCGCAAACAAATTCAGCTCCCGAAAAGCAAAGAAACAATAAACCCTTTCGCAAATCTTTTGCATGCGACCCCTCGTGGGAGTCCCGCCAACCAATCGGGGAGAGCGTTGTTGCTTCGAATCCGTCGCTCGACCAATGGCAGCGCGCGGTGCAGAACTGTCACCCATCCCCCACTGGAAGATCACCGGGCCTGTCTTTGCGCACGAAACCGACAAGTAGGCGGGGCTCCGGTCTGTGGAGCGTCCTTCCTCTGACACTCATCCCTCAAAAGCACAAACTGAGTTGAAATAAAGTTTTCATTAAAAAAAAATAAACACTTGTCGCGTCTTTAAATAGAAACGTTTATGTAAAGACGTGCTTAGGGAACTTATCTGTAACGAAGGAGAAACTATCTGATAAAGTTATACGTTATAAGCCTTGAAATGTAATACTGTCAGAGGTTACTGTTATTTTTATATTATTTGGGTTTTTTTTTTTACTTTATGGAAATATGAGTTAGAACAAGAACAAACAAGTAAAATAATAAGTATATCAGG
>NW_013952410.1:97211-101488 GCF_001266775.1 Austrofundulus limnaeus | reverse complement strand
ATATATATATGAGGTTTTGAGGAAAAAGATTATAATTAGAAAGAAACATGTTACACTTATTATTATTAATTAAATTAAAGGATTTATTAAAAGATTTTAGCTCTGATATAAAATGAGTTATATTAGGTACAGAATTTTTTAACTTTGTTTATGAATGATATTTATTTTCAGAGATCACTGTTATGGATTGTAAATAAAACCTACGCAAACGTCACATAGAAGGCGGAGCTTTTCATTACAGGCAGAAGCGTAGACGAATGAAAACGCGAGCTCGATGATGGTTATTATGATTGACAGCCGTGTCAACCAATCAGTGCCCAGTGTGAAGCGTCCGGTATCCGTCGATGCTGAGGCAAACGGAGAGAAGGAGGGAGGGGTTGGGGGTCAAAGATACGCAGAGAAACGGGCTGCTGGTGGTGAAGATGGCGGATGGGGACAGTGGTAGTGAGCGCGGCGGTAGCAGCGGCGGCGGGGGCGGCGGCGGAGGAAGCGGCGGGTTCCAGCATTACCAGCGGGAACCGGAGACCCAGGAGCTGGCCTCCAAGCGGCTGGACATTCAGAACAAACGCTTCTACCTGGATGTGAAGCAGAACGCCAAAGGCCGGTTCATCAAGATCGCCGAAGTCGGCGCTGGGGGCTCGAAAAGTCGCCTGACCCTCTCCATGTCGGTTGCGGCCGAGTTCCGCGACTATCTGGGGGATTTTATAGAGCACTACGCTCAACTGGGGCCTAGCACTCCGGAGCAGATCGCTCAGTCATCCGGCGGCGATGACACCGGGCCTAGACGGGCCTTGAAGAGCGAGTTTCTGGTGCGCGAGAACCGCAAATACTACCTCGACCTGAAGGAGAACCAGCGGGGCCGCTTCCTCCGGATCCGGCAGACCGTCAACCGAGGCCCCGGCTTCGGCGTCGGGGTGGGCGGCATCCCCGGGGCCGGCCTGCAGTCCGGGCAGACCATCGCGCTGCCGGCCCAGGGTCTCATAGAGTTCCGCGACGCCCTGGCCAAGCTCATAGACGACTACGGCGGGGACGAGGAGGAGCTGGCCGGCGGCGGAGGGCCCGGCGGCTACAGCGAGCTCCCGGAGGGCACGTCGATCATGGTGGACTCCAAGCGCTTCTTCTTCGACGTGGGCTCCAACAAGTACGGCGTGTTCCTGCGGGTGAGCGAGGTCAAGCCCAGCTACAGAAACTCTATCACCATCCCCTTCAAGGCGTGGAGCAAGTTCGGCGGAGCGTTCAGCCGCTACGCCGAGGAGATGAAGGAGATCCAGGAGCGGCACCGGGACAAGATGTACGAGCGGCGGACCGGGGACGAGTCCGAGGGGGACGACGTGGACGACGATTGACGCGGAGCGGCTGAAGGTGTTTGTTTTAGTGATCGAAGCTGATTCAGAGGCTGCAAACAAACAGGAGGATTTTTGTGCATGACGAAGAGAACCGTAAAAATGCTAAATCAACGGAGTAAAACAACAACAACAAAAGTATATTTGACTGAGAAATTCCTGTTTATGTAAGAGAATCCTGTTTAAAGTTTAGGTGGATGTTGTAGGTAACTTGAGTGCAGACTGCAGCAGTCAGCCTCTGTATGAGATCCCCTCTGATAAAAGTAAATATTTAATATATCTAGTTATATAAACTTATATTTAGATTGTCCATAACCTCACGTAGCCCCGGAAAGTTAAAGGTACTCATTGCAAACATCATGATAATAAAAGGTGCAATTTGAGAGTTCACCATATGCAATTCAAAAACGCGGGTCCGCACTCAATGTAAACAACGCATTTTTTGAGTTTTTTTTGCATCTAATTGTGGGTTAATTTTGCTTAAGTTTTTATTTAAAGAGGAAAAAAGTGGATTTTAATTTTTGCGTTAATGCAATGAGTACCTTTAAGTTTGGCAGCCGTAGTGCTCCTGTGTGATACCGCTCAGCGCTGACCTGTACCGTGTGTGACGACGACGAGTGTGTGACGACGACGAGTGTGTGACGACGACGACGAGTGTGTGACGACGAGGAGTGTGTGACGACGACGAGTGTGTGACGTACTCCAACCAGCAGCTGCAGAGAGTGGATGTGTGAGGAAGAACGCTGGCATCGTTTGTGTTTTTGTCTAAAGTGATCTGTAACAAACGGCTCGTCCAGGCGGACCCTCGGACTCACGGTCTCATCTACGTTAGGTGGGTGGGGGGGCATCCTCCTCCCGGCCCGGCGGGGTCCGAGGTTATCTGTCACAAGCACACGACTCGTTTGGATTCGCTGCACGATCCAAATCAGTCCAAACGACCCTCCTGAGCGTCCCCCCCCCCCCCCCCCAGGGTGAGACCTGCTCACGTGTGGCTTCGTTGTGTCTCAGGGCTGGGAGAAAAATAATCCCATCTACATTCTGGGGACTTCTCAGCGTTCTTCTACCCCGTGCCTCTCCTTCCTCCGGCTGCTCCAGTTGCTGCAGCCGAGTGTCGTCCGTGGCAACTGATGTCGTCTCCTGAGACACACGGGGGGGCCGCGTTTGACCCGCGTGACCTTCCTGTCGAGAAGGGGTTCGCAGCGAGGCGTAGACCCCCCCTATCGCACTGGTCACAACTTTCAAAGAAACGTTAAAGCTAAATATTGCCGGGCTTGAGCTCAAACCTCAAGGATTTCCTTGCTGACTTGTTTAGGGTGCATCATTTGGATCCTTGAATCTTGAACTTACGACTGAAGCAACGTTCAGTCTGATTGTAACAAATCAAATAAAAATAGGTGCTTCTGGGAAAGAAAAACCCACAATGGGGTGTTGTATCTAAAAGATATCTATATAAATATATGTATATGTATACTGGAAGAGATTTACTAACTAAAAAAAATCAAATAGATAGAAATATTTTTAAAAAGAAATATATATGTCTTTAATACGAGACATTTATTAGATAATGCCGCCTAAAGTGGCTTATTTAAAAACACTAAACTTGGATGCAACTGTCCAGGGTGATATTTCATACCTGCTTTTTTCCTAATATTTTTTTAATTCTTCGAGGAAATCAAAAGAAGAGTACAACAAATTGATCACGCGGTATATCTTACAGCAATTTCTCGAGGCAACTTCATGGAAGTCGGCAAAAAAAATAAAAATAACACTCAGCACTCCTGGTCACTTTAGAGCTTCAGGTTGTCTCCTTGTTTCAGTCCACCACGCCTTTTTAAACCACGTTAACCGCGCTTTCCATCAGTTGCCATAACGACGCAAACGTTAACTCAGCATCGCAGTTTTAATGCTCCTTTAAAAAAAACAAACAAGTCATTTCTGCATGCGTGCTCTGCCGCAGAGCTGTTCTTTTTCTTTCTGCATATTCTGATTGCTGTATGATGGTATTTATCCATTTTCTTTTTAGAGTGGTTTCAAGTTTGATTTCTGTGTTGCAATAGACAAAAGAAAGTTTACCTCTCAGCCTAATAATGATAATAATAAGAGTTAGCCACAGCGTTACCATGTTTTCGAGGGAAAAAGTCACATTTCATCGTCCGCCTTCCCTTCAGTGTAAACCTGTCGTTGGATTTTACTTTACCCACTTCAACGCAGCAGAGTAACGCCATATGAAAAAAACAAAAAAACCTGGGAGCAATAGTTTTTTTTTTTTCTATTGATATGAATATATATAAATATATGACGACACATGAGATTGAACTACATCCTCCTTCTTGTACTGTGTTACGTGAAATGGCAGCTGTTTCAGTCGTGTGTTCTGCTGTAATATTCTACCAAGATCCTTTCAACGAGAAATAAAAAAAAAAGTTTTTGCTCACGAGAGTTGTGCTTTTTATCCTGGTAACTCAGCCGCCGCGCCCAGTTTGACCTGCTGGTGGAGGTGTGGCCTCTTCTTTAGCTGTTTAAGGCTAATTAGAGGTAGATCAAGTCCAAAAACATTTACAGTTTATAATTATTTCCTGTAAATTTTATACCAGGGGTGGGCAGTCCTGGTCCTGGTGGGCCGCAGCCCTGCTTGTTGCTTCTCTGCTCCAACACACCTGATATGATTGGATGATTATCAGGTTTCTTGCAGTACGGAGGACCAAAACTGACATAATTAGAAATAAAAGCAGAATTATATAAATGAACCACCAAATAAATACATTTAAAATGTACCAATTAAAATAACAAAGGAGAACTTTATCTCATGTTTTTTGTTTGAAATGACTTGAATATTTATTTTTCCAGGTTAGTTTACAAATTTTAACATGTAATTTAAATTTTACTGTTTTTTTAACATACATATTTTATTGTTAATCCTTTAAATTCTACATG
>NW_013952410.1:90777-92066 GCF_001266775.1 Austrofundulus limnaeus | reverse complement strand
TTTTAAGTGTATTTATTTATTTAGTGGTTTATTTATATATTTCTGCTTTTATTTATAATTATGTCAGTGTTGGTCCTCCGTACTGCAGAACTTGGAAGGTAAATCAGTGACTGAATCAGGTGTGTTGGAGCAGGAAAAAAATAGCTTAAAAAGAAGTAGCATGTAGCTACAAGCTAAAAGTAGCTTAAAAACAAGCTGAAGCAGGTTTTAAAGAGAACATTGAAGAAATTAAAGATCTCAGTGTATTTTAATGTGGAAAAAATCAATCAAAACTTTATTTAAATGGCACTTAAGGCAACCAAAGTGCTGCACAGCAAAAAAATTAAATACAGTAATTTCAAAAGCATGCAAACAAAAAAAAACTTCCAAAATAAAAGCAGGGAAAAGAAAAATAAAAGAGAAAGAGACCATTTTACTGCACGTGCTCTCTGGAGTTAAAAGCCAAAGAGATGTGTCTTTAAAACAGATTTAAATTCATTAAGTGTCCTGCAGATGAAGGTAAACATGTGAAAAGCTTATATAAATTAAAAGCCAGAGAAAATCCCGAATGAGTTGAACATTTTGATATGTGGGAAGCTATAAGTGCACATTTTAAACAAAAATGTGGGTGAAAATAAAAAAAGAACAATAAATGCTGATTCGTGTGATTTAGTGTAAATTAGCAGGTTTCTGCCTGGAAACACGTTTTTTTATTTCCATGAATCTTTAAGGTGGAAGAATGGAAGCACTTTATAAAACAGATTGGAAGCAGTTATCTGAAACTACTTAAATCAGCAAGAAGTTCATGAAATATTAAAAGCTGCAGTACTCGGCCTCTTTAATACATTATACATGACATTATTTTAGTGTCGCTGCTTTTTCTGCGTCTGAAAGCTGAACAGTTTCTAAGTTAACTGAGTTTTTATTCTGTGTTTTTGACTAGTTTGGCTTTTTCTCATTTGCATATTTAATGATCTGTTAGCTTCATGATGTGTTTCATCATTTTAAAGAGATGGGATTCATTTTGCCTGATGATGATGATGATGATGATGATGATGATGATGATGATGATGATGACTAACAGGGGTGTCACTAGGTTTTAAGGACAAAGGGGGCTCAGCCCTCAGGACACGCACAGAATTTTTGTATATTATATATTTGTATTGTGTGTGTGTGTGTGTGTGTGTGTGTGTGTGTGTGTGTCTACAGTATATATTCCTCCTATCGCCTCCTCTGAGTTCTGCAGCTCATCAGGCTGTGTGTGGATATTTAAGTGTTTGAAAACAGAGCTAAAACATGATGATGACATG
>NW_013952410.1:86603-87877 GCF_001266775.1 Austrofundulus limnaeus | reverse complement strand
GGACCAGGGAGGATGATTCAACCACTCAACCACTAGATGTCGCTGAAAACAACAAATCCTACACACTGTGCCTTTAAAAGCAGCCTAGTTTATGAGAGAGAGAGAGAGAGAGAGAGAGAGAGAGAGAGAGAGAGAGAGAGAGAGAGAGCGAGCAGCTGGGAGGCACGTGACGTCACGCTGAGCCGTGCTCCTGTGGAGGGATTATTCCACGCGGCTCTGATGGGCCGCTCCACAAATCCATCAGCTCCCAGTCAGAGCAGCTGGTTCAGACAGGTGAACAGGCTGTGCCCCTTCAGCTGAAACCATCAGCTGAAACCTGCAGGTGCAGTTTCACATATCATCCTTCTGGTTTTAAATCTGAGACTAAAATCCTCCAAACATCAAGGATTTCTGCACTGGATTATTAAACTCAGTCTGAACTGTCAATGAAAGCAAAACACAGCAGAATATCAGCTAAAAGCTAAAGCACCCTGCAGCAGGCAGAGAAAGGAAGGAAGAAACAAATGAGGGTGAAATGTGTGGGAACCGATGGACTGCAGCTCATTGAGGCCGGGGATCCCGAGCTGAGAAACATCCTTTAATAGTAAAAGAGCTATTTTTAGCTCGTGTTGCCATGTGTGAGCAACACAGGCAAAACTGCAGCTTTTTTAAATCCTAATCCCAGACATGAGCGGAGAAAAACATCAGCTCAGTTTCACACAGATGCAGAAAAAACATCATTTCTGTTTGTTCACGAGACGTTTGTTCTAAATAAAACAAATTTAAGTTTTCTTTATCTTCAGTTACACACACAAAAAACTAATAAACAAAAACATCACTGACATGTTAAATCATTTATTAACAATTTTATTCCGTAAAATGTAGCTTTCATGTGGATTCTGTTTACATTGTGTGTTCAGGATATTTTCCAACAGAATAATTTAATGTATTTCTAACCTGAAAGTTCATGTTTCACCGTTTTTGTGTTGTTTAGCGGCGACATCTGGTAAAGATATTTAAAACAGGTTTGTTCATTTTAGCACAAAAACGAATATATGCAAACTGCAGTAACACGTTCTGACCACAAGATGGCAGCAGAGACCAGCTGAGAGCTGCTCACTCCATCATCCATAATCCATCATCCATAATCCATAATCCATCATCCATAATCCATCATCCATAATCCATCATCCATAATCCATCCATCCATCATCCATAATCCATCATCCATAATCCATAATCCATCATCCATAATCCATCATCCATAATCCATAATCCATCATCCATAATCCATC
>NW_013952410.1:84075-86593 GCF_001266775.1 Austrofundulus limnaeus | reverse complement strand
TCCATTCATCCATCCACTCATTCATTTATCTGTCCATCCATCCATCCATCCACTCATTTATTTATCTGTCCATCCATCCATCCATCTATCCATCCATCCATCATCCATCCATCCACTCATTCATTTATCTGTCCATCTACCCATCCACTCATCCATCCATCCATCCATTCATCCATCCACTCATTCATTTATCTGTCCATCCATCCATCCATCCACTCATTTATTTATCTGTCCATCCATCCATCCATCTATCCATCCATCCATCATCCATCCATCCACTCATTCATTTATCTGTCCATCCATCCATCCATCCACTCATTTATTTATCTGTCCATCCATCCATCCATCTATCCATCCATCCATCATCCATCCATCCACTCATTCATTTATCTGTCCATCCATCCATCCACTCATCCATCCATCCATCCATCATACATCCACTCCTCCATCCATCCATCCATCCATCCATCCATCCATACATCCATCCATACATACATACATCCACTCATTTGTTTATCTGTCCATCCATCCATCCATCCATCCATCCATCCATCCATCCATCCACTCATTCATTTATCTCTCCATCCATCCATCCATCCATCCATCCATCCATACATCCATCCATACATACATACATCCACTCATTTGTTTATCTGTCCATCCATCCATCCATCCATCCATCCATCCATCCATCCATCCACTCATTCATTTATCTCTCCATCCATCCATCCATCCATCCATCCATCCACTCATTTATTTATCTGTCCATCCATCCAACCATCCATCCATCCACTCATTCATTTATCTGTCCATCCATCCATCCATCCATCCATCCATCCATCCACTCATTTATTTATCTGTCCATCCATCCAACCATCCATCCATCCACTCATTCATTTATCTGTCCATCCATCCATCCATCCATCCATCCATCCATCCACTCATTTATTTATCTGTCCATCCATCCATCCATCCATCCATCCATCCATCCATCCATCCATCCATCCATCCATTGTTTACAGAAACTCTCCATCATTCTGAGATCACTGCATCAGGTCAGAGTTTGACACGAGGGGAGTCTGACCAAGTGTCTCCACATGATGAGTGGAGACTGTGAGAATGTGCTGTCATGAGAGTTTTGCCTCTTTCGTCACACCCCAACACCCTCATTACCACAGGCTAATCATCAAAAACTCTCCCCTCCATCACTCATCACTTGGAACAACATTCCTCCAACTCCTCCACAAAAGAGCCTTTCTGACCCGGATTATTCCACCTCTGTCTGAGGAACAGACTTCACTGGAACTGAAGAGTGTCACGCAGCCAACTTCTTTTAACCAGTTTAGATTCTCCCAAGTTGCAAACCGCACAGGAAGTTTCATCATTGTTGCCTCCATAATGACTATTGTTTCCATTTAAAAGCAAGAGTATTCGTGGTATGAACGCATGATGAGAAAACTATGTGCTATTTAAAGCTCTCATACTTCAGAGTAAAATCATCACTCAGAGGTTAATGGGGTCAACATGTCATGTCTCAATGATGTCGATCGTTTTTATGGTCGTTGCACAATCACAGCTGAAGTTTCAGGAGTTTCCTACAAGTTCAACCAAAGCATTTTGAATTGTTTTAACTCTTCAAGCCTTTTGCAAACTCTTCACTTCCACAATTTGTGGTTTTTATATCTGTTACACAGTATCCAAAACACCCTGAACACATCTTGTCTGGTCTTGGAAGCTAATCAATGGTGGGCCTGGTTAGCACTGGGATGGGTATGCCAGGTAGGGTTATAACGCACATTGGTCACTAGCAATAGAAGGACTTTGACTGTAGCTATTCTATGAAAGGTGGGCCTAAGTAAGTGAAAGGATTTTTTTCCAATATAAGACACAATAGAAACATAAAAATCATCTGAGCGACAGTCAGTTTGTTCTGCTGCTCACAATTCAAGTTTTAATTTCTGTCCTGTAGTTTTTGCGCAGCTTTTTGTTACCTTTTAATCTCTTTCTGTCCCTAACTGAGCCACAAGGACTTGTTTGTTTTTGTTTTTTTACCTCCGCCAAGGGCAAGGTAATGTTTTCGGTCACGTCTGTCTGTCTGTCTGTCTGTCTGTCGTTCTGTCTGTGGACAACATTACTCAAAAACTTGTGGACGGATTGTCATGACATTTTTAACACGTGTGGGTACTGACCCAAGGAACACACCTTTAAATTTTGGTGATGTTCCGGATCACGACGCGGATACAGGATTCTTTTTTTTCTTTTAACACTCTGAGATCGGCAAAGCTGCGATGCTTTCACAGGGCTTCTGTAAAAAAACAGTGAGCTGGATTGGACAGCACGGACTTCAAACTTTATAAAAGTAATGTTAAAACCAGATTTAATGATAAATAATTTTTGCCATAATATGCAAATTTATAGAATGTTTTGTGACCAGGAAGTGCGTGACTGCACCATGAAACCTATTTTTCCCATTTCCTCAAAAACACCACATTTCCAAAACAACCAATCAGAACAGTTT
>NW_013952410.1:81361-82796 GCF_001266775.1 Austrofundulus limnaeus | reverse complement strand
GTGATACCGTGATATTTGTTAAAAATACCGTGATATAAAATTTTGGTCATATCGCCCAGCTCTACCAGGAAGCACTTTATAAAGAGAGTCAAACCATTACAAACTCATACAAGGAGATAAAACAGACGTTTTACATGGTGAAATGTGACTGATGAAAACTTAGGAGCTTAATCCCACACCAGTTTGACCATGAATAACGTCGGGTGACGAGTCGGACATTTTTTTTCCACATTAGACTCCACAGAGAAGAAATCCTGTGCAAACTACCTGCTTAAATGTTCTCTACGTCAGAACTTATTCAGCAAATGTGTTTCCATCTCTGCTTTTGCGCATTAACTCTTACAGGATGGGGGAAATTGGTCTTGGCGGAGGTTTGAACTCTCCCAGTGCTTCTAGTTGTTTTTTTTTGTAAACTTCCTCTTGTAGTTAAAATAGTAACACTTCTCCGCAGGCGAGGCAACAGAGTGACTCACTGCAGCGTCTGTGCAACACTTTACAACTTCATCAGACTATTGGTTAAACATGAATAAATAAAAATAGTGTTGGAGGGAAGTTTTACTCTCTTTTTTTAAAAATCCCCTCTAATTGTGTGAATGCTGACTCAGCACAAAACACAAGATCTTGCTAAATGAGTACTTTTTACCACATCAAAATTTCTGTCCAATTAATACAGTTTCAGCCAGTTTTGTGTTTTCTATCATCAGCTGTGTTGGCCGCAAACGTCAGTCATTTGTTCATTTATTATTTGCCAAGAGATAATTTGCTGTCTTCACCTTTTAGCTGCAGGCAATGAGTTTCTATAGAACAGCTGGAGTGAGGCGAAACCATGTGACCATGTGAAGTTAAGCAGCTAAGAAAAAAGGACTGATGATGTAGAAATAATAAAATTATTATTAATAATATTAAAAACATATTATTAATATTTTACAGCCTGCAGGTCATAATAAACCTGCATCTTGCTTTGTCTAAATGTACAATGTGCACTTTTTAGAGGCAGCTCAGATTTTTTGTTGCATCAATTATTACATAAATATGTGTAAAATAAATACTAATGTATAAACATACATTATATCAAAAGCTTATTCGTGTGTTTATGTGGCACAGCAGCACAACAATTAAAAAACAAGAGCACCAGAGACACCGATAACAGCTCCTTTTTTTGGTAGTGCTGAATCAGTAGCTGCAAGCTGTAGCATTTTTTAAAATGTAATTTAAAGCTTGTCTTCTGAAGATGCTCTGTGTTGAAGGATCAGTGGATCTGTGTTCGACTACTCCACCTAGGCTGCATTTTTGAGCGCAGATCCACTGAGAAACTTGCTGTTTCAGCAAAATTTAAACTTTTGAGGTTAAACAAATGTTCATAATTAATTTAAAAGAACTACATGTTAAAAGGGGCATGGACATTTCTTTTTTTTGTATCGAAAAAATATTGAAC
>NW_013952410.1:63319-79916 GCF_001266775.1 Austrofundulus limnaeus | reverse complement strand
TTGCAGGCTCTCGGGTGAAAGTGAAAGTGAAACCTAACTGTCTGCTGAGCTCAACATTAGTTCTCACTCAGTGAAGCTCTTTTCAGATTAAAAATACCTTTGAGGAAATGTATTTTCAGACGCCAAGTAAACTGCATAATGGCATGAACATCCAAGACAGTTAAAATTACAATCAGCTGAAGATAAAACTATGAAAGGAAAAATAAAACTGGTTAAAAAATTTGTCAAAATATTTGTGTTAAACAGGAAGCAAAATGTGTTATTTTTGTTTTTGATGTAGTTTTATAATCACTACTTTTATTACATAGTGTTCTGAATGTTGTCTTCATGATTAAATACAGCAAAATAAACTATTTCAAAGGTAGTAATACGTTGTAATACTTGGTTTATTTACATAATGACTAATTGCTGGATGTTCGGCCCCTAAACTGTTGGCCTGCAGTAGCTGTGGCTCCCAGAGCAGTTTAATGAATAGTTCTGCTTTAAACATTGATTATTCCAGGATCTCCTGAAATACAAACAAAGATCATTTTAGAAACTAAAGTTTAGTTGTGATCTCTGGTTGTGAGCAGCAGATAAAAGTGACTGAACTCTGTTTAGATGGAAAAATAAATAGTTATAAAACCAAGTCAAACCCTGCATTATGTCACTTTTATTATCTATTGGATGTATTTTTTTATTTTTATGGACTTGGTTAGCTGGTCTCTTAATGAAATCTTGGAACAAATTTTTTCCCATGGGAGGACATGTCAAAGGTGGAACCTCTGTTCTGTTCAGTTCTGAATATATATAAAGATTCTGATCACTGGATTTCTACAGATTGGCTTGGTGGTCTCCTGGTGTTTTGAAAAACAGGGTCGTGGCTATTCAGGCCATTTTGCTGGCTGCCTGACCAATATGAAGGATTGCCGTTCTGTCAGCACTCAGACTCACGCCTTGTGCGAGCTGGAACTCTGTCTGCAAGCGGTTCTGCTGAGGGTCGCAGGGCGGCTGGACTTCGCTGGCCAGATGGAATTGATCTTGGAGAAGCTGATAGCTCGGCTCGGTGGGATTGTCCACATTATTTGTCTGATTGGAGACGCTACATTGGATGTACCAGCAGACATGAAGGCAGATGGAAAATTATTATTGTCTGCCTGACCACAAACATTTTCTTCTGTTCCCAAACAACTGATTCCATTTTCGGCCCTATATGGCCTTGAAGGGCTGTGGGTCTAATTTCTCCTGGATGTTTGTGTCGAATTGTGGCTCGGCCCCAAACTTCCCCCCCTCTTACTCCCATCTGTGATCTGGTTCCCGAAGGACAAGCTGAAGCTGCACAGAATGAACATTTAACATCATTACTCTGAACTATGGCTGGGCCGGTTTTTTGGGAACTAGATTCTTCGGACCCATTCTTCAGATATTCACACAAGTGCGTACAACATTCAGATACATACTTTCTAAACTCACTTATTTCTCCAGCTAATAAATGTGCTCTGTGCAGAGGTTTTTTTCTACAAATACCATAGTGTGTCACATTTAGTGACATAATATGATGTTGTGTTTTTCCCTCATCTATCCTTGTGTGGTATTTCATTTTTCTTTTAAGGGTTGCGCCTCCTGATGTCCTTTCATGATGATGATCCTTGCTCTGTGCAGGGTGTATGGCTGCAAGACCCGGGGCCTCTGTTCTCCTATGTTTGTTATGTTCTGTCTTCTTCTGAATGGGTGTTCTGAACTGTAATTTCATTGTGCTCTGTACAATGACAATAAGGGTTTATCTTATCTTGTCTTATCTGATCTCATCTTATCTAAAACTCAAAGTCCTTAAGACTTGCATTATTCACGGGAAGATTCATATTTGTATTTCATTTCTGAGTTTATTTCATAACATGTTGTAAGCAGTTTGAGGCCACTCTTCTAAATAAGCAGTTTGTCTCAGATATAGCTAATAATTATGTTTACTTACAAACACAAACAGAAAGACAGTTGAGTGTGAATTAAACTTTATTAAAATAGTGTTTATGTTCACAGATTTAATGGACAAACAATCACAACAATGATGGAAAAAAACACATTATTAAATCATCAACATTTGGTTAAATAAATACGTCCAAATAAATAGTTTTAAATATGACTGTATACTGTACATACGTTAATAATAAAAGTGCTCATTTATCATTAAAAAGAGGTGAATAAATTAAATTTGTTTAGCAGAAACAGCCGAGGTGAAGGAAACAACAGGAGGCCTGAAAGAGCAGACTGTGCAGAACGACACGATTTATCTTCAGTTTCATTTAATGACAAAATACCAGGAAAAAGAGAAGCCTGTTCACAACAAGAGACTTCAACAAGAATGCATTTGACAAAGCTTGAACAATAAAATAATCTGGAGGAGAAGCAGAAGCTTTTTTTCCTTTGGTATGAAGCTTAGCTGGTGATAACCTGCAAAACAAACGATGAGACCAAATGAGGAGAAATTTTGCATTAAACACAACAGATAAAGAATTTGTGCTCAGCATGTTTCTGGATTTTTTCTAACATTAGCTTCATGATTTCAAAGTTTCTTTTTTGTCTGAAAATATCTATCAAAACGTTGCAGCAGCTTTATCTCCTGTACGCAGGCATTTCTGCTCTTACTTGCAGGTAACATCCAAAAAAGGCATAAAATTGTTAAACAGCTGGGTTCAGCTCTGTCATTCATGGTTTTACTTCTTGCAGGTTTTTCTGTTTTTTTAAAAACAGTTTTTGGAAATGAAGTAAAGAATTCAGTCATTTGTTTCTGTTTATTAAAGTACCTGTGACGCACATATCCTTCAGATACAAAAAGTAAAAAAAAATCTTTATAATTAGTAAACTTGGCTTATTGCACATAATAGTACCCATTTTGTCACGTAACTGGCCTTTTTCTTTTGGATTTTGCCCAGCCAAAGTGAAACAGGAAGTGACATCAAAGGGGAACTCATTAATAAAATAAACTCTCTGGTCTTTGTTAATTAAAACAGTATCATTTAAGCTTTAATTCTTCATCATCTGTGTTTGATAGTGTCTCAAAATAATCTAAATCTACAGTCTGTGTTGTTAGCTGTTGTAACAACACTTTGTTTACACGCAGACATTCCCCTTTGACATCACTTCCTGTTACTTCACATGCAAATATCTCAACAACGGTTCATCTCAGCTGTGTGAAATTTGGTTTGCAATTTGTTATCAATGTTATGTTTCCAAAAATGCATTCATGTTTATTACAAAAATTTAATGTCCCAGGCCCTTTAAAAACCCACCTGATCGTGTGTGATGAGAACACACTCCGTCTTTTCACCAGAGAGGATGAATTCTGAGCGGCTGTTTAAGGTGAGGTACAACGTTTGGCTCACAGCCTGCAGGCCGTAGTCCCGTGAAGCGTTGCGGTTTTCCCTCTCGAACCAGAAGTCCATGGACGAGCTGAACACGTGTTCGTTTAGTTTTCTCGACATGTCACAAGAAACCTTCTCCAGCTGTGAACACACGCCAAAATAAAAGCATTTCACTGGTCAGCTTTGATGCAAGAACTTCATGTTAACAGGTGTCTTTGTGAGTTTCATGTCAATTTATTTAAAAAGCACAATTAAAAACATTTCAGTTGGAAGAAAGTTATGTACAATAAATAAAGGGGATCACAACAATAAAACCCAATGTTTTAGTAAAAAAAAAAGATTAAATTATTAAAAGTCAATGAAATCTGAAAAGTTATTTACAAATTTTCCTGAAACACAGCTCTGTAAGTTAGTACCAGGTTTGAGTCCCATTAAGTACTCAATATTTACTTGGTAAATATCTGGTACAATGTAACAAATCACTTCATAATACAGCCCAGTTTTTGTAGGTACTTACCTGATGAGTACCAGGTATGTACACTGTATGAACTAGGTACGCATCCATTAAGTACTTTGTATTTACTTGGTAAACATCCGGTAGTGTAACAAATCACTTTATATTACAGACCAGTGCTTGTAGGTACTTATCCAAGTACCATACCATGCATGAACTGGAAGGTACACATCCAATAAGTACCTGGTATTTACTTGGTAAATATCAGGTAGTGTAACAAATCACTTTATAATACAGCCCTGCATGTTTCACAATGTATAAAGTATGCAACAAGTTTGTACTTATAAAGTATTCAATAAGTACCCATGTTTACTCAATAGGTACCAACGAAGTATCCAGTACATATTCTCTAATTACTAAGTACCTACCTAGTAAATACCCATTACATTTCTAATATACTCCATAGAATACCTGGTACAGAGATTAGAACCCTATATTTATCAATTAAGTACCAAGTAAGTATTATATATTATACTATACTTATTATATTCTATATTTTACCTGCAAATTCTTTTGCCCGCCCACTTTCAGAGAATAACATTCGTTTCCATCAGGAAAATGAAAAGACACTTGGTTTTTGCCTTCGTCCTCTTCACGTCTCTTCATGACAACAAAACTCTCTGCAAACAGAAACAAAACAAAGTAAAACTTTCTGTCTGCGTCTCGTTGTCGGAGCTGAAGCGTTGAGCAGGACGATCCTCACCTGTCTGATTGTCCACGGCGCACAGCTTCAGGCAGCTTCGTGATCTGATGATCTGAGCATATTTCCCAGTTTTGGTCCTCAGAATAGTTTTCTTCAAGTTGACCAAGTGTTTTAAAAAGAGAGGGAAACAAATATTATCATTTTAACATCAAGTTCAGATTTATATGAAGCTTCTTTAAAACAAAGCAAATAAGGCACAAATGTTTGATATTTCCTCTTTGGAGATAAAAATGTAAAAATATTAACAATGAATTTACAAAAATATGGACCGTAAGACATCTTAATAATACATTTTAAACATTTAAAAACAATAAAAAGAGATGATGTCATTTATTTGTGCAGATTTGCTCATAAATTTAAAAATATTTATCAGACTTTCTGAACGTTTTTCTCAAAAAAAAAGTTTTTTTCACTAATTTTGATCATTTTTAGAAAAATGTTTCAGTTTGTTGAAGTCACTAAACTCTCATCTATAAATCAGTCAAAACAGAACAGATTATTAAAGAATTAAAGTCATTTGTAACAAACCTGCAAAAAAGAAAACAATCAAAATGCTAAACCTGAAAGTGGAATTGTAAAACATGAAAAAGGACAAACTAAATAAAATTGTCATATGAGAACAAAACATACAGTTTATCAGCATATCAGTTAAAACAAGATCTGCATTTGGTTATTTAGTTTTAGGTTTAATCCTTTGATTTGGTCTTTAAATCATCAGTTTCCAGTTTGAAGCATGTTTTTCTATTTTAAAATAATTTTTAACAAGCAGCGGACCAAAGTACCCAACAAATAAACTGCAATGAATAATAATAATAATAATAATAATAATAATAATAATAATAATAAACACAATAAATAAAAATACAAAAAAACCTGCAGTACTTTCTTACTTTCATGAGTAAAAATAAAAAACTTCTCAAACAGACGAGTGAATTCTTACCTCCATTGAAAAGTTTCTGCCAGTTGAAGTTTGAACTTCAGAGGAAAGTAAAGCTGTGTAGTATTTCACCTCCAGGCTGTAGTATTTATACAGACAGGAAGGGTGGACCAGAAATGCATCAAGGAATGACACTTCATCAATTCAATTTCAGGAATTCAGTGCTCTCCTTTAAAAAGTTAATTTTTTTAATTGATTAAACTTTTTTGCAAAGGGAAAAAAGTTCTTTTATTATTATTTTGGGCTGGAGTTTACATGAAAGTAAAGGAAATGATGCTATTTTTCAATCCTGGCACCTAAAATTAATTTATTCATCTCAGTCTGTTATAACTGTGGCCATCATCAAAGCGATGATCTCTATCTTTGTATTTTACTTTCAAACACGAAGAGTAAAAAACATTTTACAAAACGTTATGAAATGTGTTTTTACCAAAAGAAAAAAAAATCTATAAACCAACATTTGTGTCGAAGTTTAACAAGGTAGAATTTGTGTCTCTTCTGCTCCAACCCAGTGAGCTGTCAATCATCTGGCCCCGCCCCCTCCTGGTTGCAAATATTATTACTCAGAAGAAAACTGGTGTTTAAACAGTAAATGAGGTCACAAATGTAAGTCTCCACCTAGAATTAAATAAAAATGTTAATCTGTAGTCAAAAATACTGAAGTGTTTTAGTTTATTTGGAGGTCTGACATCAAACAGCTGCAAGTTGTCCTCTTCTCCAGTTCACAGTGAAAATTCAGGTTTTAAATGTCGTGTGAATGTTTATTCAGGGTTCACATTGATGTCTTCCTGTTTTATGCAATAGTAAAAAATTTTTTCTGTTTTAGGCACGTTATGACATATTACGACTTCAGCTCATTACTCACCTCAAATGTTTTACCTGAGAAATTGTGTCGTTTTAGGGAAGAAGAAGAAAAAAGGGTGGACTGCTCTCTCCAGGCTGGGGCTGAAGTCCTGCCTCAAGTGGAGGAGTTCAACTTGTTTCATCACTGTCATATCCTTGTAAAGTTTAACATTGTTTTGAGAACTTAATCAAATTTACAAATATATGTCTGCTTTTCAAGATTATTCATGGTTCAGCTGCACCTCCCTTAAAAAGATTTGTATCCCTTAACTCTGGGAAAACATCTAGAGTCACAAGTTCAACTGTTCGTGGTGAGTGTCGAGTTCCTACATGTAAAACTTCCTTTGGTGAATCAGCTTTTTCTGGTGTTGTTTTACAACAGTGGAATACTTTGCCAACAGAACTATTGATATGTACAGATTTTCATGTACGACAAAACAATGGCTTCTCCTAAATCAAAGCTGCTCTCAGAACTGATGTGAGTGGAGTATTTGACTTTAAGAGTTTGTAGGATGACTTGTTGTAGAGTAATTCTTGCTTTTGGACATTGTAGACATGTTTAACTGCCTGAAATTATTTTTAATGAGTGGTTAGTCTTTTTAATGTATGTTTTTCTTCCATAAGTGGTGTTCATGATGACATCTTTTTGGGAGCATGGATGATTATAAATTGATTTTATATTGATTATGATTGTATGCCTTTGTATTGTACGTTTATGATGCCTTTTGATTTTTTTTTCTTCTTCTTTTTTATTTTATAATATTGTGTGGGCTGGGTTTGGGTCTACAGGTGGAAATTAGCACCAGAGCTATAACCTGATACAGTGCATCTTTCCTTTTATGGCTAATACATACTGTATATTGTCCCTGTTTTAAATAAATACAGCGGGTAAAATAAGTATTGAACACGTCACCATTTTTCTCAGTAAATATATTACTAGAGGTGCTGATGACATGAAATTTTCACCAGATGTCGGTAACAACCCAAGTGATCCATACATACAAAGAAATCAAACCATAAATGTCCAGAAATDAAGTTATTTGTAATAATGTGGAATGGCACAGGGAAAARATATTGAACACATGAAGAAAGGGAGGTGTAAAAAGGCATGGAAAGCCAAGACACCAGCTGAACTCTCTCAGTAATTAGAAAACAAGCCTGCCCCTTGTCAGTGCAAATTAATATCAGCTGGTTCAGTCCCAAATGATGACCAGGTATCACACAAGAACCATCTGATGATGGGTAAAAGTAAAAAGCTCTCTCAAGACCTTCACAACCTTATTGTTGTAAAGCATAATGATGGCATCGGTTACAGAAGAATGTCTAAACTTCTGAAGGTTCCAGTGAGCACTGTTGAGGCCATAATTCAGAAGTGGAAAGAACATTATTTCACCATAAACCGACCACGACCAGGTGCTCCTCACAAGATTTCTGACAGAGGAGTGAAAAGAATTATCAGAAGAGTTGTCCAAGAGCCAAGGACCACTTGTGGAGAGCTTCAGAAAGACCTGGAATTAGCAGGTATGATTGTTTCAAAGAAAACAATAAGTAATGCACTGAACCACCATGGCCTGTATGCACGCTCACCACGCAAGACTCCACTGCTGAAGAAACAGCATGTTGAAGCTCCTTTAAAGTTTGCTGCACAACATTTAAACAAGCCTGTGTAATACTGGGAGAATATAGTCTGGTCAGATGAGACCAACATTGAACTGTTTGGATGCCAGAATACACATCATGTTTGGAGGTCAAATGGCACTGCACATCAGCCCAAAAACACCATACCAACAGTGAAGTTTGGAGGTGGGAACATCATGGTGTGGGGCTGTTTTTCAGCATATGGTACTGGCAAACTTCAAATAATTGAAGGAAGGATGAGTGGAAAAATGTACAGAGACATTCTTGATAAAAATCTGCTTCCATCTACCAGGATGATGAAGATGAAACGTGGCTGGACATTTCAGCAAGACAATGAGCCCAAACACAAAGCCAAGGAAACTCTCAGTTGGTTTCAGAGAAAGAAACTAAAGCTGCTGGAATGGCCCAGCCAATCACCTGACCTGAATCCAACAGAAAATCTATGGAAAGAACTAAAGATCAGAGTTCATAGAAGAGGTCCACGAAACCTTCAAGATTTGAAGACTGTTTGTGTGGAAGAATGGGCCAAAATCACACCTGAGCAATGCATGCCACTAGTTTCTCCATACAGGAGGCATCTTGAAGCTGTCATTGACAACAAAGGCTTTTGTACAAAGTATTAGATAAATTTCAGTAAGTGTGTTCAATACTTTTTCCCTGTGCCATTCCACATTATTACAAATAACTTCATTTCTGGACATTTATGGTTTGATTTCTTTGTATGTATGGATCACTTGGGTTGTTGCCGACATCTGGTAAAAATTTCATGTCATTAGCACCTCTAGTAATATATTTACTGAGAAAAATGTTGACGTGTTCAATACTTATTTTACCCGCTGTAATAAAAAGAAAAGGTTGTAAGGATCTTGGGGTTTTGTTCAGGAGTGAGGGAAGAATGGAGCATGAGATTGAGAGACAGATCGGTGCAGCATCTGGTTTGTTGTGATGAAAAGGGAGCTGAGCTGTAAAGAGAACCGGTCAGTCTACGTTCCTACCCTCACCTATGGTCACAAATAGGGATGTCTCGATCAGACACTCAGTATCGGTGGCAGATATAAACATTTTTTTTAAAATGGGTAGAATCGGATTTAGTCATGTGATCGGGACAATCCAGTTTTCAGCATCATCATGCTTTACAACTGCCATTAAGAAGTCAAGACGCACACAAGTATGTAACTATGTCCACAGTGTGGGAACACTTTTCAATGGAAAACAATGATGCTGAAACTGCATCTTGCAAAATCTGCAAACTGGATGTTTCTTGTGGGAACAGCAGGGCTCGCTTTAATACTACCAACCTTGTCACTTGGAAAGAAATAAAAAATATATATATATATATCGGATCGGTATCGGAAAGCCTAATCATTAAAAAAATYGGATTGTATCAGGAGCCAAAAAATCTGGATCGGGACATCCCTAGACACAAACTTTGGGTAGTGACCAAAAGAGCAAGATCATGGTCAAAGTGAGTTTTCTCTGCAGGGAAGCTGGACTCAGTGATCCGGGAGGGACTTAGAGTAGAGCCACTGCTCCTCCACATCGAAAGGAGCCAGTTGAGGTGGTTTGGGCATCTAGTAAGGATGGACTCCTCCCTAGGTAGGTGGGAGGAGACCCCGAGGAAGACCCAGGATATGTTGGAGAGACTATTTCTCTCTGCTGGCCTGGGAACTCCATGAAGTCCTCCCAGAGGAACAAGAAGAGCTGGCTGAAAGAGAGGTCTGGGCTTCCCTGATCAAGCTGCTGCCCCTGAGACCTGACTTCGGATAAAGTGGAAGATAATTGGATGGATGGATGAATGGATGGAAAAAAAAGGTTTTGGATTTAGTGGTCGTGACAGATTTTAGAACCAAATACATCCAGTAAAAAAGACCTGGATTTGTTGCTGTAAAAGGTTTTGAAGTGTGTAAAACTCAAAATGACAGTTTTCTAAAATGAAAAAGAAATATGTTGCAATTCCTTAGTTTCAGCATTTATGATTCACAGTGTTGCTTAATGAACGAAACGTCAAAATACCCACATCAGGATACTCAATTCTAGATTGTACCGGTTCGACACGGCGCGTTGAGAAAGTTTATGTTGAGTGATCCTGATGTCTGGAGACGGCGAGTCCTCGCATGTAAACCTCTGCAGTACGATTCTAAAAAAAATGCTTCTTTCAAATAAAATGATTTATCCACATAAAACATAAAAACGTTGCCAAACTGTAATTACACATCTGGAAAATAAACCTGCATGTGTTGCATCATCGGCATAATGCAGACTGAACGATACTGATTCAGTTTCATTTCCAGAATCTTGTTCAGAATCACGTAATCAGTTTCCCCTGACGCTGTGGTTTTAACAGTTTAATAGTTAATTGTTGTTTGATCTAAAAACAACAGGTTGATTCTGCCTGTTTGATGAAGATTAATGACGACATCAAAGGTTTAAAACGTGTGTACTTTAATTACTTTGTACACGTCAATATTTAAGAACACAACAAACAAACCTTACAGAAAACAAAGGAGAAATAGCTTTTAAAAGCCAACAAATCAAGCGTTCTGGTAAGATGTGATAAAAACACAACATGTAAACTCATCAGACTTGAAGGAGATGACATCACACGGGGTCGTCATAAACCAGCTGGACAGAAACTTTGTCGCCGAGCGCTTCGTTCTCTCTGTAAACGTACATCGTCGCGTCGTTAGCGGGCGGGATGTCCTCCCCGCTCTTCCGCTCGTCGCTGGTTTCGTTGTTCTCCTCGGCGATGAGGTCGCTGTACGAGGCCACGCAGACGTCGTGGTCCTGGAGGGACGCCGGGTAATGCAGCGAGGCTCGCTCGATCCGCACCGAGCGGCGGACCGGAGTGAAGAAGCGCACCTCGTAGCCGTTGACTCTTACAGGCTGTCTGTGCTGACTCGGGGGACCACTGAGGGACAAATAAAGAGTTGGAACTCAGGATGCCTGTAAAACCAACACCAACCATTTTGTTTTCATATTACATGTCCGGGTCTATAAATAAACACTTTTGTTCTGATGAGTCCCGGTCGTTTCAACTTTAAAAACAGTGACATCATGTTGGCACACTCACTGCATGTCTCTGCTGTCTGGGACTACAAATAGGGGGACACCAGGGACAGTTGCAACACTTTTTACATTTGACTCTGTTACTCAGAGATGGTTTGAATTAGACAAACCAATCCAAAACCAGTCCTGGACCAGTTCTTCTGTTTTTGTCTGTCTCTTTCCTGTCCTCCAACCAGCCGGTCGAGGCAGATGGTCTCCGGTCCTGAGCCTGGTTCTGCTGGAGGTTTCTTCCTGATTAGCAGGGAGTTTTTCCTCTCCACCGTTTGCTCAGGATGGGAGACTGTGATGAAGTGATTCAACACAATCTGCTGGTTTCTTCTTTACATTGTTCTTTTTATGTACAGTGCCCTGAGATATGTTGTGACTTGGTGCTAAATAAATAAACTTGAACTTGAATAATTTGCATTTGAAAATGAAAAGTCAGATGTTGCAACTGACCCCGGGGACGGGGACAGTTGCAACATTGTTTGGAGGTGGTTACAACATGTTATCAATACAATATATTTCACTGTAAATATAAGTTTTATTATTTTTATATTTATATTATTGCTAAATTAATAAAGAACTGTAAGTTATGATATTACAGTGTTATTTATTTATTCTTTTTGATCAAATGATGAATTTAGATTTGCTTTGATGAGTAGATCTTATATACAGATGTCAAAGACTCTAATTCAAGTTAATTCAATTCAAAATACTTTGCTGATCCCAGAGGGAAATTAGGTAGGTTTTAGGTTTTTTTAGGTATTTGATATAAAATACATTTGGCTTTTAGAGACAAGAATCACAGAACAATTTGTGAGACAGTTAACTTTTGTTTAGCCTATTGTCACTGTACGCCTACATTATGCAACATTTACAAAGAAACAAACTGGGATTTAAAACCATTGTTGAAAACAACAACTGTAGAAAATACATCTTAAACACTTTTATGTTTTAAACCAGTGGTTCCCAAAGTTGGGGTCGGGACCCAAATTGGGGTCCTGAAACATCAAGTTGGGGTCCTGAAAAGATTTTCTAAATTAATTATATTTTTGCCTTAGTTGCCTAAAATGTATAAATGTAGAATAATAAATATTGTTATTATGCCCATGTTTAGTTGACCTGATACAAATGTTTATCATCCAAAATTGTGGGCACAGATCTCTGCTACTGTTATTTTGTGGGTCAGAAGATGAAAAGTTTGGGAACCACTGCACTTCAGAAATCAATTTAAAGGGTAATAAAATAATTTGTGATGTAATATTTTCCCTATAATTATTACAAAAACATAAAATAAGTATAAATAAGTACATTTGTGTAGCCTTTGGTTTTAGGGTTATTAACAAAGTTTGTGTACTACTACTCAGACCAGTAATATTTGGGGTCACAAGTTTTTGCCATGAATATTTTGTGGGTCAGAGGATAAAAAGTTTGGGAAACACTGTTTTAAACTATAAAACTGTCATGAATACACAATACCCTTTTAAGTGTAAACTTAATTTAAACATCTTAATATCATCTGTATGTGCTCTGTTTTTATATGGATTTATCATATGGGGACAGTTACAACAACTGTTACAACTGTCCCCCTTCCTGTCAGCCATGATAAAACCTCATGTGTTAGCTAAATAAGCTGATCTTGATACATGTTAACTATATTAGTTAAAAGTCAACATATGACTTGTTTAAACCATATAAGTTTGAGCTGAATCACAAAAACAGTGACAGCAGTACAACAAAAATAAAGCTGGGCAAAAAAAAATAAATACTTTGGTTCCTCAAAAACAGTTTTTTCCAAATAAATCCTGGAGCAGTTTTTTAATCTGCTTACTTTTTCTCTGCAAGGTGGGACATCTAACTGAGCATGTACAGTGTGTCATCACTCTAGCTTGTTTCTGTTTGGAGAAAAATGACATGTTGCAACCGTCCCTTGTTGCTACTGTCCCCGGTCTCCCCTACATTATATTATATGAATATAATGCTATTAGGTAGTCTGGAAGTACGAGGCACTAAGTGTAAGATCAAATAAAAAACATGAAAAAAAGAGCCACTAACATATTTTCATTACCCAGCTCATATTCCACTAAAACTTTATATTAGCTCATTGTTCCTACCTACATGTTGCACATTTTTACTAAATATTAAATTTAAATGTTTTAAATTCAAAATATAAATCTTAAATCTTAAATGTTGTAATTGTCGAAGTTCACATTTAAATATCTTGGAATGGAATGCAGCCTTTGCTGTTGGTGCTCGCCTCTTGTTAGCAGCGGTTAGCGTTAGCTGAACAGGACGATGTCATCGTCTTACGACTAACGTGAATGTCAAAAATTAAATTGTTGAAAACATTATAGGTGGTAGCCTTTGCTGTAGGTGCTCTCCTCTTGTTATGACATCATCATCCTGAAATGAAAGAAACCGCTAACACTGCTAACACTTCCCTATAAGACATCAAACTTCCGGTTGTGTCCGGTGTCTTACGCACTTCAAACAACCGGACCACAGGTACTACCCATAATGTTTTCAACAAACACACTTCGTATTTAATTTTTAGCATTTAGTTTTGTCGCAGGATGATGACACCATCCAGTTTAGCTAACGCTAACCGATGCTAACAAGAGGCGCGCACCAACGGCAAAGGCTGCGTTCCATTCCAAGATAATATAAATTTCAACACTTACAACATTTAAGACTTAACATTTACATTTAGATTTATACATATGGATTTAGAATTTAACACTTAGAGAAAATATTTAGTAAAAATAAGCAAAATGTGAGAACCGTGAGCTAAATACCACTAAAATGTTAAACTAGGATTTTGCATTCAGAAAGTGAGCTAAATAATGCAACATTAACATTTTATTTTACACTTGGCCCCTCATACAGGAGCATCCACGATGTAAATTCACAGAACTACTCCTACTTCGAGGCTGGACAAAAACAGAAGAAGTACTTATGCTTTCTGTCATCGCTACTGTTGTTCTTTTCCTGTTCGGTTTCACTTGTAAACAACATCATGTAAACTGGGCCACAGCTTCTTTTAAAGCCAAACTTCAAGGCAGAAAATGTTTATTTCTTGTCTCTGTAAACACGATAAGTGGATTTGCCTTTTATTTTCTTTGGAAATCTGATCAATCTAAGACATGCAAAAACATAAGATGTTTTCTTCCCGTCAGGTTACTGATGAAATAGTGAGGTAGTTACTGAACGAGCTCCTAAACCTGAGCCCAGGTGTCCTGAAGAACCAAACGTACCCAGGAGTCTTGGTGATCTTGTACTTGACCACAGAGGAGTCTCCTTTCTCTCCATTAATGAGCGCTCTGACGGGTTTGGGGGTCAGCAGGGGATTGATGATACCATCTGGAGTGTTTTCAGCTGAAGAAATGTGTTCTTGGTTTTCGTTCTCTTCAACAATAAACAAATAAATAATCAATTAGACTTGTAGTTTCCTCAGTTTGTTAAAAACCCACTGGCTAAAATGTCAGTTAAATTTGACATCACTTTAAAAAACAAATATACACCTTTAATTGAAAAGAAAAGCTTTATTTGTAACGTGTACCTTGGATCTCGTCCTTTTTCTTCAGAATGTCAAAAACCACTGATCTCAGCTCGTCTACAGGCTGAGAGAAGAAAAGAACAAGTTAATACAGATTTATTTTAATTTGTCATAGATTTGAACAAAATGCAACAATTATAAACATAAAAAACCTTCAGGCAGTTTTTCTGAAACTCTAAAATCAGATTTGATCTGTTTTTATCTTCTGAACTCATTTTCAAATGAATAAACTTGGTGCTACATTCTTCTGTTAGCTTTTCATCTGTTTTGCATCTGACAGCAACTAAACTCAAACTGAACTCAGAGGCTCAGTGTGTTAAAATCAACATTACAGTAGCAATCAATAGTTTGCTTTGCCAAATTGAGCATTTTTCTACCAATCACTGTATTATTGTGTTGTTTATTTACTGTTACTCTAAATACACAATGAGAGGAATTGAATTAAAGTTATTACACTAAAATGTTTAAATACAGAAGCTTCAAAAACAATATTTTTCCCAGTGATGTTTTCAGACCTTAAAATTTGTTCTAATTAAGATGAAAATTACATATTAATAAAAGCTAATAGACACAAAAAGTGTTTTTAAGCCTTGGAATAGCTTTGATCGAACTGTATGAATTTTAATTTGAGTTTATTTTTTCTAAATAGTTGATGTTTAGAAAACTTTTTTTTCTCTAAGAGGATGGTTGTTAGATTTTTTGCATAAAGAATAAGAGCACAGAAAACTTTTCAGGTGTTTTACCTCCAATACAACACGGACGGCCTCTTCGAACATGGGCAGCACATCCAGGTCTCCTTCTCGCTCCATCAGGCGAGCTCGACAGATCCAGTATTTGGCAAACTTCTGAGACAGCGGTGGCAACCGTGAGAAAATCTGCCTCACCTGGTCTGGAGGGCAGCCCTGTGGACGGGAGACAAACGCTGAAGTTAGAAATTCTCCTTGAAAAGCTGAATCAATACGGCATTAGAGGACCAGAACTACAGTGGGTAACTAGTTATTTGAAAGATAAGAAATGGTTTTATCTGAACTCTGATATACAATATTACATATGGAGTTCCTCAAGGTTCTGTACTTGGTCCCAAGTTATTTCTTTTATATGTGAATGACTTGGTAAATGTGTTGGGGCTTTTTAAATGTGTTTTATTTGCAGATGAAGCTTTTTTGTTTGGGTGAAGATATAGAACGGATGTTGGAGATGATGCAGACAGAATTTGTAAAAATACAAACTTGGTTTCAACTTAATAAACTATCATTAAATTTTGATAAAACTTGTGGTAAATGTGATATTCGGTAATAGAAAGCAAACTATCAACATAGAGTTGATGGTGTTGAGTTTTGTAGAGTTAGAGAGGTGAGGTTTTTGGTGTTTTAATTGATAAATTATTTAATAAAAATAGCTAAATCTATTGCAGTATTGTACAAAGTAAGGGAGTTATTCAATGATAAAGCTCTGTATATGTTGTATAATGCAATAATTGTTAGAGACATTATAATCACCCAGCAAATATATTATTTCATCAATTGAACTTATTAAAGTTCTAGGACTTGGCTGATTACATTTTGCAGGTTATGTATAAGGCACATAAAAACATATTACCTTTAAACATCCAATAAAATTTTGTTAAGAGAGAGTTATTATAATCTTAAAGGGATGGAGATGTTTGTAGAACTTAAATTTCAAACCAGTTTGAAGGAACAGTGTACTTCAATCCAAGGAATGAGATTATGGAATAATCTGGAGAGTGATGTTAAAGATGCCAGAAACTTTAAGTGTATGTTTAAGAGAATGATAAAAGTTGGTCTGTTGAAGAAATATGAAATATTATAATGTGTCTCTATACTAATTGTTGTTCAAGAAGAATTTGATGTTTTTGTTTTGTTTTTGACTTGAAGATTGTTGTTTAAATTTTTTGGGGGGAAAAAGGGGCAGATACAGTGGTTTGCAAAAGTATTCATACCCCTTGAACTTTTCCATATTTTGTCACATTACAACCACAAACATAAATATATTTCACTGG
>NW_013952410.1:60116-62101 GCF_001266775.1 Austrofundulus limnaeus | reverse complement strand
TTCCAGTGAAATATATTTATGTTTGTGGTTGTAATGTGACAAAATATGGAAAAGTTCAAGGGGTATGAATACTTTTGCAAACCACTGTATAAGATTTATTTCTTCTGCCTTTTATTTTGTGATTTGTATATTTTATTGTATACAGAATTTATTTTGTTTTTAAATTATGAAGTCTCAATCAATCCATCAAAAACTGCAGTGAGCTTCATGGAGGGCTTTGCTACAATCTATTTACTTAATGTTCAACATACGGGTCGGGCTGCATCTCAGACGTACCTCGGCCAACAGTTTGATGCAGTCAGCGAGGGTTCTGTCCACAGCCTGGATGAGGGAACGGGCGTCCTCCTCGGCCTTCATGGAAACCCAGAACGGTTGAGCTACAGACACGGCACGCCTGACCGGAGTTTTCACCGGCATTGGAGGTCGTTTGTAAGAAATTCCTTTAGCCTCTCGCCACTCCTTGAGTTTTTTCCTGGATTAGACACCCGAATGCAGGTTAGGTTTTTATTTTTCCCTCCCAACAGGCAGGCAGCTAATCAATGTTCAGTTCTACTTACAGTCTTTCCTCCTGGGCAGTCGTCTTCTTTCCTTCGGTCTGAGGAACCTTGGCTGTGACCTTCGGTGTCTTTGTGACCGCGGCCCGGCCTGTGATGCTGACGGACCTGGAAGGCTGCGGTTCGGTCTGGGACAGTATCGGTGCAACCGCACATTTTGGAGGTGCTCGTGGTGGAAGGACGTTTGCAGAACTTGTCTCTTTATTTGTTTTGGTTTTCCCTGCTGGCTGGGTCACAACCGTCGGCTTCAGCCTGCTGCCAGTTGTGGAACTGGATGTGTTTGTCCTTGAGGCAGCTTGTGGAGCGGCACCAGATGTTACCTTTATGGACATACTGGTTAAAGCCCTCCCTTCTGGCCTCGCTGGTGGTGCTTTGGCCTTAAAGGAGGCAGAGGTGACCCTCAGCCCACCTGAATGCTGACTCTTACAAGCTGGCAGAGTCTGTTTATCTAGAGTCGGTTTGGGGTTGGACTTGTTCTGAGGTTGAACTTTAGCTCCAGCCGTTGAATTTAAAGCAGGTTTCTGGCGGAGGGAGGCTGAAGCTGTGCTGCAGGCCTGCACCTTCCTAACAACAGAAGCAGTGCTGATAGTTTTACGTGACGCGGCACTGGGTCGTGGCAGATCTGATTTTGTATTCCTGGGCTGGATGACGGCAGGGGTGAGTCCTGTTTTTGTTTTGACAAGCGGGCCCATGCTGATCCGACTGCCGGCTGTTTGAGCCGTGGTGCAGTTTGAGTTAAGGTTACATTGGAAACTTGACTTTGCTCCGGCTGTAGACGCTGCGGCTGAAGATGCTTGGCCTGAAGCGTGACCTCTTACGATCGTCGGCTTCTTCAGGGTGCCGGCTGCAGTCGCGTTGGGTTTGGAAACAACCACAGTGTACGTTTTCCTAAGAAGTGGGTTTTGATAAGGTTTCGGCTGTGGTGGGGCGATGCTCGATGATGAACGAACAGTGTTCTCTTTTCCTTTTTGTGTACCGCCTCTAACGTTTACTGTGTTAGAGACACCAAACGCACTTCTGACAGGGTTTTGACTGGACTGAGCGATCAAAGTTGGACCTTTTGAGTCTTTAAATTTGTCGGCTGAGCTTTTGTTTTCCTTTCCAGTAACAACCTGTAGAAACAAAAATGTATAAAAACAATGGAAAAATAAATCTAACCTCGAGTGTCCTGATGCATCTCAGTAATCCAGGTAAAAACATCAAAAAGAAAAAAATTGTATAGGTCTTCTGGACGGGTTCTTCTCTAATGAAACGTTTCGTCTCTTCTCCAAGAGTCTTCTTCAGTCTGAGAGTTTCAGGCAAAAGTCAGACTTTTAAGCACTGTAGTTAAATTAGACACATCTAATGGCCAGAACTCTGCAGTTTTCACTCATTTACAGGCCAGCGGTCACTCTTTCAGAGATGAGGATGTTCTCATTCTTGATAGAGAGG
>NW_013952410.1:57462-59289 GCF_001266775.1 Austrofundulus limnaeus | reverse complement strand
CTTTCAACCCACTTTACAACATATTTAGGTATCTACTTTGACCTGCTTTAAAAAAAAGTAATGTCAAAAATTTTTCCTTTACAGATTTGCTTGAATGTATTTACAGATTCACAATGACACCATTTTGTATAGATTGTTTAGTTTGATTCAACTGCTTCACATTTGAACTGTATTTGGTGAATGTAAAAACAGTTTCCATGAGCTTTTAGCCAAGATACTTAGGTTTCTTTTGATACCAAACATGTCCAGGTTCAACTGACAGATCTTAAGTTAAAAGAAATAGAGAACTGGAAAAACTGTTTTGCCCCCGGGGGCATGGGGCTCAAGAGGTTAAAGGTCATAACAGGACAATTAAAACAAGACTAAAACATGTATATCTTGTTTTGAAGAGTTACATGAAAAAAATATAAAAAATCTCTTCGCTTCAAAAGCAATAAGGGAGCAGAACCTTTTAGAAATATTCGCAAAATTGCATCTGAACGAACCCCAGATTATCCCAGGAATATTATTTATGTAACATTTTAGTTGTGAAGTTATTCTTCCTGTGAACAGACGTGTAAATACACGTCCCAACACATTTTAAATCAGATATGAAAACGATCACTACGGTAATGTGGTGGTGGGTGGTCACGCAAACTTACGAAGGCTAGACCGTCTCAATTCACAGCAGTTAAATGCAGCCCTACCCGGTCTGGGAAGAACGTGGTCCACGTGGCCCAGCTGGGCTACGTGCTCATGAGGACCCAGCCTATGTCCTTTGGACAGATCAGACCAAATTTGTTTACCCCTCATGCAGCACACCTCATACTAAAATTGACCTTTTTTTTTTCGTTAAAAATATTCAACTGGTAAAACGTAGAGGTAGGCCTGTCACGATAACAAATTTTACTGGGCGATAAATTGTCTCAAATTGTCCTGAGGCATCTCAGTAATCCAGGTAGAAAAAAAATCAAAAATCAAAAATAAGTAGGTCCTCTGGACGGGTTCTTCTTTAGTGAAACGTTTCATCTCTCCTCCAAGAGACTTCTTCAGTCTGATTTTCAGGTGAACTCAGCCCTCTTTTGCATGTGACAAGAGCTAATCAAGCCTATTGTTAGGTGATGGCCCTCTTTTGCATGCGACTAAATAGAGCTAATCAAGCCTATTGTTAGGTGATGGCCCTCTTTTGCATGTGACTAACCTGTTTGTCCATGTGGAGTTCACCTGAAACTCATCAGACTGGAGAAGTCTCTTTGAGGAGAGACGAAACGTTTCACTAAAGAAGAACCCATCCAGAGGACCTACATGTACTTATTTTTTATTTTTGATGTCTCAGAAATTTTCGCGATAAACGATAATATTGTTGGAGACCAGTTTAAATTAACAGAATGATATAACCCCTGTTTACGGAAGTTTACATTAAAATTTACATGGTGTAAAAAGAAAAAAATAACTGGTGACAATCCCAAGGCGCCAGAAAACTGAAGACGCTCCTCTGGCTAAATGTCTGTTCACAGGTTTTTATGATGTTAGGAGACAATGCCCCTGACAAAAAAAAGTGGGTAAAATAAGTACTGAACACGTAAACATTTTTCTCAGTAAATATATTACTAGAKGTGCTAATGACATGAAATTTCCACCAGATGTCGGTAACAACCCAAGTGCTATGTATGGATCATTTCTGGACATAAGTGTCCAGAAATGAAGTTATTTGTAATAATGTGGAATGGCACAGGGAACAAGTATTGAACACATGAAGAAAGGGAGGTGTAAAAAGACATGGAAAGCCAAGACACCAGCTGAACTCTCTCAGTAATTAGAAAGCAAGCCTGCCCCTTGTCAGTGCAA
>NW_013952410.1:54440-56027 GCF_001266775.1 Austrofundulus limnaeus | reverse complement strand
GATCACTTGGGTTGTTACCGACATCTGGTGAAAATTTCATGTCATTAGCACCTCTAGTAATATATTTACTGAGAGAAATGGTGACGTGTTCAATACTTATTTTACCCGCTGTACCTGACACCAGAGTTCACTCCTCTCTACGCTAAGAAGTAAAAAAGAGGGAAACACAAAGAAAACAAACAAGCAGGCAAATGAAAATTATTGTCTTCATTTTAATTTACATTCCTCAGTTTAATTTATCATACAGTTAATTGATTTGTTATTTACTGTTACAGGCTTACGGGTTACTTGAAAACACCATTTGAACTGTGAAAATTTAACAAGGTCAAAACGCACATCTAACGCGTTAATATTTATTAAAAAGCTCGTGTCATAGATGAGCTTTATGATCCTAAAGGAGAGTTTAGCATGAATCCGTTCGGAGCAAACACGTCGGGTCTGTATAACGATGTAAATTTAAATGTATTTTCGAGCACAGAGTTGGAGGGGTCATGATCTGGGCTTGCAGTCATTAAGTCAACAACACGCTCCTCTGTAGACGATTCTACGGGGTCATATCATAAGAGGATAGTGAATTTAAATAAAGACAAAGCAGCAAACCTATAACTGAATGACACAAAAAACATATTAAGGTGTCACAATGGTTTACAAAACGTGTGTGATGCACGAGAACAGAACACTCCCCTGTGAGTAAACTGAGATTTGATCTTTTAAAATCATCATTTTCAGTGACTAATTGCACGAATACAAACACGCAGACATTACCTGACGCAGACAGTTCTGGAGAGACGGCCTGAAAAGACAAATAAAATTAATAAACATATTAATCGACTTAGACAGAACATCAACGGGTGACAAATATTTGCGTGAATTCTTACACAGAGGTGGGTTTCAGTTTTCCCTTTGCTGCCAAATATTCCATCAGCTTCTGTTTACGCAGCTCTGTGACAGAAAGTTCAACAGGAATTCAGTCGTGGGTGGATGAATGACTTCTCAAAACAATAATGTAAACATCAATTTTAAGATTTATATTACACATATAAACTGAGCCACTCATGTGTTTGCATTATCTGTATATGAAGAGGTGCAGTTAAATAGTTAAATTTTGTTGTAACCTTAGATTACAGAGCAGGAGTCTGGGATTACAGTCAACAAAACATGATTTTATTGGGACTATTATACTTGGGCCAGACAAATTAAGAAGGTACAGTTTTAAGAGATGGATTTTCATTATATTTATAGAAATAAGTTAAGATGTAATGAACAGATTAAAATGTTTTATTTAGAAACTCATAAGTGTAAAAGGGCAGATGACAAAATCATGAACCTATATTAAAGTCCTGAGACATAAGCAACATGGAACTTATCAAAACAACAAAAGGCACTTTGCCTTTGAAGACTGGACGTTAGGGTTGGGCAATATCGGCAAAAAAATTAATCGCGATTAATTGTGCTATTTATCTGATAACTATTAATTTGACGATTAATCCCCTGGAGTCCCTGAACACCCTTATGTCCTGGTAACATGACCAATTTAGTGGGAAAGATTTGCTGTTTATAAAAAATTGTTCCAAATTGTGTGAAAAT
>NW_013952410.1:53257-54430 GCF_001266775.1 Austrofundulus limnaeus | reverse complement strand
GCCTGAAACTCTCAGACTGAAGAAGTCTCTTGGAAGAGAGACGAAACGTTTCATTAAAGAAGAACCCGTCCAGAGGACCTGTACAATTTTTTTCTTATCGAACACAGAAGTTTCAGAGTTCAAAAGTGGAAAGCAATATTTTCATGTAAATATAATTTTTAATTTGGTGCTTTCCATTGTCACAATTAGACACTTCTAGCCAATAATTATTTGTAACTGCAATCAAAATATTTTTGCCTCCATGTATTTTATGGCTGTACTGAATATAAATAAAACTTAAATAAAATTTCACCAAAACCTGCGTAAAACTTTTATTTTCCCCAACACGGTAACACTAACTTATCCAACAGTGCTTTGCTCTATTTTAGTTTTTTTGGATCTACTTATCAGAAAGGACATACAGTTTTCACACAGCTACATTCAGAAAACAGCAGTCCTGGCTAACAGTGAAACGTGAGAAAATGTGACATTTTAATTTAGTTTAACTTCTTGAACTGAAACAGATGAAGACATAAAATCACAATTTTGTACTTTGAGGGACTCATGTCTAATATTTACGCGATATTTCAGACACAAAATGGTGCTGTTTGTTTACCGAGCTGATTAGATGAACTTGTTTTTTAGACTGATGGAAACATGAAAACCACAGTCGAGTTCATTTCTTCGACCACTTTTTTTTTAAATAAACCTCTAATGCTTCTCCTTTTAAACTCAAAGCGCAATCAAATAAGCTCAGTAACACCATTAACAACAAACGAAGAAGTAGTTTGTTGAACGGATCACTGTTAGCTAACACGAGCAGTAGTTAGTTAGCCAAACACGGAGTTGCTCATCATGTAACTAACTAAACAATGTCGCTAACCTTTTCTGGACAGCATCGGCGCAGACTCAGCCTCCTCCATGTTTATCACGATTCACTTCCTTCTTTCAGCGTTATTAAAATAAATGTTTTGAAGCGGCAGAAAACAAAACTAGCTCCATTACAACCGAGCTGCAGCATTTAGCTTTTGAAACTGCCTCCTCCTCCGTCTCCTCTTTTCTGATTGGACGATTCGAATTTTTTGAAAAAAGGGGGACTAGTACGCATGCGCATAAGGCTTGCAGTGATTGGGTCAAAAAAGGTAAACAAACTAAGGGCAGGGACCATTCTGAGGTATTTATGGTCCTTGCAGC
>NW_013952410.1:44835-51339 GCF_001266775.1 Austrofundulus limnaeus | reverse complement strand
TATATATACAAAATGAAACTCTTCAAAATTTACAGAATGATATTTAATTTGACTTTTTTTTTGTTAAACTTGTGACAAATACATTTTACTCACATGTCCTGATGCCTCCCAGTAATCCAGGTATAAAAATCAAAAAGAAAAATTAAGTATGTCCTCCAAGAGGAGAGACAAAACGTTTCATTAAAGAAGAACCCGTCCAGAGGACATACTTATTTTTTATTTTTGTTTTTACTCACATGCACAGTATTTTTGCATTACTGTCAAATAAAATGTACCTGTGAGTAAAAATTGTCCAAACTAAATGTGATTGAAGGTATGAAAGCATAACGACTGAAAAACTCAGCCTAGGAAATGACAGTAAAAACAATACATGTCTTATGATGCTAATATGCTAAACATTTGGAAATTATTCAAATAATAAAGCTCGGTTTATGGGATTTAAATATTTTCTATGCTGTTTTTGTCAATTGTGTCACATCACGACAAAGCACACAAACGAAAACATATTTTTAAAAGGCTTTATTTAAGATTTCTGCACATTATTTAAATATGTTCAGTAAGCAGATTTTATATAGACAAGTGCTTGAGTAAAAGCTGTGCATAAATAGTTAAATAAATATTTAAAATTCACAACAATTTGAGTCATTTCAAATAATAAATACACAAAATGGCTCACCAAACAACACAATGGTGCCACCTTTTGGTAAAACTTGACAAAGTCAATACAATGAGCATTTCTCCTTCTGTACTTGGTACATACAGTAATAAAGTACTATGTAAAACTTGCACGTTATTTTAGCAAACAACAGCAGGGCTTTTCTCAGATCCACAAACTGTCAGCCTCCGGCAGTTTTTAATTCAGACTCTGAATTTTGAATTTTATGTATCGGTCGGTGGTTTCCTGGCACATCTCCACCGGCCTCTTGTCCTCTGTCGACGTGCTGATGTACCACTTGGGGAAGGAAGCAGATGTGAAAGTGCTCTGGTTCACTGCCTTGTCCTGTTTGTAGAAGAGGAAGCGCTTCTTCTCACTTTCTGAATCGATGTTCAATAGAGTTTCTTTGTCCACTGCCTGAGGAGGGAGAAAATCAGAGTCAGCAGGTTTTTACACCGGACAGTAGGACCACTCTAATGAATCTGTTTGTGGCAACAGCCTTAAGAATTTACCCTAAATTTAAAGGTGCTTTGTTTACATCTATAGTGGACCCACATTTCTCAATTACATATCAATATATCTGCCGGATTTCATAGTTAGCAATGAGTTTTACCTCCAGGTGCAGAGTTGGTGTGTCGCCATTTTGTTGGCAGCACAGGTACAGGTTTGTGCCTTTGATGCCCAGAGCAACAAGCAGGGCACCAGGGCTGGATGCAGAGGGGTTGTGTGTGTACATCGCCATGTTCAGGAAAACTGAGGAGAGAACCAAAGACAAGTTTAAGATACAATCATCAGTTACTGTGGGCCAAACGTTTCAGTGTGTTGATAATTTGGTCACATATAACAGACCTATTTCTAAATGTGACTATCTGACTCTGAATGTAAACATCTCATTTACCTTTGTGGTGAAGATTGGCGGCCTGCAGCGTCATGGCGTGGAGCTCCATGCTGTCTTTGACCAGAACAAAACTCCGCTGACGGCTGTCTGTGACGCTGCACTCGTGCTCCTCGAACATGTGGAACTGATACGGTGCACCCGACTGGGACTCAAAGAAGTGTTTCTCTGGGAAAAAAAAGAAAAGAAAAAAGAGGCATGTTTGGTTATTTTATTTTATTTTATTTTATTTTATTTTATTTTATTTTATTTTATTTTATTTTCCTCTGAATCCTAGCTGTAAGTCCCTGTTTTCTTTTCTTTATATCTCTCTGTAATCTGCATACTTTGGTCTTTTTTTAGACATTTATACATCAAAATATTTGGCTGATTCAGAAAATGTGACCATTTTTTGTAATTTGTAAAAGTTTTGAATTATTGAAGGTTTTTTTTATGAGTAATTCCCATAAAATCCACTGAGATCTTTTTAATTCCTTCAAATACATAGTTTTTGATTGCTCTGTTGAATTTGCTGTTTTTGTTTTCTTGCGCTACATTTGGCTTTTAGCTAGACATTCGCTAAGCTATTTTAAGCTAATGTAGCACTAGCTTTAGGTTTTAGCTTGCCTTTTGATCTGTTTAGCTAGCCCTTTGCTACTTTAGCACCTAGTAGATTTTTTCTATGAACCTTTTGCTGCTAGCTCTGCAATGTTTTTACTTTTTAGCTTGCTTGTTGCCACATTAAGCTTTTAGTTATCCTTTGCCTCTTTTACACTTTAGCTATCAATTTGCACATTTTTTTTCTTTTAGCTACTTTTCATCTGTTTCACTATTTAGCTACTGTTGTGCTTCTTTTAGCTTTTAGCTACTGTTGTGCTTCTTTTAGCTTTTAGCTACTGTTGTGCTTCCTTAATCTTTTACTAGTGTTCTGCTATTTTACTATTTAGCTACTGTTGTGCTTCTTTTAGCTTTTAGCTAATGTTGGACTTCCTTAAACTTGTACAAATGTTCTGCTGTTTATCTATTTGGCTACTGTTTGGCTTCCTTTAGCTTTTAGCTACTGTTGAGCATCTTTAATCTTTTACTAGTGTTCTGTTCTGTTCTTGTCACTTTATTTTATTTGATCAGAAAATGTTATTTTTTATTGGACTACTTAAATTTGGCTGAATTTCTTGCCCAGCAGACATGTCATCTCAGTTAAATCTGGTGTTTAAAGAGTAAAAAAAGTGGATTTTGTTTCGGTGCGTACCTTCCACGACGCTCTCCAGCATGATGCTGATCAAGTTCTCGTCCCTGAAGTCGGTGCTCAGCACCTTCTCGGCCACGCCGGCCTTCAGCCTCTCCATGGCGATGATCAGATTAACAACGTGCCTCATGGATGGTGGCTGATGGGAAATCTCTAATCCCAGTCCTGCGGGCATCTTCTTGGTCCACATGTTGCTCAGGTTGCACACATTGGATTCCATTTTTTTTTTTTACAGATAAAAAGAGCTGCAGAGAAACAGAAGAAACTCTGAGTCACTTCGGATCAACTTGAGCTTTTTAATAAGTTTGTGAAATTTATGATGATCATTAGATTTACAGCAGTGCCTCAGTATGTTGTAGCAGCTGATTTACTGCAGATATAAGCTGAAAAAGAAGAGTTACCTGCTGGAGCCTGGAGGAGCTGTTTGAGCTGTTTGCTGGTTATCAGCTGTCCTGTTGTTCTGTCTCTCTCAGCTGACACTCACTCCTTTTTAAAGCCGTTTCAGGAGGGAATTTTCTCACACAGGAAGTGGGACGGCCTTCGCAGAGCTCATTGTGCCCGTGTCTGATGATGAAACCTTGTACTTACACACCGAGGGGAGGCGATTGTGAAACATGGGTTCTGCTGCACTATTAACAGCAGCTCTGATGTCGTGCAAGCCCCCCAGATGCCGGTTCAGGCACGTATGCAGCGTCACAGAAACGTTGTGACACTAGAAAATCAGTTGTCAGGAGTGAACCTGACAAAATGTCATTTTTTTAATCTCCAACTGATTTATTATCTTTTGACATCATTTAAAGTCGTTTATAAGGTTTGATCAAAAGAAAAAGATGTTTTTCAACATAAACATTTTAAAACTTTGCTACGAAAGGTGATTTAATTATAAACTGTTTTACTTTGCGATCTTTTAATCGTTTTTCTCATTATATTAAACTCAAATATCCACTTAAATCTTTACATGTTTTTGTTGTTTATTGAGCTGAAGCTGATGAAACCTTCAGGTATCAGCAGGATCATCAAGAATCGCGAGGAATTTCCCAGCAAGCTCGACACACCTTTAACTTTACAGTTCCCCGTCGTTTCTCTACAGAAACGTTCAAGATTAACCAGGTTGGTTGGGAACAAAAACGTCGGCTCGGAGCCGCTTCATTCCAGGAATTACAGCAAGTTATCTGAGAACCACTCCCGTTGTGTTTCAGAGGCCCGATTCTCTCAGCCTGAGGGTTTCTGTCACGTTTTCCTTCAGGAATTTAGATTTTAATCACTCCTCTCATGTTCAGAGAACGCTTCGAAACCTGAAAAAAAATAAACACAAAACTTCTCATGTCAATTTAATATTTGTTCTCACAAACTCTGTAGTTTAATATGTGTTTTATCGTATTAAAAAATTATCTTCTAAGTCAGTTACTCTCCACACCTGGTTCTGATCATCACACCTGCTCTCAATTATTTCAATTGTTTTCCTGAAAATCCAGAATTTCTAACCAACAAACCAGCAAATCCTTTTTCATCCTGTTAAAACAGGAGTGGGCAACTGGTGGCCCGCAGGCCGTATGTGGCCACCGAGTAATCTCTGTCCGGCCCTCCATTTTTAAATTTTTTTAACTTAAAAAATGCACTCAAAGCAGCTCTTAGGCTGCGTTCACACTGCTGGCAAATCCGACCCAAATTCGATTTTTTTGACCCATCTGACTCATATCCGATTTTTTTTATGACAGTCTGAACGCGACAAATCGGATTTTTTCAAATCCGACCCAGGCCGTTTCAGTATGTGGTTTTAAATCGGATATATATCTGATGTTTTCAAAGTGACTGCAGTGTGAACGCTCATGTCACATTCATCTGACTTTTTCATCAGGAGGAGGGGCTGAAGGATCGATAAGACACTAACCTCAAGTCACGCTGTTTAAATCTGCAGCTCCATGTGTTTACAGCTCCAAAACACAAGTCCAGTTGCTTCATCTTTTTACTTTTCATTTTCCACGTAGATAGTTTGATAATAACATGTCCAGCCTGGGTCGCGGAGAGTATCGATCCTAAAGTTCGATACTCGGTCGATACTTTTTTCCAGCTCGTAGTTTCGTTCAAAAAAAAAAAAGCTTCACTGGAGCATCCCGGTCAGAGGCAGCTTCAGATATAAACACTGAACTAAAGAAGCAGGTCAGATAATTATTTCATCGGCTCTGATTATACAACAACTTCAGATTCGATGTGCAAAATGTAGCATCCATGCTAGCTCTGTAAACAAACAAGCCGGCTGATGAGACGTCACGTCTTTTACTGCGCATGCGTGTCACATCAGTGCTGTGTAGCGTTCACACAGGAGTCTGATGCAGGTCGCATTTAAAATAGAAATATTGTCCTTTATCACCTCACATATATATATATATATACATATTTACATCATATTCCTGTTCTATAGCAGTAGCAGCTAATCAAAATATTTAACTTACTGCTCGTAACGATGGATAAAAAAGGCTATTAAACATGATTAAGTACAAGGTGTTGTTGGTTTCAACTGTCCAACATAGCTCAAGTTCCTGATGTGGCCTCTGGTGAAAGATAATTGGCCACCCCTTTTTTAAAAGATTATTATTTTTTATCTTTTGAGTCATTTTCTGCTCTCTCCTCACACCTGGTTCTGGTCGTCACACCTGTTCTCAATCATTCAGTCGTTTTCCTGAAAATCCAGAATTTTGAACTTAAAGCAGCGAATCTTTGTTCCAGTCCTGCTTTCTTTTTCCTGCCACAAAGTGTTGGCTCATTTAGCTTTGCGGAATCTTTTTGTTTCAAAATATAATTTTACTTCAACACTTCCTGCCTCCGATTGCATTCGTTGTTACAAATGACACTTTTTAAATGAGTTTGGACGTCAGGTTTTTAAACCTTTTCTCACACATTTTTTTTAGATTAATTTGGAAGCTTGCTTGTTTTCTGATCTTTCTGTATTAAATGACAGAAACGTTGGTGTTTTGCTGCAGAAACCTTCATGCATCTTTCTACAGATCAGTGTTGGAACAATTTCCTGCCTCACATGTCTGGTCCAGTTTCTTAACTTCTTGTCTGAGGTTGTTTTTTTTCATCATCAACCATGAAACCTGGGATAAAGAGAGGTCGAGAGCTCAGCTTTTAGATGTTTAAATTCAAATCTATTCTTCAAAAAAATTTAATTATTGGTGAAGTTTGTGTGAAATGAAATTAAAGACGTGCAGAAAAGAACAGGAATCCGAAACTGTAAATTTTCCACCCTTGCTTTATAAACAGGTAAAAGCTCATAAAAATGAAATGTTGAACTTTCTGCAGCCGTATTTCTTCACCTTCCCATGTCTTTCAGCGAGCGCTTGGGGTTTTGTGGTTGTTTTGATGTGGGGAAAAAGGAAATTCCAGCAGCCTAAGTGACTTTACTCGTAGTTTTAAAGTTGCAAAACTGTGGCTGCATCTGATATTTCCTCACATCCTCATAAAGCTGTGAGGCGTGAACGACGTCAGAAAGACCTCAGACTGGGTCTAAACTGGTTTGTGTCGGGGGTAAATCCAGACTGCAGGGCTGTGATTAACTGTTCACCTGATGGATCAGACACGCACTTTACTTTAGATGTGAGAAGATCAACAGGAAGTGACAAAAGACTCAATAAACCAACCGCACACTGTCACAATCAAGAGTTTAAATTAAAAAAATGTGAAGAAATTTTACATTTACAGATAAAAGATGAGACAGTGTCCGCAGTC
>NW_013952410.1:41943-44248 GCF_001266775.1 Austrofundulus limnaeus | reverse complement strand
CATACATACATATACATATATATATTTTTTTAGATCAATAAACATAATGATCAAGTAGATTTTTTTACTTCCAGTAAAATCCTGTTGTTCCAACTAAAACTGCATTGAGAAAAATATTTCAGTCATTCGACACAAATTCTGTTTCTGAAATTAAACGCAAAAAAATAAAAATACAGCTGAAGCAAATTGTCAGTAAAAAATAAATGAAGGCAGAACAAAGTCAAACTTTGTTATTACTGTTGTTAATATTATTATAATAATATCAAAATATAGATAATAAAAAATAATGAGCAATAAAAGAAAACACATTTAGCTTGTTTAAACTCTCAGATTTAAAGATAATTTCAATAGTTTATTTTTCATCTTCTAGAATCAAAGGTAGCCTAATGGAAATCTCTGATTTGACTTGAGCCACGATTAGTTTGCATGAGTGTGTGAATGTGTGAGTGTGTGAATGTGTGAGTGTGTGAATGTGTGAGTGTGTGAATGTGTGAATGTGTGAATGTGTGAATGTGTGAGTGTGTGCGTGCACGGTGGGTATTCCCTATGTCGTAGAACAGTTTTTGGTTTTTTTTGGCATTCACACCTACTTGTAGGAACCAAAGGCTATAGTGGTCAGGGTTAGGCTGTAGAAATTAATTGAAGTCAATGCCAGGTCCCCATAAAGATAGCTTCACCAGACTGTGCGTGTGTGTGTTTATTCGTTAGGGTGTGCTGTGTTAAACCTGCACAAATCATGAGTCAGCGTTGATTACTTCCTGGTGGTGTTGGGAACCTGCGTTGAAGCAGCACTTTCACATCTGCTAATGTTCTGAGACACAGGAGGAAGAACAGAAAAAACACCAGCTGTGACTCAGAGGAGTTACTGAAATGTTCAAATATCTCAAGTTGTATTTGCAAAAACTCTGACCTACAAAAATAGATGTTTTTCATTTTCTGCCTATTCCAAGTTCAAAAGTTCACTTGAACTCGTAGGATTTATAATGACGTCGTTTAAACTGACAGTATTTTTGTGTGAAAGTACAGCGTTCTGGGAATTTCTTCCAGTTCAGCTAAATAAAGTCAAATTTCAACAACAAAAAATCTGCATAAAACAAACAATTTACTGCTACAAAACATCACACAAGAAACCAAAACATCTAACGTTCTTTCTTTCAGGATAATTAAAATCCAAGATGGCCACCAAAGTCACATCCTGAGAAATGCTTGGATTATGTCTTGTGGACGATTTAGTGAAAGCCATTTCTGTGTTGACTGGTTGTGGCGGCCATCTTGAACTGGGATGACTCAAAATGCAGACATGGAGATAAATTGCGGTGTTTCATGAAAGAATTTGCTAAAAGTTAATGTCTCTAATACGTCCAGTTAGAGACTCTCAGCTGTCACCACACCAAATTTTAGCTCCATATCTGTAGAGCTGTGTGCGTATATGCCCCCCGCCCCCACCCCCCGCACGTACACCAGAACTCAGAATTCACCAGAACAGATTTGGTGGGCCGGATCGACAGACCTTCATCAGAGCTAAACAACAACAAACAAATAAAAACAAACAATACTGAAGCTTCTATGTTGAACAGTTTTTGAGTTATAAGCATTTTTGTACGTCCAGACAGTCCCTTTTTAGATGGAGCCCCCTCCTAAAGTATGGGGTCTATCATAAAACCATTGGAGGGCACAGTGTAGGTTGGACATAACTACACTCCGATCAAGTTTCACAACAAAAAATCTCCAAAAAATAAAATAAAAATAAATTAAAAAATAGTATGACCCCCGCTTCTTGTGCTGCGGGGGTCGAGGGTGTCTAAATGATGACAGTGAGAAAAAAGAGAGAGAGAAAAACACAAAAACAATCAAACCACAAAATTTCTGTTGTGGGTTTCGGTTCTATTTTGGAAAGACCAGAAGCAGGTTTTATTGGACAATTTGTCAGAGCTCGTGGTCGCAGCGTGACACACTCGCACAGTTTGTCAAGGAATTACAAGAAATGAAAGCAGTGAAGAACGACAAACCTGAAAATAAAAACAGAAATAAATCACATGCAGTTGAAGAAATTTATAGTTATTATAGCTCAGTACTGATATTATAAACAACACCAGAGTATTAGGGTTTCCTTATTTTTATAATACCTTCATAATGTTTGTTATATTATGTGTTAATTAAATAGGGTAGATACATGTCCGAATCATAACAACACATAAGTGAACCGTTTTTAAACCATTAGATGGAGTGTCCTGATGCATCTCAGTAATCCAGGTAAAAAATCAAAAAGAAAAAAATTGTATAGGTCTTCTGGACGGGTTCTTCT
>NW_013952410.1:37236-40274 GCF_001266775.1 Austrofundulus limnaeus | reverse complement strand
CTCTAACCACCCCCCTTCCCCTATCCACTTTGATGCATTTTTCAAGTTTCGCCTTGGGGCGGAGTTATCTTTTCACAGGGGGGATAAGATACAGTTTAACCTCAAACGTACAGTTTTTTAATTAAATGTTGCTGAAACATCAAGTTTCTCAGTGGATCTGCGCTCAAAAATGCAGCCTAGGTGGAGTAGTCGAACACAGATCCTCTGATCCTTCAACACAGAGCATCTTCAGAAGACAAGCTGATAAAATAAAATTTTTAAATCTGTATTGTTCGATACAGCATACATACAGGTCTATAAAACTAATCTTTCCCAAAATGCTGTACATTAGCTAATGAAGTTTAGTTTGTTGCTGTTTTCTCAGCTGAACGTCTTTGTTACTGAGCCAATAAGTAATTGTTCCAACAGACCCGAGGGAGTCTTTGCCTCAGGTGGAGGAGGTTATGTATCGGGTTGTTTTATTCCTAAGGGCGTTGCTTCCGTCGATTGTGGTGAAGAAGGAGTCGAACTGAAGGGAAAAACTCTGTATTTACTGCTCCTCTGTACAGAAGGGAGTCAGCTGGGGGTGTTCCTGGTCCTTATTAACTGGAGGTTTTCCAGTCACGTCCCCACTAGGAGAAAGTTGAAGGGATTAATTTCCAGCTTCCTGTCCTGCCTGTACACAGAACTACACTGTGTTAAACACGTTAAAGATGTTGTTCAGTATAGAAATCAGGGACAACTTAAACAATCATGTACAGGAGCTTAATATAAGCTAGCGTTCTTCCACAGAGGTGTTTTTAAATATTTTTGCCTACATGTTCTGTGACTGATATCAAAAGTTATTAGACATTAAAACTATTAGATCACTTGAAGCAGGAGCGGATCCAGAGGGGTGGTAAGGGTGGCCAATGCCACCTTTGGCACCTGACTGGCCACCCCAGCTACCACCCCAAAAATAAGAGACAAAAGGATGGGAAACTTGGATTTTGTGTTTGTTTAAACATGGCTGGTTTTCTAAAATAAGCATTAGCAATAGTGATTAGCTTAGCTTGGGGGTTACCATTAGATCCAGGCGCTGTACCGGTCTGTCATGATGAAGCTCTTGATTTACCGGTTTACGCGTTCCTACCCTCATATCTGGTCACGAGCTTTGGGTAGTGACCGAAAGAACGAGATTGCGGACATTAGCAGACAAAATGAGTTTCCTCTGCAGGGTGTCTGGGCTCTCCCTTAGAGATAGGGTGAGAAGCTCAGTCATCTGGGAGAGACTCAGAGTAGAGCCGCTGCTCCTCCACGTCGAGAGGAGCCAGTTGAGGTGGTTCATCTGGTTAGGATGCCTCCTGGACGCCTCCCTGGTGAGGTGTTCCGGGCACGCCCCACTGGAAGGAGACCCAGAGGAAGACCCAGGACACGCTGGAGGGACTATGTCTCTCAGCTGGCCTGGGAACACGTTGGGATTCCCCCAGACAAGCTGGTCCAAGTGGCTGGAGAGAGGGAAGTCTGGGTCTCTCTGCTCAGGCTGCTGCATTCGAGACTCGATCCCAGATAAGTGGAAGAAAACGGACGGACAGGATTACCATTGGCAATTGGCATTGGATAATTCTCAGCTACTCCACAGCAAATTGTATCTCAATGAGTTTTAAAGTTATTTGTGGTGGCCGTCTTGAATTTTGATTAGCATTTACAATTTGGTAAAAAAAGATTTTGGCAACTGATAGATACAGTAGATGTGTACGTCGGTTGGTATTTATTGTCATTAAGTACCACCAAACTAAGCAGCAATGCTTAAGGTGCCGAACCACAATTAAAACACAATTGAAAAAAAATCGTAAACTAATCTTTAGCTTTTTATATCTAAACATGGCTGAATAATAAGTTGGGACTAGCATGTAGCATGTTTGTTTGGAACAATCTTAACTACAATCAGACAAAACTTTAGCTCACTATTTTTTAAAAGAGCTGAATTAAAGCCGTTTGGCGTTAGCTGTGGCCGCCATCTCGAATTTTCAAATCCGGAGTGCTTTCTTTTTTATTCGTGGGCCCCCTAAAAACACCTCGGCCATCCTTAGCAAAAACTTCTAGCTCCGCCCCTGCTTTAAAATGTCCTGGATTATCCCTTTAATATTCCAAATGTAATCTGATTCAACTCATTTCCATTAAACATCTTTTTTGGATCCTAAGTGGTAAAACCGAAAGAGTTTCTTGAAGACGTTTCACATCTCGTCCAAAACGTGATTTATAAAATCTATCAGATTAGGATTATTTTACTGACAGGTTTGATGCTCAGTGAGTAAAAGCTCCTCTACGTCACGGTTTCTTTCACTGAACTCTTCTGCCCTGAACCGGTTTGTCTTCAACACAACAGGTGTTCGGTTGCAGCGTTACACCACAGCGAAACTTTCAGCGTATTGTTGGGATTAGTGTTTGTAATCTGACCCAGGTTGATGGCTTTCTCTTTAATCCCTCCACATGTCTGAGCTCTGTTAACAATGATGGGAAATGTGATAATTAACGGTTAATTATCAGGCTGGTCGGTTTCTGTCTGGAACCCGTCCAGGTTTAATAAACAATACTTGGTTAATCCTGTTTACACGTTCTCTCCTCCTACAGATTTTATTTTACCAAACAGCTGTTGCGTCACTGCTTTAACAAACAAACTTCCCGTTGACGAAACCAGCAGCTTTAGGACTTTTTCTGCACTATAATTTGGATCCACTTCTCCAAAATCTGCATTTCACTTCCCTGTCTGCGTCATTACATCACTGAGCTGCAGGCAGAGGGATTATTAACGTGTTGAGTGTGGCATGAATCAAAACAGATTATCTTATCTGCGTGTCACTACACTCAGTGATTCAACATGACTGAGTTCATAAACAGCTGGGAGGAACAGGAATTTATTGTGTCTAAACGTCACAGATGACACAATAATAAAAGAAAACCTGAAGGTTTCTCCTGACAAAAGGAGTCAAAAAAAGAGAAAAAGTCAACAAATCTTTGCTAAATTCTAATAAAGTTTGAACACTGAATACATGTTGGAAAGTTACTTTCTCAAAAAT
>NW_013952410.1:34948-36003 GCF_001266775.1 Austrofundulus limnaeus | reverse complement strand
ATATAAATTTTGACTAAAAATAGAAGAAAAAAGCAGCTTTTTGCTTGTTTCATCACAAACTTTAACTGTAACATTTTCCTCATAAAGCTGATCCTTTCTCTCCAAACTGAACAACAATGAGCCGTTTCCTGTTTTCAGATTATAATTTGTAATAAAAACAGTCAGAATAAACATTTCTGCTGCATTTTAAGCAACAATGTCCACTTTTGACCCAAACTAAAATGCTTTAAAAACTCCATAAAAAAATGTTTAAGTAAATTTTCATTTCTGCTGAAACATGTGACTAAAAGCAGCTCCAAAAACTTTCAGGATTTTTTCTGCGTCAAACACTTGACTCGTGTTTTTCATGTGTTTTGAACTAAAACAAACAATTTCTGCTTTTTTTTTCTTTATTTCTCAAGTGTAAACATCCCTAAATTTAACTCAGGAGGTTTTAAACGTCATTTCACTGAACTGAAAAATGGGAAATGAGTTCATTTTCTCATGTTTTGGTTTCAGATTCGAGCTGAAAATGAAAATAATGAAAACTTTGAGTTTCCTCTTTCAGGCCAGGAGGAGGTTTGAGCTGAAAGCTCCTCTGTGATTCAGCTTTGAGTCACAAAGGAGATAAATAAAGGAACAATTTATTTTTAAATCTATTGAGAACAAATTTAAAACATTCAAAATAAAATCCCACAAAGTTCTAAATAAGTTGTGTTAAATGTAAAAACATAAATGTGACCCGTCACATCGAAACGAGGATTAAGTCCAAAAGTGATAAATGGAGAAATACTGTAGGCAAATGTAGTGTTTTGACTAAAATGTTAACAAAAATTGCATTTAGTCAAAAATATAATGAATAAAAGCCTTATTAATGTATCATTTGAATGAACTGTCTGAAATATAATCATAAAACAAAATTATGAAGCACTTTTTTGAGCAGTAGCAACAAAACAATCTGATTTTGAGGAAAAATGCCTTAAGAGTTTGAGATTTTCCATGTGAGCTAGAAATGTTTTGTTTCTTTTCAGCTGGGAAATCTCAATATTCAAATATAATTTGAGGTTTCCTCTTTA
>NW_013952410.1:31708-33758 GCF_001266775.1 Austrofundulus limnaeus | reverse complement strand
TTACAATATTGATATATATGTAATTTGATGTATTACTATATTATTGTCTTATAAGCATAAACATCTTATATAATATTGCTCAACTGTTGTAATATTATGCAGTTCTTTGTCAACGATCGTCATTGGCAATGTTGCCTCTTTCTACACACATAGAAAAAAACACTGGGATTGTATTTTATCCCAGCACCAATGGTCTTGTGGTTAATGTCATAGCCTTTCATGTGAGAGATCGGGGTTCAAATCCCAGCTACAGTAACTTTAACAAAAAGATTATTCAAACTTCATATTTTCACACAATTACCCTCATTACAAACACCTGCTGACAGCCACAAGCTGGTACTTGATTAGAAAACACATTTGAACTTGGTCAGTTCATTCTGCAAGTCCATTGCTGCAGGCAATGACATGCTACAAGGCAATGCACACTTGTTTTTACATCGTAAAAACCCATATCTGGTTATTACTATTGTTTTAAATTGAGTAATTTATCTTAAACATTAGATTTTTTTTGTCATTATATTGTGAATAAAACAAGATTTGTTTTTTTATTTACATTTTACAAACCGATGTAACTTATTCTAGTAAAACAAGGTTAAATATTTAGTGTGGTGTTATTCATCAGCTGCTCTTTATTCACACCCAGAAGGTGTTTTCACTGAACGTGTGGAAACGTGTTGGGAGTCAGCAGTGAGTAACGTGTTTAAAACAAAAAGCTGTGAAGATGAAATGATTCAGGTTAGAAACATCATGTAGGAATACGTTACAGTCTGGCTGTTTATTGTTCAGATAGAAAAACAAAAACCTGCTGAGTGAATCCTCACATGTGGAGAAACTGCTGCTGTGTGACAGATTATAGAGGAAAAACATGCCACCATGGATCAGTTTCACGACTGATTTTATCTTCAGATCTCCTCTGAAAGTACAGTAAAACACAGGCGGAGTGGAGACAGTCAGATTTAAAAAAGGTAGAATTAAAAAAAAGTGCACAATTTTTACCATAAAACTGACAAAATGTGGAGGAAAACCGAGTGTTTGGCTACAGAAATGTCATAAACTTCACTGACAATCATTCCCCCCGACTCAGATTTTAAAAATAAAATAAAAATAAACCCAAAATGTAAATAATAATTAAAAATAATAATAAAAAAATCCGTACCAGTCAATCTGATATTTTAATGCTCACATGGTATTTAAAACATACAGGCAGCAGGTCTGGAGGAGTACTTTCTGAAGAGCTTTAAGCAGAATGTGTGGATGGATGGATGGATGGAGGGATGGATGGATGGAGCAGTAAACTGGGTTTGTGTCCAGAACAGAACCAGACCTGTTTTCCTGGAGTCACTAAGAGGCAGTTTAGTTTCTCCTGGTTCTCCAAAGTTATCTCAGATTTTTCGGTTTTCTGAACCATGACATGAAATTATTTGTGACAGAACGTTTAAATAAGGTCTGGACTAACCAACTATAATTTGGTGGTCTTCACTCATCTCTGGTTCTGGGTCAGACTCTGGTACCAACATGTAAGACTAGACAGACAAGTCTTCTCTTGTTTACATCTTTTAATTAAATTGTAAATAAAGTGTTTCTGTGCAGCTCTATAAACCCCTCTATCAACTGGAATATGTCTTTTTAAGATTTTGAGCTCAGATTTTTTCTCATCTTCTGATGAAAGATATTCAAAGTCTGAGGAACATTATTTTGAAACTATTCTAACAATTAACTTCTAAAATGTGTTTTTTTATACCCAATTGTCCTATTAGTTTTATCATTGTGCATTACCAATGCAATGCACACTGTTGTGATTCGTTTCCCATCCAAGTCATCTCAACTTTGCCATGCTTCTCCTCCTGCATACTTTGTCCTAGAGCTGCCATTGTAATTTATATCTGTAAAGCTCCTGTGCCAAATGATGGCTATGCCTTTTGGTGCCTGTACAACTTATAGTTTTTGAAATATTAATATTTAATCAATTAAAATGTGAGTCAATGGACCTTGTATTCGTCCAATACTGCCCCCTGCTGTATCTACTCAGTATGGAACTGCACCATAGTTT
>NW_013952410.1:28131-29968 GCF_001266775.1 Austrofundulus limnaeus | reverse complement strand
AAAAATCTCACAGCGAGGCAAAGAAAACTTCCTGCCTCATTCTTGAACAAAAATATGTACAAACATTAAAGTAAATAAATAAAGTCTCTGATTCCTTAAAGTGTTTTCTAGTCAGGAGGTGAAGCAGCGTCCAGCTTTTGGTTTCTGATCCCACCGAGTCAAGTGATGGCCTTTTTGTCTTTTGTTTTTGGTCACAAACAGAAAAAAAAAAAACCAAACACAAAATAAAGAATAAAAAAAAGGAGCTTCTCTTCTAAAGAAGGAAAAGACTCGTCCGGTTTCTGCCCTCCTCATTCCTGTCAAACTAGTTCGTCTGTTTCAGGCTTCAGACAGGAAGTGGTTTGAGGGCGGGGCTAACGTACCCTACAGGTTTAATTAACATTCATTTCATTCTGATTGTCTTAATCAGGGAGGAAATCTCTTCACAACTCTGGGTTAAAGGCTCTCGGGTTTGAAAGTCTCACGTGTCCGTCTCACGCAGAGTCCATCAATAAATATTCGACTAGAAATCTCTACGGAACATAAATTAAATTTGCGCGACATGCTCGGATCGTCTTTGTCTTCTAGCTGTATGGATGCTGATTGGTGGAGGAGGAGGAGAGGGGGCGGGGTCAGGCTGCTACAGATGCGGCGGCGGGTTTGGTTTACGGCTTTCGATCGCCCCGGCGTCTTGTTGGGGGCGTGTGACAGCGTGGGGAGAGGGCGGGGGGGCGGAGTCTCCCTGAGTCTTTGATTTGGAAGCAACGCACAAAAACGGAGGAAAGGAAGTGAAAGAGGCGGAGCTGAGGGGTCCCGTCAGGCAGGTCCTTCAGATGTTTGTCAACAATAAATACAGATTTTTAGCATCGACAAACAAAAATTATATGTTTTGGTTTAAATTTGCTGCAACAAAACATGATTTGGTAAGTTTATTAACCATTATTTATGAGCCAAAACACTAAACAATTGTATGGAGGACCAAAACTGTCATTACTAGAAATAAATCAGAAATATATAAATGGACCAATAAATAAATAAAAACACTTCAAATGCACCAGTGAAATCATGTTTCATAATTTAATTAATCTTCATATTTATTTTTCCAGCTTAATTCCAATAAATTATATGTTTTAGCATATAATTTACATTTTACTGTTTTTTAAAAATATTTAATTATTTCTTGCTTTTCCTTTTACTTGTACATACATTTATGTCTCTTAAATTAGCATTTTTAAATATTTTAAAACATTTCCCACAAGTCTTTTTATTTTCTGCTCCAGGTACAGTAAGTGTTTTTCCTTCTTGCCTTTGTTTTAAACTAAACTGTAAACTGAGGCAGCAGCAGCACCGTAGATCTGCACATGGATCCTGCTCCTTCCTGTCTGCTGACCAATAGGAGAGGAGCTGTTACTGGTGTACATTTCACATGTTGTATAAATTCAATCGGTTTCTCTTTACAGTTCCTATATTTCTCTTCTACTTGTTCTTTTTCTGCTTTACTATAGTATTAAAAAAAGGAGAGGAGCTGACCCAAGAAGCTCCGCCCACATTATTTGCATAATGAAACAGAAATGCAAATGGAAAAGTAAAAACAGGAGACATAATATAAAAGCAACACATGGAAATAAAAAGACTTGTGGGAAAAATTATAAAAAAGAATGAAAGATAATCAATTAAGAGAGACAAATCATGTACAAGTAAAACTAAGAACAAAAAATATACATTTTTAAAAACAGTAAAACGTAAATTTTGTTCTAAAATATATAATTTGTTGGAACTAAGCTGGAAAAATAAATATGAAAGTCAATTCAATTATAAAACAATGTAAAGTTGTTTTTTAATTTAATTGGTGCATTTC
>NW_013952410.1:24985-28111 GCF_001266775.1 Austrofundulus limnaeus | reverse complement strand
TTTTTGAATTATATTGGTGCACTTTAAGTGTATTTTTTTATTTCTTAGTCAATTTATATATTTCCGCTTTTATTTTTAATTATGTCAGTTTTGGTCCTCCGTACTGCAGAAGCCTGATAATCACCCATTCATTCAAATCAGGTGTGTTTGATCAGAGGAAAAAACAAAACATGCAGGGCTGCGGCCCTCGAGGACCAGGGTTGCCCACCCCAGAGCTAATGTCCACCCCGTCCCAGGATCATTTAAACAAAAACAAACACATCCCAAAATGAAAATCACAAAACTCTTATCAGAATGAATTTGCATATCAGCTGGAACGTGTGAAACGTTATGAAGCTGGTGTTTAATCCAAACTGATTCTCTGGATCTCGAAGCACAAAAATAACAGCAGGTACCAGAAAATCAGAAAACAGCTTTTCCGTGTCCTGCTGTAGCAAACAAAGACGTTTTAACAACCTTTGTTGCTCTTTCTTTCCAGGAAGTTTTAGCATTAGTTTATTTTAAATGCTTTTAATTCTTAAATAAATAAAAAACAGAAGCTTAGTGCAGCACCTGCAGCAAATTATACAAGAGTTTTAAATTAATATCATCTTGTGAGGAGAGGATTCAGAGTTTTAGCTGTTTTAGTCTAATCTTATGCAAGAGGATGACTTTCAGCTACTACAGCAAACTTTAGCTCAACATCTGTAAAACTAGCAAGTTTATATGGAAGACCAAAACTGACATAATTAAAAATGAAAGCAGAAATATATAAATGGATAATGTTTAATTTTTATTGGTCTTCATATATATTTTACAGCTTAGTTCTAACAAATCATATATTTTAGCACATAATTTGAATGTTACTGTTTAAAAAATTATATATTTGTTTTTCCGTTTACTTGTCGATGCATTTCTGTCTCTTTAATTTGTTTTAATTGCCTTTTATATAATTTTAAAAACAGTGAAATTTAAATAATGTGCTTAAATATATATTTTATTGGAACTAAGCTGGAAAAATAAATATGAAGTAGGGCTGCAACTAACGATTATTTTAATAATCGATTAATCTGTTGATTATTTTTTCGATTAATCGATTAATCGGCCAAATCATTAAAATGCTTAATTACATGAATATGAGTAGATATAAATGAATTTAATTCCTGTATAAATTAGGGATGCAAGTTATTGATTAATTAATTAATCTGAAGTTGATTTATCTTGTAGATTGACTAACGATTAATTGATAAGCTGCCATTTTCTTTAAAAACTGAGTTTTCTCTTGAATCAAGAGGGTCTTTTCATAACATGAAGGATTTTTTGTAATCTCCTGAATTAAAAAACAGATGCACATCATAAACACCACACGGTGAGAGACGCACAAATAGCGCGACACAACGAATCGATAATGAAATTTGTTGCCAACACTTTTAATAATAGATTTTTATCTAATCGTTGTTGCAGCCCTAAGGTTAATTCAATTATAAAACAAATTCTCCTTTTTTAAATTCTGCACCTTTTCATTCCGTAATTAATTTATTTTGCATTTTAATGGACGTTTTGTTGTTTTTATGAATGAAATAAAATGAATGAATAAAAAATTAATTGATGTATTTTAAAGGTATTTATTTATGTAAACATTTATATATTTCTGCTTTTAATTTCAATGATGTCAGTTTTGGTGCTCCATATAAACTGACCAAGTTACAACAATCAGAGTTGTGGCGGCCATCTTGAATTAGACTCAGTTCCAACATTAATCAGTTATGGAATTAAATATAGTAATAAATCTATAAAAGTTTAATTAAAATCCCTATAAGTTCTTGAAATAAATTGCTCCAGGCAAACATGGTGACACCCAGAGTTAACGGTGACTGTTCTGATAAGACTGATCAGAACTAAAGTTTAATAATGTCCCTTTAGAACAAGCACTGATAATTACACTCACACTTCATCCAACTTGCTGAGATGATCCAGGTGTGATCGCTGCAAACCTGTCAGAGTCCTGTGATGAACATATCAGCGCTGACATCTGATAAGTGATAAGAGCTCTGTTCTAACATTAACTCGTCTGCTCACGCCCTCCGCCTGCGCCACAAATAGCCTGTTAATATGTGCTGCTGGTTACAGTCGGGGCTGAACTTTGGCCACAGGAGGAGCTGTACAACACGCCGCGAGGACAGACAACCTTTTTAAAGAGCAGACGGATGCCGAGTTCATCCCGGCAAGACCTCTGAATTATTAACGACGCAGAGAGGCGTCGCAGAGGATCAGGGGGCTGCTTCTTCGATGGATACTTTTCTAAAATGCACACATCAGGGAATAAATGATGTGATACATTTCACATTATTCACTTATTAATATGCCCCCACAGACCCCACACTGTCTCAAGTCATGATAAAGGATAAAATATAAAAGAAGAAGCAGCAAAGGTCCAGCACCTGTCTTTGTTTCCAAAATAAAAGCAGCAGATCAGTGGGATTTAGAACGAGCTCATATGACCAGCAATGAAGCACAGACCAAAGGCTGAAAATGTTTTTGTTGTGTGTGTGTGTATGTGTGTATGTGTGTATGTGTGTACATCCTTGAAGTTAACCGACATGTCCTGACAAAGTGGACGATGCTACAGTGATGACAGATACACACACACACTCACAGCCTCGACTTTGCTCAGTTTTACGACACAAATACACTCCCCTGTAGGATGGCTTTACAAGGTGTCGGGTGCAAATTTAGTTTGGAAATGTCTAAGAAAAAAAACAGGAAGTCGGGACATTTACTCTGTTATGTCAACAAATTGTTATAGCATTATAACAGGGGTTTTTCTTACGTATAAAACTGATTTTAATGATTTTCTCAAGCCTATGACATCATTTTATTCAAATAAATATGAATACATTTTTGGAAAGCTAACATTGATAACATAATACAAAAAAATTGACACCACTGAGATGAACAGTTGTTGAGATATTTGCATGTGAAGTAACAGGAAGTGATGTCAAAGGGGAATGTCTGCGTTGCCACAGTAACTAACAACACGAGCTGTAGAAGAATCTGATGATTCTTTAGATTATTTTTAGTCATGTGTGTATGTATGGATATACTGTATATGTATGTGTGTACTTGTATATGTATACAGTATATATA
>NW_013952410.1:21691-24507 GCF_001266775.1 Austrofundulus limnaeus | reverse complement strand
GGGTATGGCTTTCAGCAAGGCTATAATCATTGTAATTATATAGATATGCATTTTTGCTGCTGTTGTTTTGTGTTATCTTTGTTTTTGTAGGTGTGGAGCCAGGATGTCGGATGTGTTGTCTTGTGTTTTCTCAATATATATTTCACATATCTTCTAATCTCTCTTTCACTCTCTCATTACATTTCACTTTTTTCTCTCTTTTTCCCCTTAGCAAAAAAAGCCACTGATGATGAAGAAGCTAAGATACTAATATTCAGATATTCAGTTCTGCTTTCTACTGAATTGGCAAAAAAAAATTAATAAAAAAAAAAGATTATTTTTAGTTACTATCTAAGACAGGGGTCTGCAACCTGTGGCTCTGGAGCCACATGTGGCTCTTCAGTCACTCTGCAGTGGCTCTTTGAAAATGTGACCAAACATAACAGAATAATGTTTTTTGTTGTTGTTGTTGTTGTTGTTGTTGTTGTTTAATTTTTTTTAATACTTACAGTCAAACCTGTTAGCTCAGGCTAGCCTTTTGTTTACTTAAATAATCCAAGTTCTTTCTATGACTTTTCTCTCAAATCCACCAGGGTTATCTTTAAATACCTTTACGACTGATAAGAATTAGAAAAAACATGCTTGAATACTTCACTTGTACTAGTTTTTATGAAATTCGAAGTTAACAACATACAGTATTTTTCTTGTTTACAAGAATCTGGTGTTTTTATTTGTCCTGATGCGTAAAGATAATAATAAATAACACAATTCACAATTTATTCTTTAGTTTTATAATGTCGCCTCCACTGGCTGTAAAAGTTACTGAAAAGGCCTCCAAACGGCCCACGGACCACCAGTTGATAATCACAGTTGCAGCTTGTTTTGTGGCTCTGGACACATTTTAATAGTGAGCCAAGCAGCAGAAATGGCTCTGTTGATTGTAAAGGTTGCAGACCCCTGATCTAAGAGATAAAGAAGTTCTAATATGACTGTTTTAATAAACAAAGAGCAGGGAATTTTCTATTGTTAAAGAATTCCCCTTTGATGTCACTTCCTGTTTCACTTTGGCTGACCCAAATTCAAAAGAAAAATATGTCAGATATGTGAGAACATGAGTAACAATATACAGTATTTATTATGTCAAACTTCTTAAATATGTTTTTTTTTTTACTTTTTGTAATTGAGTGATATGATAGTCACATGTATTTTAAAACAACTAATCTTTTTAAGTGGGGTTCTGTGTATTTCCTCCTTGAACAAACTGAGGAGTTTAAACTGCAAGTTAGATATTAAGTGCTTATAACTACTCCAGATAACCTCTCCTTTTACTGATTGGTTTAATCATCTGCCTTCCTGGATGTCTCCATGTGAGCAGTCACAAAACAAAGCCAGTTTGGTTTATTTTGTACTCTAAAAACATCTAAAAGTTCAAGTTTGCTGTGCAAGCTCTGTTCGTGGCTGTGCCCTCAAATAGCCCTCCCTCTGTCAGGAAATCTGATTAATCTTTAATGTTTTGTTGCACACCAGATCCGTGTCTCATCAAGGACTACGTCACAGAAGACGGCGGAGAATATTTGTCAACAGTGTCCCACAGAAGAAAAAAATAAAACAAAGAGAAAAAGCCTCTGGAGCGTCTTCATTAGCTCATCGTTTGTTCAAGATACAGAAAATCACTGCGGCAACGAAAACAGACACCATGTAATGGAAAAGTGTTTGTGTGTGACCTCTTCCTGCAGTGGTGAGTCAATAATTCAGAGGAAGCAGGACCCCGGGGGACATACCACAACTAACTGAAGAATCACTCCAGACTCTATTGATTCCTCCAAAACCCACTCACAGACACGTATTAAACCAAATACAGACCACTTCATTCACCCAGTATTTTACCTCGCTGAATGGGTTTGTGCTGATTTTCAGAAATGAAGTTGTGTTTGTCATAAAAACACTAAATTGGAGGATCAGACCAGTGCAGCAAACTCACCTCAGGCAGATACAGAAATACACACAACACCTATTAAACTCCGAGTTAGACAGGTCAGCTGAATGTTTTAAATAAGTGAGTCTATTGTTCCATTATTTGTCATTTTTCATAATTAAACTGGTCTCTCGTTAAGCTACTCAAAGCATTTATTAAGTAGAACTTAAAAAACATTTTTCTGCAGAGTACACTCAAAAAACAGATTGTTGGATTTACTAAACCAACTTGTGATCATTTCTTTTAGGACATAACGACATGAATAAGAGCAAAGCAACTTTCATGTTTATCATTTAAAAAGAAATAAAGTTATAACTTGTTTAAGTAAATCCAACAATCTGTTTTTGGAGTGTATAAATATTATAGACTGGATTAAACATCTCAAAGTAAAAAGTAAATAAAAGTTAAAATGAATATATTTACATGCAGCCAATCTACGGTTCATCCAATAACAAAACAATCCTATTAAGTGACATCAAATAATATTTTGAACTCTTATTAATTACTGCAGTTGAAGTCTTTTCTATTAATTTCCAAAGATCTGACACTAAATATACTGTTATTATTTGTTGTAAAATAATAATAAAAAAACATTATTAAAGGGATCCATGATTAGTTGAAATATTAGACTTTATTTGATAAACATTTATCTTAACTGTAAAATAAAGACTGTAAAAATACTGTAGGCTGTTTGTTTCTATAGTTTTTAAATAAAGTTTTTAAAAATATATTACAGGGACTGAGCCATTTTATTTACACACAAAGCATTCTGGGTAAATGATAACGTGGATAGGTCCTCGGTGCGAGGCTGCTAGCGAGCTATATCCACCCTGATGGTTAATCTTGGACAATATCTGATGAT
>NW_013952410.1:18886-21049 GCF_001266775.1 Austrofundulus limnaeus | reverse complement strand
ATCATCAGATATTGTCCAAGATTAACCATCAGGGTGGATATAGCTCGCTAGCAGCCTCGCACCGAGGACCTATCCACGTTATCATTTACCCAGAATGCTTTGCTTGTAAATAAAATGGCCCCGTCCGTGTAATATATTTTTAAACTAAAATTTTAAATTAAAATTATAAAAACTAAACAGCCTACAGTATTTTTACAATCTTTATTTTACAGTTAAAATATATGTTTATCAAATAAAGTCTAATGTTACAACTAATCAGGGATCCCTTTAAAATAATGTTGTAATAATGTTACTGAGATTAAATCAGCTTAAATCTGCTTTTAAGAGGATTTTTCAAGTGACTCTACAGCAGCAGTTATTCAAGCTAAAGATTTAACTACAAAAAATGAACAAACCCTACAGCCTCGCACCGAGGACCTATCCACGTCATCATTTACCCAGAATGCTTTGCGTGTAAATAAAATGGCTCCATCCGAGCTAAAATAGATTTTTTTTAAATTTACTAAACAGCCTACAGTATTTTTACAGTCTTTAATTTTACAGTTAAAATATGTTTATCAAACAAAGTCTAATGTTTCAACTACAGTAAATGTGGATGCCTTTAATTTGACTCAGATGAAGTGAACTTGTTTGTGGAAATAGTTTTTGCTTAAAAGATTTAATTTTGCCCAAACAGACAGAAAAAGGCAAATTAGTTGGAATAAATTATTAATTAACAACAAATTAGATCATTTTAGATTGAAACGTTTGATCAAAAAGTTCATGTTAGAATTTAGGGTCATAGAAAATGTCAGTTTTGCAGAATTAAATGACATCTGTGGTATTTTGGAGACAATAAAAGAAACAAATTGAGTAATTTCTGCCAGTGGACTAGTTTTTTCTGTCCTAGAATAAAAGCTGCAGTAGTGTGAGAGCAAACAGGACGATTTGTTAAAACAGGAACTGAAAGAAACTCTTCTGAGCTGCAGCTTCTGTTTTTCTGAATCCAGCACTTCCACAGTAATTACACCCAAACCAACGACAAAAACATTTCCAAACTAAAGACACATTTTCTTTGTGAAGCTCCTTTTATTAACACAAACACATCACCTCATTTAACCTTCCAGACTGTTGTGTTGCTCCCTGGTTTGTCTATGAGCAGCCAGCGTACGGGCACGTTTGTTGACATGAAACATCAGGGGGGGGGGGGGGGGAGCAGTGAGTTTTATGGGACAGGAATGCCACACATGTAAAGCTCACACACAAAAAAACACAAACACTTGCGTAATAATGGAGACAGAAAAGGCTCGCTGTGTGGGACAGGTCAAGCTCTTCAAGCCTGTTTTTCCAGTTAAAAGTGGATTCCTCCGTGCAGCCGAATGTACCGTGACCCTGAGGGGCGGCGCTGCTGAAAAGTAGCGCCCGAGTGGTTTTCTGTGGAGCCGATACATTAAACGCTTTCACGCCAACCTCCTCGGCAGCTCTCGCTGCAGCAGGGGCGGTAAGAAGTCAAAGTTCGGGCTGTGTTCTGAGTGTGTTGGTGTTGCAAAGTCATTTCTGATATAATCAAGCTTTAGCATGAATAAAAACTCCTCGACGTCCACAACGACAATCTAATTTTCCACAAATAAAACCCCGCCTGAGTGTGAGAGCGATTGGATAAAGGTGTGTCTCTGAGGGTGTGTGTGTGTTTGCTCTCTTGGCAGACCTGAAGGACCGTCTCTGAAAAGCACATTTCAGGACAGATAAACACAACTACTACTAAAGACGGAGGAAGTAAACCTGAAAACAAGCTGAACGTTTCAGGAGCGGCTGCTAATTCTGCAAACCTCAGCATTAATGCAGAGCAAATCTAATCTTTACAAACAAACTGACTGAGGGGCAACAAAGGAGGTCCTATAGAACAGCTGGAGTGCATAAAGACCACGTGACCGTGTGATCGGCTGGTGAAGCTAACGGCTAACGCTAAATGGACAAGAGTCTGGATTTCCCATTACTGTACATGTTGTCAACAGAGCAGAAAAAAAGAACTGATGATCATTAAAACTATTAATAATAATATCAATCCAATTATTATTAATATTTTACAGTTTATATAATTTATCTAATGTTTTAAATAATGTCAGAAAAGCTGTTTGTGTTATGGATTTATTAACAGAAGATAAACAGGAAAACGTCTCATTT
>NW_013952410.1:13800-17181 GCF_001266775.1 Austrofundulus limnaeus | reverse complement strand
CTTAAAAATTTTATATTTTTCTGGCATAAATCTGCTGTTTTACATGATTGTTGAATGAAATTAACATAATTATTAATTTATTGTAAAAACATGACAGATAATCTGTGAAACAGATCCAGTTCAGCTGCTGTTTATAGTTTCTATGGAGGCTGTGAGCTGTAGCCCTTTTAGGACGCCATTTTTGCTCCTCCATGCTGTCACAGACGTTACCAGACGACGGTATGGGCGGGACTCAGTCTTGTGATATTTAAGTCTATGGGGGCAACTACCAAACTCCACTGATCACCTTTAAAAACATCATTTCCAGGAACGGTCCAGCCACTGGAAACAAAGGAAAAAATAACAAAACACACGACAGCATTCATCTGGCCTCATCTCAACATCTGCTGTAAGATTAGGCAGAACTCTGGACCACCAGGAGTTATGGACGAATCAACGTGAAGCAGCAGAGGAAACCTTCAAAACCCGAAGTGAGCTTTGGGCACAAACCAGAAAAGCATGAAAAGCTGTCTTTTCAAAATCCAGAACCAAGCATGTTTTCTGACACTGCAGGAGGAGTTGCACTGAAAGAATAACAGCTTAATAGTGATAAGAGTGGTTCAATATTTATGCTTTGGCAACCCTTAATTAATGCAAAATGTCAAAAACAAAAGCCTCCTCAACTCTTTAATTCAGCCAACAATGATAAAGATTTCACATCACAAAACAGCTTAAATCAGAAAAAGCTGAAATTTCAGATTTGCAGGATTTAATTTTCAGAATTAAATTCCCTGTACAAACACTGAACGCTATCAACTTGTTGGTCCATGAATTCCATAAATGGAGCTCCATTAGCGACAAAAAGTTGTTAAATAGATCAGGATCACTCAGGCTTGGTGGAGATCGTCAGATATGTTCTCAAGCACTAAACTACCCGGGTAACCACAAACAAAAGGAAGGACGAGTAATTTCCTCAACGACTCCAGGTCTTGAAGCGTCAACAGAAATATTGTGTTTCGACTAAAGATGTGCCTGTTTTTTCCTCAAACAAGCTCTCCACTGGATTTACTGCAAATCCAACAAAACCCGGGAGGAATTTAGCTCCCCAAATGTTCAGAATTGCAACAAAAACACCAAATGATTATTTATAAAATACAAAGGAACACTCACAGAAGACACTGAAACTTCAGTTTAACATTTTTACTGTCAAACATCAATTTGGGAAATTCCATTTTCTGCCAAAAATGCATGAAACTGAGCTGTTAAAGATAAAACAATCCAAACACTTGCTAAAAGCCAAAATGGGAAAAATATAAGCTAGATGCTAAAGGTTGTAAACAGCTAGCTAAATTGAGCAACGGTCTGGCTACAGCTTGAGTAGCAAAAGGCTAGCTAAATGTAGCGAAGGACTGGATAAAGCTTGACTAGCAAAAGGCTAGCTAAATGTAGCAAAGGTCTGGCTACAGCTTCAGTAGCAAAAGATTAGCTAAATGTAGCAAAGGTCTGGCTACAGCTTGAGTAGCAAACAGCTAGCTAAATGTAGCAAAGGACTGGCTAAAATTTGAGGAGCAAAAGGCTAGCTAAATGTAGCAAAGGACTGGCTGAAGTTTAAGGAGCAAAAGGCTAGCTAAAGGTAGCAAAGGACTGGCTAAAATTTGAGGAGCAAAAGGCTAGCTAAATGTAGCAAAGGACTGGCTAAACCTTGACTAGTAAAATGCTAGCTAAATGTAGCAAAGGACTAGCTAAAGTTTAAGGAGCAAAAGGCTAGCTAAATGTAGCAAAGGACTGGCTAAAATTTGAGGAGCAAAAGGCTAGATAAATGTAGCAAAGGACTGGCTAAACCTTGACTAGGAAAATGCTAGCTAAATGTAGCAAAGGACTGGCTAAATTTTGAGGAGCAAAAGGCCTGGCTACAGCTTGAGTAGCAAAAGGCTAGCTAAATGTAGCACAGGACTGGCTACAGCTTAAGTAGCAAAAGGCTAGCTAATTGTAACAAAGGTCTGGCTACAGCTTGAGTAGCAAAAGGCTAGCTAATTGCAGTAAAGTTTCAAAAGTCTAGCTAAATGTAGCAAAGGATGTGCTACAGTTTGAGGAGCAAAAGGCTAGCTAAATAAAGCAAAGGACTGGCTAAAGTTTGACTAGCAAAAGGCTAGCTAAATGTAGCAAAGGACTGGCTAACGTTTGAGGAGCAAAAGGCTAGCTAAATGTTGCAAAAGACTGGCTAAACCTTGACTAGCAAAAGGCTATCTAAAAAGCTTATCATAATAGTATTTTAAATGTATCACAAAACTAGCTGGAAGCTAAAAGCAACAAAAGACCATTTAAATTATTAAAAAAGGCTGGATTAAAACTGAAAGTAGAAAAAGGAAAGTGAAAAAACACAGAAACAGAAAGAATTTTGTGAATGCTGAAACATTACATTTGAGAATAACAAATATTTTAGTCTAAAAATACTTGTGTACAATGTTGTTCTTTTAGGCTATTTTTATCGAAGGGCTGAAATGTTTATAACTCAGGACTGAGGCTACATCATGTGACTGTTGACAAAGTTCAGTGTGCCTCCACAAACCTCCTGCTTCATTTGCTTTTGTGTATTTTTCCAATCATAGCTGAAATCTGGCCTGTTTCAAACTAAACCTCACGTATGATCAAGACTACAGGAAGCACAAACGGGTCCACCTGTTACTTTTTATAATATTTACCAACATATATTCACTTGAAAGCGTTTTATTGCATCCTTAAAGTTACCCTCTAGTCTAAAGGTTCACGTCACGCTGAGTCAAAGCAGACAATCCTGCACTCACTGACAGAAAGCTGTCAGTTCTGTGCTACAGTCCACAAAGCTAATCTGAAACTCAGCATCTGGACATGACTGTAACGTGGTCAACCAACAGAAAACCTGTGTGTACATTCTGACGCTGCTGGATTTTAATCGCTGTGGCAACTGATGCCAAGCAGCAGGTGAGAGGAACTCGAGACGGCAGCAGGGAGTCGGGTCAGAGCAGAGGCGGGGGGTCGGCGCTCTGCAGGAAATCAAACCTTAATCTAATCATCCATCAGAAGCTGACCCCGCAGGCTGGGCGGTGTTAAACAAACACTCTAATGATGTGTAAAATGTTGGTGTTGTTGCACAATTTGAAAGGTTTCCAATCAAAGTGAATCACAGCGATTGTTTTACTTTTTTCTGTTCAGATAACCATTGACTGATGAACTCAACAGATCCAACAGGAAACAGATAAAATCTGTTCTCACATGAACAAAACTCAGAAAGCACAGAGACTTGAACAGTCTGTCCCGCCAGAATAAAGATTTTAATTCTTTCTGAAGGGCTCGACACACGGGAGGCGACGTCGCTCGCTCTCCATTCATTTCCTATGGAGCCTGTGCGGTGAGGCGACAATC
>NW_013952410.1:10783-12469 GCF_001266775.1 Austrofundulus limnaeus | reverse complement strand
TTGTCCAAGATTAACCTTCAGGGTGGATATAGCTCGCTAGCAGCCTCGCACCGACGACCTATCCACGTCATCATTTACCCAGAATGCTTTGTGTGGAAATAAAATGGTTCCGTCTATGTTAAAATATATTTTTTAAAATTTACAAAACTAAACAGCCTAAAGTATTTTTACAGTCTTTATTTTACAGTTAAAATAAATGTTTATTAAATAAAGTCTAATGTTACAACTAATCAGGGATCCCTTTAAACATTTAGTTTTAGTTACATTAGAATGATATAACAACTAAAATTGAAAACCAGATGAATGAATTAAATAATTGTGGCAGTGAAGTTAGTCTATAAGTGATGCTTATAGTCAACTTTATTTGGTTTGAATGCAAAATCCTCACATTTTTTGCAACTCTTCTGTATTTTATACAATCAAACACAGGAAAAGTTAATGTCACAAACTGTTAAACACATTCTAAACTGTTAGAGGAGTTATTTTGTTGCATGTATTTGACCACCAAGCAAGAAAATATAACAACCTTCAAATTAGAGATTTATGCAAACTGAGCTGAAGGCCGATGTGCAGCAACGTTCTGTAAAATCGTTTGATTCTGTTTGTGGTTTTGAACTTCCTCTGCAGGCAGATCTGTGTTTGTTTATGTAGATCCACTGCATCGTGTTGCCAAAACCTCCCACCTTCTAGACACTTAAAGGAGCTGCGGCGCCTTTTCTTAGCCAAATGTCAAACAGCAGCGTGCCTCTCTGCAGCAACTCAAGGGCTGATTTACATCGGTGGGACCGGGGAGGCATGTAAAAACCCACAGGAGGAGATTTGAATGAGAGATGGGGTTTTGTGTTGTAATGCGTTTGTTGAGCCAACGCTGCGCAATTTGCCCCGTTCATGACATGTTGCAGCAGTCGGCCACGCCTGCTGACAGAAATGAAAAAAAAAAAAAAAAACCACTCACTCCTCACCGATCCAGACACTAGAAAAGTTTCTGGGAAGTTTATATCTGTGCCTTTAAGACTTAATGCCTCTGGAAGCCCAAAAACATGTGAGACATGTTGTCCATGTGTAAATGTGCAGGTGTGTGTCTGCAGAAAATAAAACCTCTTTAGCTGCTGTTCTACTTTGGTTTGGCAGTTAAATTTACTGTAGAGGGACTGAGAATATAATCAAATCACTTTCTACCAAGTAAGTTTCAAAAATAACTCCATGACACAAAAGAGCAAATAAAAGAGACAAAAGCAGCGATTTAAACGTTTGCAACAAGTGCATTTTGGGTTGTTTAAATTAAAATATTAAGGGTGCAGTGATACAGAAAATTCTCGATTCAGTTCAATTCTTTAGTCTCATGGTTCGATATTTTTTCGATACAAAAAAGAGAAATGTCCATGCCCTTCTTAACTTTTAATTTACTGAAATTTATTCTGAACATTTGTTTAAGCTCAAAAGTGGTTTTTAAATTAAATGTTGCTGAAACAGCAAGTTTCTCAGTGGATCTGTGCTCGACTATGCAGCCTAGGTGGAGTAGTCGAACACAGATCCACTGATCCTTCAACACAGAGCATCTTCAGAAGACAAGTTGATAAAATAAATGTTAAAAATCTATATTGTTACATACATACTGTGTATGTATGTATGTATGTATGTATGTATGTATGTATGTATGTATGTATGTATGTATGTATGTATGTA
>NW_013952410.1:6157-9783 GCF_001266775.1 Austrofundulus limnaeus | reverse complement strand
CAGAGTTTGCACTACCTTTTTATTATCAAACATAATATTTACCCATCAATTTTTGCATATAATTGCATTTCAGTATTTGTATTGTTAATACATTCAGAGGGAGTGTGGCCTTATAAAAAAGAGCCTGTTTGAAATAAAATAAATGGTTTCAAAAGTTATGGTGTGTTATATATACCAACTTATCTACTTGGCAGAGTTTGCACTACCTTTTTATTGTCAAACATAATATTTACCCATCAATTTTTGCATATAATTGCATTTCATTTTCATTCTGTTTAATATTCAACAAGTTAAACAGATAATCCACACGAACCCCACTACTTGGTATCGGTATCGGTGAGTACCTAAACTGAAGTACTCGTACTTGTACTCAATCTTGAAAAAACTGGTATCGGGACACCCCTAATTAAATGTTTAAAATTTACATGATCAGACAGATCAAAATATGAGGAAATTTTGGTATTTTAAAGATCAAAATGAAAACAATTCAGCACACGTGTATTCTAGGACCTACAAAATAAAATAATATAAATAAATAAATACATATATTTTTTGGTAATATAAATAAAATAATATATGTTTTGGTAGTATTTCCCAATCTGTTTCAATATAAAATTTATGAAACTAACAGAAACCGCAGGTGTGTGTGTGTTTGGTGAATTTTTTTTTTTACTCACAGTGGGTAGAGTATTCAGATATTTTACTCAAGTAAGAGTAGTGATACTTCATAATAAAACTACTCAAATAAAAGTAAAAAGTACAGCATAGTACTAGAAATACACTTTTTCCAAAAAGGTTAATGAAGTAAATGTAACTGAGTTATAATTACTACCCACCTCTGGGTCACATGGAAACCACAACCATGTCAACACAGAAGAGCTGCCAGTAAATAAGAAACCAAACTGTTGTTTCTAATCAGTGTGAAGTCACTCATTCACAGGCCTGTTTCTGCTGTAATAATCATTAAACTCATTAAAATACTCCTCAAGCTGCCGTCTAACTGCCTCCATCACAAATGACAGATTATTGAGTCTAATTAAGCTCATTAGTCTTCAAGTCCAGAGTTGTAACGAAGTACACTTTGTTACTGTATTTGAGTTGAATTTTTGGGTGTCTGTACTTCACTTGAGTAATTATTTTTCAGCCTACTTTTTACTTCTTACATTTTCACACAAGTATCTGTACTTTCTACTTCTTACATTAAAAAAAAAGACAAGAAGTAGAAAGTCGTTGCTTTTATTTCATTTTTGCTTGTTTTCATTCCAGCTTGTTATTGTAAAAAACAATAAATACTATTCATATAAATTGTGCCTCTTAGATAGAGTGAATTTAACTGTGGTTGAATGAGAAGCATGTCACACTCCAGCAGGACATAATCATTAAAATAAAAGGACTGTACTTAAGAAGTATTTGTATTTCATGAATTATATTATTACATTTGGCCGCAGCCCTCAGATAGATTTTCATTTTGGTGAAAATGTTTGTGCAGCCTTGATATATGTATATAAACTAAAACAGCTGGACTAGTGCATCCTAAATGTAACATTAATCCATTATTTTATTGCAATATAGTAATTTCTGCAGTTTTTTTGGGAGGTCACCTCCTAATAAATCTCCTGAGAGGAAATCTAACTGCTCATTTTAAATCAATACTTTTACTTTTAATACTTAAGTATGAAAAATATCAGATACTTTGACTTTTACTCAAGTAATATTCCTAAAGCAGACTTTAACTTTTACCAAAGTAATTTTTTTGGTAATTTACTTGTACATTTACTCAAGTATCACTTCGTGTGGTACTTTATACAACCCTGTTCAGGTCAGACTGCACCTGTGAGGACAAACACAGTTGTTATAAACCCCTGCAACAAGAACACGTGATGTTCTCCACACACCTTTCTTAAACTCCTCCAGCATGGCGTCCAGCTTGGTGTCGTGGAAGACGAAGTGGACCGGGTGGTTGTAGAACTTGGTGATGGTCTTCAGCGTGGTGCAGTCGTCCGGGTCCACGAAGGCCAGGTCCTTGACGAAGAGGATGTCCACGATGTTGGAGCGCTCGTCGTCGTACACGGGGATCCTGGTGTAGCCGCTCTCCATGATCTCCGACATGGTGTTGAAGTCCAGCACGGCGTCCCTGCTCAGCATGAAGCAGTGGCTGAGCGGGGTCATGACGTCCTCCACGGTCTTGGTCCTGAGCTCCAGGGCTCCCTGGATCATGTTGAGCTCCTCCTTCACCAGGTCGTTGTACGGCTCGGTCACCTTCAGCATCTCCACCAGCTTCTCCCGGTTGTACACGGTGCCGATCTCCTGGCCCAGGACGCAGTCGAGGAGCTTGCTGATGGGCCAGGACAGGGGGAAGGTCAGCAGCATGAAGAGCTTGGTGAGCAGGATGGTGTTGGCCCCCACCGCCAGGCCGTGCCGGGAGCACAGCGCCTGGGGGACGATCTCCCCGAAGATGACGATGCCGACGGTGGAGGCCACCACCGCGCCCAGCCCGGAGCCGATCAGGTCGTCCAGGAGGATGGTGAGGGTGGTGTTGACCAGCACGTTGCCCAGGAGCAGCGAGCACAGCAGGTAGTTGCCCTTCCGGCGGATGGGCTCGATCTTCCTCGCGTACTTCTTCTCCTTGTCGGTGCCGCAGCTCTGCACGATGCGCAGCTCCATCGGGTCCAGCGCCATCAGCCCCAGGTTGAGCCCGCTGAACATCCCCGACAGCACCAGCAGGAAGCAGATGAAGATGGCCTGGAGCCAGACGGGCAGCAGGGACTTCTTCTCCTCCACCACCAGCAGCCTGCCGTCCCTGTCGTCCAGCAGGCGCCACCTCTGCTCCTGCTGGACGCACAGGCCGAACACTTTCGCAACTTCGCTCTTCCGGAGCTCCTTGATGCTGAGGCTGACCACTCCGGACGTGTTTTGGTTGCTTACCTCCATGGGTCCCTTCACCACCACGTCCTTCGTGTGTTCGGGACAAGTCCTGTTTAACGGAACCACGCCAGCGCCGAAAGCGTCGTCCTCTTTATCCTTGCTGTAAAGTTCTGTGAACCTGATGAGCTCCGAGCTGTTTGGAAACAAGTGGAGCCCGTAGAACCTGAACAGGATGTCGCTTCCCTCGGTCACCTGGATAACTCCCGTCTTGGTGGTCTCGGCCGGTTTGCTGCTGTTCTCCAGCCTCATGCCGAGTATCTGGGTGACGCCTCTCGGTTGTGGGACCGCTGCCTCGGCCTCCCTGCCCGCTAACACACAGAAAAACACGAATAAAGTCAGCTGAAACCCCAGCCTGCTCCAGTCCGCCGCCATGTTTGTTACACTCTCTGAAAACGGAGGAACTGACGTCACCTACTCCTTCCAGAAACCCGCCCACCTCATTAGCTTGATCAAACTCAGCCAATCGGTGAACGATACGTCACTCCAAACTTTTGGCCGAGCCCCTGTAGTTGGAATTTTTTAAGGTCGACCAGCTAGTTTTACTTTTAAGGTGGATCTTTCTTGTGTTACTGATTTTTCGTGATTCTAAAAGTTATTTCCAGAGTTGTATAAAGCAGTGTTTCCCAAAGTTGGGGTCGGGACCCAAAGTGGGGTCCCGAAACATCAAGGTGGGGTCCTGAAAAGATTTTCTGAATTAATTA
>NW_013952410.1:2882-5157 GCF_001266775.1 Austrofundulus limnaeus | reverse complement strand
AATAAGTATTTATATTTGTGTACAAGCTGTTTAGATTGTCAAAAAGCCTGTGTTTTTAGGGTTATTAACTAAGTTCATGTACTCAGACCAGTAATATTTGGGGTCATAAGTTTTTGCCATGGATATTTTGTGGGTCAGAAGATAAAAAGTTTGGGAACCACTGGTATAAAGTACTACAAAGTGATACTTGAGTAAAAGTACAACTATCTTACCAAAAAATTACTTTGGTAAAAGTTAGTCTTCTTTAGGAATATTACTTGAGTAAAATTCTTAAAGTATCTGATACTTTTTGTACTTAAGTATTAAAAGTAAAATTGATTGAGTATTGATTCAAAATGAGCAGTAAGATTTCCTCTCAGGATAATTATTAGGAGGTGACCTCCCAAAAAATGTAGAAATTACTATATTGCATTAAAATAATTAATTTATGCTAATTTAGGATGCACTAGTCCAGCTCTTTCAGTTTATTTACATATATGAAGGCTGCACAAACCTTTTCCCCAAAATGAAAATCTATCTGAGCTGCAGCCAAATTTAATAATATAATTCATGAAATACAAATACTTCTTAAGTACAGTCCTTTTATTTTAATGATTATGTCCTGCTGCAGTGTGACATGATTTGTTTGTGTACAAACTAATATACAGTATCAGAGTTTTATATATTTAAACTTCTCTTTCAACCACAATTAAATTCACTCTGTCTAGGAGGCACAGTTTATATGGATAGTATTTATTTTTTACAATAACAAGCTGAATGAAAACAAGCAAAATGAAATAAAAGTAACAACTTTCTACTTTATGCCTTTTGAAAAAATGTAGTGAGTAGAAAGTACAGATAATTGTGTGAAAATGTAAGGAGTAGAAGTAAAAATTAGGCTGAAAAATAATTACTCAAGTAAAGTACAGATACCAAAAATTCTACTTAAGTACAGTAAAGAAGTATTTGTACTTAGTTACTTTACAACTCTGGTTATTTCAGTTTAAAATAAAGTTAAAAATATACTTAAACTTAATTTTACACAACAATCAATCTGTGCAATGTTTAAAATTGAGCAGAAAATGTTAAAACAACATTCAAGAATACAGTAAAGTATCTTTTGTCTTATTTTATCTTANCACACACACACACACACACACACACACACACACACACACACACACCTCTGGATCACTTACTCCTCATGGAGATCCGTACACAGATTTGGTTTGTGTAGAGATCCCCCACCTTTCTGTTTTAAACAGCTCAAATCAAACATCTCTCGTGTGTGTGTGTGTGTGTGTGAGTGTATGTGTGTGTGTGTGTGTGTGAGAGTGTGTGTGTGTGTGTGTGTGGGGGGGGGGTGGTGTTGGAGGGAGATTTCAGTTGATTTTTATTTTTTCTCCAAACTTTTTTTCAGTGGGCAGCACCGGAGCAAGCGGCAGCTGTTTTTCCTCGAGGAAAAAAAAAAAGGCGGCCAAGTCCTCCCCCCACCCACCCCCCAGAAAAAAAAAAAACAGCACTCCTCAGCATTTTGACTGTGTGCCAAATAAAAAGGTGCAAGGGTTCAGCCTCCGCTCGATTTGTGACGGAGCAGGGCAACGACGACGACGATGAGGAGGAGGAGGAGGAGGAGGAGCAGGGAACTGTCTGTGTGTTCTTGGTGACTGAATGTAACGGTGTCGGTGTCGGTCGCACTTTTCTACACAATCACACAACGCTCCCTGAAGCAGCGAGACCTCCACCACCATCAGAGGTGGGGTTAATAATTCAACAAGCTCTCCCACGTGTTGCAGATTTCACCCATTCTTCCAGAGTCCAACCTGGATCTGACCGTTTGTCCTTCTCTTCATGGCTGGTCTCACTGGTTCATGTACAGTGAGGCGGAGGTACAGTAGTGGTTCCCACCAGGACCAGTGCGGCTGCGCACCACTGGAGGAGTGGACTTGTTGGCGACCCCTCCCACATTCAGAGCTTTCCCCTTCCCGCTCTCCGTCTCTCTCTCTCTCTCTCTCTCGCTTCCTTTCTGTGTCTACATCTCCCAGCCCTTCTTATGCTCCCTCCCCTCCCTACCGCCTCCTCCTCCTCCTCCTCCTCCTCCTCCCTCAGTGCAAATACAGTTCCTCGCCGTGTTGGACATGTGATGAAAAAGTGACTGGTTCGCGCGCTCTGCTGCACCTCCTATTTCATCATCACGGGAGCTTTTCTGTGCGCTTGTCCTCTCTCTCTCTCTCTCCCTCTCTCTCTCTCTCTCTCTCTCTCTCTCTCTCTCTCTCTCTCTCTCTCTCTCTCTCTC
>NW_013952410.1:0-263 GCF_001266775.1 Austrofundulus limnaeus | reverse complement strand
GCCATCTTCCAACCTGTTCTGCCGCTAGAAATAAGTTACTTTTTCCTCTCTCCGTTACTTCAGCAGGCGCTTTCTTGTCCGCAGCTGAACCTCCCCCCACTCACCCCGCGGGTGCGAGTTGTATGGATTTTTTGCAAAATTTCTGGATTTTTAGGGCTCTTTATACAGGTAAACGTCCAAAGTGGTTTAAATGTATGCGAACCGGACCGAACTTCAGTCAAACAAGACCCAACACTTTTATTCCTGAGTTCACATTATAGCAG
>NW_013952409.1:5977598-5979401 GCF_001266775.1 Austrofundulus limnaeus | reverse complement strand
ACAGAGAGGGGAACATAGAAATGACTCAACCTGCAACTGAAAATATGGATGGAGGACCTCAGTTTAGCTTGATAGTTTGTTGGGCTAGCGCTGAGCTAATACATGTAAGGAAATCTAGCGTTGGCGCTAGTGCGAAGGCTAAAAGGCTAAGCTGAGGTTCTTCTTCCATGAAGCAGATCTGTTGTCCTCCTATATTTTCAGTTACAGGCTGATTCATTTCTACCTTCTCTCTGTCAACGCTCTCTGGTTTCATTTAAAAGAGTCGATCATCAGATATTGTCCAAGATTAACCTTCAGGGTGGATATAGTTCGCTCACACCGAGGACCTATCCATGTCATCGTTTACCCAGAATGCTTTGCGTGTAAATAAAATGGCTCCATCCGTGTTAAAACATATTTTAAAAAAATTACAAAACTAAACAGCCTACAGTATTTTTACAGTCTTTATTTTACAGTTAAAATATATGTTCATCAAATAAAGTCTAACGTTACAACTAATCAGAGATCCCTTTAAGAATGGACTGAAATTAAAATGCGAATGTTGGATGCTGTTAATAAAAGCAGAAGGAACCACATCAGGAAAAGAAGCACCTAAGATGGAGTTAGGGCCAATGAAATGTTGCCTTAGAGCCAAACCCAATTATTTACATGTGGCTTTTTCTGGAAACTGCTGTCTGCTTCATTCAGGRTTGATGGCTACTGCAAGACTTTTCAAAGCCCTAATCATCCATCCATCCATCCATGCTTCAGCCAAAGTAAGTGGATCTAACCTAAATCATGTACAAATTACACCCAAATGCCTCAGGCTATATTTCTTTCTAAGACTGCAGACTCAGGTAGCACCYTTTTTAAAASGACTATCTTCAGTGTGATGTGGTCRCCCTCGCTTTASAGCTTGCAAATCTGACAGCTGTGTAGCTGCCTTAATCAGAGGTCTGACTGTGTGGCTGCATGCGTACAGACTTGGAGAGATTATTAAAAATAATGTCAGGATTGAACCTTCAAGAAGGGCCTTTATACGTCAGTGTTCTGTGCATTTTATTCAGTGGGTTTCAGGAGGGAAGGGATGAATTGGTAWACGATGATGGACAGACTGAAAATTGAATTCCATAAACMGCCTGGAAGCGTGTTGTTGTGTGATCAAATYCAACGCAGATATTCTTTCAAGTGCAGCCATAAACTGCATTATGCATTTTARAGGCACATACTTCAATTCTGTACCAACATCAAGTATCTACTGTATGTTAACTTCAATCGTTAGGAAAATGCTGTATATATCAAAAATGCATTCGACGRCTTGAAATTGGCCTGTCTCTTAAAAAAACTACTGTTTCTGACACTTCCACTTCAGCGTGTTTACAACATTTTGTAGTCAGGTTGTACTTTGTTGTTAAAAAAAAAGAAAAAAGAAGCAACATTATATAATATTGGTTTTAGAAAATGGCAACTCAGGAATGTCCGACCCGGAAAGTACGTTTTCTGAAGAACCGGAGTACAGAGGCTCCTTCAAGATYTTTCAGCTTGGTAAATATCTCCCAGTCATCCTCTCATACACATCAATGCTGAGTTACATTTAGCAAAAAAAACTATAAATATAGATCATTATGTTTTGCAATTACTACWTAATCTTTTGTATTGATGTTTTGGGGAAAGCATGCAAAACAATTACAAATCCTAATTTTGTTTTACAGAAAAGAGCTATAAGAATTATCAATAGAAAGCATTACAGCCACTCATCGAATATATTATTTTATCTATTAACGTTATTGAAGCTCTATGATTTGGTTAATTATAGTATTTTAT
>NW_013952409.1:5972848-5976598 GCF_001266775.1 Austrofundulus limnaeus | reverse complement strand
TATATATATATCTTAAAGATCTGAATTTTAAAAATACAGTGTATTACTAAAATGTTTAATGCTTCCTCTTTACTGTTGCAGATTTGATCATCTTTTACTCAGTTAACTATTCACAGCAGAAGTTTTGATAACACGCTTTATTTATGTTATAATATCATTCCCTCTTCAAAAACATACCCAAAGTGTTGCTTTGACTCATTCATGCATGTCATGTTTGAGAAATCATTGAATTTCCTGTAGTAGCCATATGGATCTGCCATAATGCTTGCTGGTACAAAGCTCCTCCCTGGAGCCCAGTTTGAAGCCAAGATCCCGCCCCACAGAGCACCCCTCCCCCAAATCATTGTTGTGAAGATGCACTGAAGTGGGAGTGTCAGAAACAGTAGCAGGTTCTTAAGGAGACAGAGGTGAAATTCAAGTCATTTAGATTTATTTTTGATATARGTAGAATTTCATAACAACTAAAGGTAACATAGTTACTAGACTGTGGAATAGAACTTTAATGTMTTCCCCTTTTTATATAAAACTAAACTGCTCCAATGACGTGAACTGTTATGTGATGTCTTCAGATGTGACACTTTATGTGTTGCTTCCAGCGCTCCCTTCCGCACTGCCAGCAAATCATTTTCCTCTTGACTGGTCCCCAACATTTTTCCCTGGGTCACATCGTGTCTGTTGGAGATTAATATCTTATTGGATGTGTTAATGAAAAGACAAAATCAGAGTTTCAGCTCCCCTGCAGTTCACCATGCCTGTGAGGATCTGCTAACTAGCCGAAGAGATCGAGAGCCTCTTTAAAGATGGGGTAATTATGACTGGAACCAAATGACACACAGACCTAGAACAGTGTTGTCTTCACCGGTAACACGAGTGTATATCGTGACAAAAAGCTCAAACTTGCTTTTACAGGTAATGCATTCGACCTAAGAGGGTGATTAGGGATATCTATTTTTAAAAATGGGCACGTCAGAAAAGAGGCTCATCATGTTTGTCACCTCCTGACATAGCGAAGTGCTTTCAGCTATTATTTCACTATTCGACTCAAAAGTGTTGTTAAATCCTCCAGGTGAAAAAAAAAAAGAGAGGCAGGAAAATTGAAACAGCCATAATGTCAGCTTGATTTTATCAAAAAYAAAAATCATATTTTTAGTCCCTTCTCTAAAGGCTTTTCAACATAAAGTGTGCAATATGTGACCAAGCAGAAAACAATGCTTTAAGTGATTGGTTCAGTAATCTAATGGAGGGAACAAAAAGCTCTAAATGCTTCCAAGAATGCAGTCATCCAGATTTAAACTGCTGAATTAGATAATCACAGTAAATTAAATGATTTTTACTGGGTAACTTGGATGTCTTTAGCTTAAAAAGGATTTAGTAACCATTTTTTTTTCAAAAGCACTAAGAACAAGATTTGCATCGTTTCAAATTGTACTATTCTCTCTCACTCTTTTACTTTACTGAAGCAGAAGATCTGTGTTTTGCACCTTAGGCAACTGGTCTTACCATATCTGTCCTTTTGCAGGGAAATTACATGAAAAGCAGCCTCATCAATCTCTGCCTTGTACTTTGTTTCCACCCTTTATCTTCTGCTCCCCATGCAGGCTGTATGTGATGTTGCTCACTCATTACTGACTCGGRGCACTAACACAGTCACGAGAGAGCAGCCCCTCCTTCCTGCTGCAGTAAAAAAATATACAATCCTCTTTAGAATCTCCAATAAGTGTCTGCGCATCTTCCATTTCCTGTGRGCAAGTCTTTGTTACAGCCTGAAACAAAACCTAATGATCCAGATTTACAGCTAACGAGAGGGAGACAAATGAGTTCAGAACAAAGATGGATTTGATCATGCAACACTCTGTCCCGTTTTTTTTTTTCTTGCAAAAAGCGGAAGATACAAACACGTTTCTGTTGCATTAGCCTACTTTCTTTTTTTTTTTTCCCTGATGAAAATGCTAACTTCTCGACTGAAGCTTGTGCAGCTGGTACTGGAAAACATCCACCAACGCCGTGCGGTGGCAGCTCCTAGACTTCAGTGTTTGTCTCTGAAAGTTGCTAAAGGGCACTGATGCAATATGTCATGTGTGGCGTGTTGACAAAGGCCCGAGACGCGGCTCATACTTCTCATTACACAGATAAGCGTGCGGTTTCCCTCCAGGCTGACCATGTCTGCACTCAGCAAGACAGGACAGCACATTCATCACCGAAATCTAAAAGGGTTCAGCTCGGCCAGCTGGGACAACGCAGGATGGGAGAAAAGACAAGTGCAGATCCGTGCTGACAGGATGGAAGAAGCCGTGTGCTTTATTTGCACAAATAACCTGAAACTAGTTGTTGGCATTCTGTCTAATAAACACCTGTCACAAAAGAACTCTGGTAATGCATTCTGCTGACATCACCAGATGATCACAGGTAGATTTTCTTGGTTTCCTGCAGCCGATCGTGGCGCTGATGCATTGATTATTCCAGCGTGAGAACTCCCTTCTGTCTGAACTCGGCTGCAGATTTGGTGACATGGCAACACCCAGGAGAGCAGGTACACCCAGACCTGTCGCTGCGCTAACACAAAGCTACTCATTACAAGAGCACATGCCAGATTCAGCTGCTTTACTTTTCAAAAAWTGTGAAAGCTTTGATCTTTTTAGTGTTTCGGGGCTTGGAAATACTACAAATTGGCYTTTCTGTTGGTCGAACAGCAAAGGTCACATCTGTCATTTAGGTAACTGATTCCTTGGGTATTTTTGCCTTTGAAGARGAGCGGAGGAGAGCATTTTCAGTTGGTCACTTATTTGCATGAAGGGATGTGATTGTTCCTATTTGTCCCAGAAAAATCTATTTTTAAATGRCTTGTGAGGTCTAATTTCACATGAATTGAAAAAGAAGAAAAATGTAAGCCGACTATGCAAGTTGCTAAATAAACACATTACCACTATGAACACAACTAAATAGGAAAAGAACAGAGCATCTGTGAAATGGGGGATCACAGATGGCCCACAGTACAGGYTGTTTGTGCTTATACAGCCAGATTCAAACCTTTGAGTTTTGYTAGTTTGACCTGTTCTGTACCCACTGACAAAATACCAGAGTTTGTGTGCATGTGTGGCCTTGATGAGCACTGCTGGTACAAAAAAAAAACTTTAAAAAAAAAACAACATAAAAATGTCTAATATCGCCCACTGGCAAAGACTGTTTATTTCGCTCATATTTGTCTGCACTGTTATCAAAAGAATCCAGTGAATCACAGAACAGATTTTGTCAAAACTTTCAGAAAGTAGCCACTGGGTTTACATCTCGCACTGAATAACTTTTAGAGTCAATCCAGGTTAAAATGTCCACCACGGTCAACATTAGCAAACATCGTTTAACAAATGCTGAGTGTGGCATCTCAGACTGCATGAAAGGAATGCTAGGTCTTTGGTTTTAGGGCTGGATGAGAGCTTGTGATGAATAAATACAGGCAACATACAAATTAAATGTTTTCAATTTACAAGCTTTTAAAGGGAACATTTACACAGATACCTTTATTTCCTGTTTGGGTCAAATTTTTCAACCCGTTCAGTTTTCTCTATTTTCTGAACTATTACGTCAAAGCATTTGCAACAGAACTTCTAAATAAAATCTGGACTTTCCAACAACAATTTGGTGGTCTTCGTCCTGCTCTTTTTTATTTTTTATTTTTTAATTTACTGTTATTTTACCAGGCAAATCCCATTGAGATCTCAGATCTCTTTTTCAAGGGCGGCCTGGGCCTGAAGG
>NW_013952409.1:5954346-5971848 GCF_001266775.1 Austrofundulus limnaeus | reverse complement strand
ATATAATATATTTTTAAACTTTTAGTTTAAAAATGAAAAAAACTAAACAGCCTACAGTATTTTTACAGTCTTTATTTTACAGTTAAAATATATATTTATAAAATAAAGTCTAATGTTACAACTAATCATGGATCCCTTTAAGCTCTTTGCTGCCTGAAAAAGTAAGAATCCATGCAGAACATATTCATTAAAAAGAATGGAGATAAAYTACTAGGAAGTAAATCAAGGCATAAACTGGCACCTGATGTGCACGATGCCACTAAATATGATCATGTGCTGATTGCCTGCATGTATATTTCTTTTTCCAGTTGAGGCTCGCGCACCCCCCAGTAATCACTTCAAGAATTTTTCGCAGTTACGTAGAAGGCCAGTCTGTCATCAGACACCATTTCAAAGACAAAGCTGACACGGATTACTTTCAACACAATATTGTGTGTAATTGCTGTACGTGATTGGCACTACGCCACGCCGGCTGTAAGTTTGATCTCAAGCCAGAAGCACGAGTGACACCAGGAGGGAGTGACATTTTGTCAGCGGCCCTCAAGTATGCAATTTGCTAATCCTAAAAGACTTTACAAGTTTTTATCCTCCCTTTTTCCAGTCAAAGAAACTAGGCTCCAACTCTTCTATCTTGCACAAAATATCCCACATGATTCCAGATCCATTTCAAGGCAGAGCTCTTGACAATAAAAGTGGCGAAAAGGCTCAAAAAATGAGGACATAAATGAGCCAGAAAAAAGGACAGGGCCTTTGCAACATCAAGCTCATGAAATATGGAAGAGTTTCACAAAAGAACAAGGCCTGATTTCCTATTTTTGTTTGGCAAACTGCTTTGTTTTTGTATTCACAAGACAGTTTGCTGAGAAAGATGCATGTGCAGTTTATATTTTGTCTATTTCATAACCTTAAGTCCTAATGTAGTATTTGAGTTTTATACGAACAAGTTGCCGACACGTTCAACATTTATCTGAGGCAGTAGAAGTAAACATGGGTAAATTTGAAATTCAGTTCTCATCTGGTCTGTGTTTAACAAACAGAAAGCCAAGAGCAAGTTACTGTTTTCTGTCGGTTTGTTTTTGGGCATAATAAGAATTGAACGAGGGATAAAACCACTTTGTTTCTCATGCTCTCTTAGCCTCTAATTTATGTCAAACATGTTAGCATGTAGAGCAGCTTGCTCACATCACAGGGAGGTGAAGGTACAATTGAACCTTATAGTAAGTCACAATAAAGGTGTGCGTGTGTGTGTGTGTTTAAAACTCCCTCGTGGTCTTTTTCTGTCTCCCAAAATAGAGCAAGAGCAGGAGATTTTCTCCCCCTCTCTGGGGTTGTCGTTATTTGTCTTCTTAAGGGAACATGAAGGTCCCCAGCTGACAAAGAGACGTGCTCGGTCTATCTGTGGTCCATTCAGCTCAGGGGRTCAGTTTGGTGAGTTCCCCCCAGAAGGGAAATGACACAAGTAAGCAAAAACCTTTCTGTTACATTTCCAGTCACTCGCAGTGACACACAGTCATTTCAATGCAAAGCAAAAACGGGAGGAAGAAAAATTGTAGGCTTCAACTTTTAAGTAGGAGTTGACAGCTGATGGGTTCATCAATTGTTGCACGAGCCCTCGAGGGGCTGCGGTAAATACAGATCCGGAGGAGAGCCTGGGAGTTACAAGGAGTTGGGAAACCACGGTAAGATATTTGAACTGTGCGTGCACAAATTTCCCCGAGTCTCTGACCTAAGCTATTGTACTATTCCCAGCCAGGCGGAGCATTTAGGTAGAAAGACGTTTGGTAAGAAGAATGTGCTCTGAGGCGAGGTGACCTATGAACTGCCCGGTCATCCACCTAGAATTTCAAAGGAGGCATTTCCTAAGATCTTGTAACATTCATTCTATTTCYACCAAGGCCAATCTGTCTCAAACGGAGCCTGAAAGGAAAGGCGCAGCTCTGGAAATGGTAAAATCAGTATAAGAAATTACTAGAAWAGATTTTTATTTTATTGGCCTCTCATTGGTTGATGTTTCATTTTTAGAGGTTTGACCTCAATATACATTCATTTTACCGACATGAATCAACAGAATGAATGTCCTATAATTGGATGTCATCTCTGATTGAACACAATTGAATCCTTATCTTTACAATACAGGAAATGTATAAAAACACATCCTCTGCTTCATCACATATCTTTGTCTTTGTAATTTCTTATCTCAGCTTCCTGATTGCTGGAGTCGTATTTCTTTGAGGTCAAGCGGCACAGTCATTTTTCACTTTTCCGTCAATGTTTTGTGACCAACTTTGCAATGATCCTGCTTCACAGAAGAGCGTGAATTACTACTTATAAGAAGCACTGGGTTTACATGCCAGGTCAGTAAAAGCCACGTGTCTCTCCGGCCAACATAATGCACTAAGTTCAGCTGCGGTCCAACAGGCCAGCCAGCTGATTGAGGCGGTTATATATAGACAGCACTGGCAGGCTAACTCATTCAGGGGACCAGGATGGGGCTCTGTCACAAGGCCTGCAATGATTTAGAGCAAAATCTTTAATCTAAAATCAGCCTATGGTATAATGGAGCCAGACTCTTTTCCATGACACAAACCAGGACAAGATTTCCCCCGTGGGTTGAGGAGATGAAGTGAATCAATTTGAAATAAATGAAGGATGATGAGACATTAATTGTCGGCGCAAAGGTGACGGTTTAAAAAGGCAGATCTGATTTGCAGAGCATGGGGGGGAGACATGGTGAGGAGGTCAGCCACGCACCTCTGTGGCTGAAAAAGGGTGCATGCCTTTCAGCTTCGGGGCACATYATCTAAATTGGCCTTTCTTTTGAGAAATGTTAATGTGTGTGTCAAGAGCGGGGTTACGCATTTGCATGTTGGTGGAAGAACCTAAGGGTGCTACTGTGACCATTTTAGACATTGTATTGAAGAAATTCTTATTTATTAGAGGTTAGTACTGATGTTTAAAAGCACAACACTATATTTTTAGGTTTTCCTTTTTATAATGTTGACAATGTTTAATCTATTTTTTGATTGATATAGATTAGTTACATGTCCGAATTATAACAACACATAATCAAACCTGAGAATTTTGTCTGAATGCCTGTGWTTCAGCCGTAGGTCAGTAGGGGGCGAACGCGGGCATTGAAGYRCATGTATAAATGGATGTACTTCCTGGTTTTTGGGCAGTGTGGTTTCCTTGTCAGCCGGTGGCAATAAAACCTCACCCGGTTCCAGAATTCTGGTTTTGTYTGGTTTTATTCCTTCTACAAATCATTTTATTTAACAGTGGTAGTTTTCGTATTGATTTCAGTCTTTGAACACGTATTTTTCTTACAGTATTCTATATTATTAACAAGTTATTAGTGACATTACAGTGATTCTTTGGCATTGTTTTGTCACATTTATTGCAAAAAAACCCCTGAAAAATAAAGATTTTTTTTTCAATCACAAAATATCTTAAACAGAAATAAATTCTGAAAAGTGTAAATTTAGATCAGGTAATTTAGTGCTCTTGGCAGAACAAGGACAGCTGCAGCCAGACGATTCCTGAATCTGAGACACGTGTTTCATTATTTATGAGTTCAAATGCTCAAGCACAGCTACGAGTTTAGACAGAACACAAGGAATGCTTTAGAGGCAGTGTGATAGCAAACGGTACAAAGTGAAAAAGAAGTGATCGCAACTTGCAGGTTGTTGCAACGTAGCAGCAATGGCGAAGCGATATTTGTACATTTCAAGAGCTTTATAAATGATCTTTTTGTAGCTTACAAAGAAAATAGATTAAATTTGAGCGGAACACGAGGCAGGGCTGATGTTTAGGATGGGGTCCAGCATGAGTCGCTGTGAAAAGCTGGACAGAAACACTTGGTATGTCAGTTGGTTCCGAGCCTAATGCAATGTTTGTACAGTTGGCCCAGTTGCCATTTGGCATTAAAAAACACGAGCAAAGACATGGCGTGGCTAAATATGAMACGTCTCTGATCACACTTTTAAGCTTTTCAAACAGAACTGGAAACAAATACAAACTGTGGATCTTAAAATGATATGATGCAGAACAACTGGAGATCATCAGTTTGAAAAAATAAAACAGAAAAGCATAAATTAATGCTGCACAAATTACCACTCAAATATATAATAGTTTTTATTTTTAATAAAAAAGAACATGTAAAATATAGTTTCCATTCAGTCATACTATATTATTTCTTCACTCAATTCTTGCTTTTATTAAAACAAATAAAAAAAAACGAACGTCTTTAAATAATTTGCAAACCTTTCAGCACTGCTAMGAATTTTGAAATGTAAAATATCTTTCCATCATTGAAGCCATTCACCCAAATGTGCACGTTGTTAAAGTGCATTACTGAGGCACAAAGGAGAAATTCCAGTAAGATGAGGTGAAGAGGTGAAAGAAAGCTCTAACAGTCATGTTATTTTTGTCCTGATGTCGTAAAAAAAAATCTGCTTTTTAGCTTTTTAAACCACTAATTAATGAGGACAGCCTCTTCTGGTTATTCCTTAGCAATTTGCATCAAACGTTTCATGATTAAAAAGTGGAGAGACTTTTGTTCGGCTCGATCTGAGAACGCGTGCTCAACACTTGTGTGAAAAGGTGGAAAATAAATTCCATTCTTGTACCTCATAAATGAAAATTAAGGTAGAAATAGAGGGGAAGAGCGGTGCTTAACCAATGAAGAAAAGATAGACTCGAGTTTTTCATTCMACACTGAATAAAGCAATATAAGAGAAGAAAGGAAGACTCCATCCATCTTTAATGATAATAATAAGTGTTTTAAACAACCCATTGGGTTGTGTGACCCTCTATGGGCACAAACAAAGAGAACACTTACAAAAAATATATTTACAAAACTATCTGATCAATCATAAAGTAGTGAATGAAGTGTACATCGTAGGATTGCTGGAGTAACTGTAGAGATTTATTTCCTTAAATGTCAGAATGATTTCTGAACCTAAGCTACATCTGTCAGCCCGTCTGCTCGTAGTTAGCTTAGCAAATAGACTTTTGGTGGTTAATCCCCGTTAACTGAGCACAAACGGCAGGACTTAAGGAACTGAAAACCTTCGCAGCAGCTAACGGAAATACTAAATCTGACTTTTGAGTTTAGACAGAAGGTAATCGTCGAGTGAACATCATTGCTTTTACAATGAAATAAGCCGAAGCAGATGATTTATTTGATGAAGAATGGCATTAACTGGCTTGGCTGCATAGTGACAGAGGAGGGCCGTAACGTTTAACGCGTTGCTTGATCTGGCCTCCTCTCAGGACTGTTTACTGCAGAGCGGTCAGGTCCACACGCTCTGGTAATTCTTTTACTGCTGCTGCCAACCTGGAGGTCAAATGAAGGCATTGCTGTACATAAACAAGGGAGGCTGCTTGAATAGCTGGGTGTCATGGCACTCGACCGAGAAAAGAAAAAAAAAAGAGGAACTTCTTTTGTTTTATAGCATCAAAATAAATATAAACTGAATAAGGAGGAATAACTACAATTTGTTTGTCTAACAGATAGAGATCCTGTCTTTTTCTGTTCTCTAAATTTTGCAAGTTTTTTTTCATGACTAACAACTAAAAAGAAAAAAAATATATTTTATTGTTCTTTTTCAAAATGAAACATATGTAGGTGCTGGCAAGCAAACTGCAGCGTGAAAAAGATTTATCTCATCCATCCAAACACCGTCTTTATTTTCTGCCCAGAAATGCTGAAATACGCCAAAAATGTTTTAGTAGTTTCAAGAGAAAAACACGACACTTCTCTTTGCTGAATGAAAGAAACACTATAAAAAGGAACAACAGGACACATTTACTCAAACTAACTAATATCACTAATTAAAATTGACGGTGCTGCACTTAGCAGGAAATGTAAAAAAAACTGGTACCAACTGACAAATTTAATGAAAATTATTCACTGAATTAAAAAAAACACTAATTAATTTGACTGGTTTCAGTCTGTTTTGTCTTATCCTCCACTTCACTACAATAAAAGGAAAAAAAAAGAATTTATACATCGTGAAAAATCACAACATAAAAATATACAATTAAAAACCAGCAATATTTTTCATAAAAATAAGATAAATCTTATACTGGAAGTATTGTAAAAAAAAATGTCTCACATACTTTCTGCTTCTATAAAAATGCATGTTACACAGTGTTTTAAACAATTTAATTAATTTTTTTCCGTTTTCAAATATATTTTTATGCTGCCTCAGAGTCTACCCTRCAAAAGCTAATACTCTTTTTGCAGCGTTCTCCACCTCCATAAATCATTACGCTTTTTTTCTTTCTTGTGGCGCCTCACAAAAGAGCTCCTACTATGATGCAACAGGACTTTTAAATGACCAGATCTCCTCYCTGATTTCCATGTGACCAATCCCACAAACTCAACAATCATCATCCTTTCCTCTGCTGACTGAGGGGAAGAGAGAGAAATGAGACTGATGCACGGTGAGTTGAATTAATACTGCGCAGATATCAGAAGGTAATTAAGGTAATTAATCARGTCGCAATTTCTGAGTGTTGGAAGTTTCGCATGATGTCAGAGGTGTCTGAATCAGATCAATAAAACTGTTAATTATCCTTAACATAAAAAGTTGCTAATAGAAATGTTATAGTGTGATGCACTGCTCTTAAAGTCTTTATTGGCTTTATACATTTTTAAATACGCTCATTAAAGTATAGTTATGTGATAAWATAATCATCAAACTATTTAAAAACAACATTGATTCATTAACACCTGCAGCCTAGCAGATGTTGCTAAATAATTCAAAGTACACCTGCCATATTTAAAAATGCTCAGCATTGAATTTCACCTTTTTTTCAGAGTAACAAGTGTATTAATAATAATGATGTCTTTTTTATTGATTGTGGTTTAAAAAAACTTTATATATAAAACATTAAAGAATCTAATTCAATGTGTGGAACAAAGTTTGAAAAATAAAACTGACTGAATATTTTTGGCGTGCCGCGCAGATCCTGCTGTGCTCTTATTCCAGCTGTGCAGCTGAATGAATAACTGCTGAGTTTTGTCAGTGAAAAGAAGAATGTGCTCACTTACACATGTTCTCTGCACTTATAACAGATTTGTGCAGCTGCCGCTCAGCTTCAGCCAACTTTAACATTGGGGGTATAAGTGACGTTAGCTTTAAAAGCTAACCAGGAAGTGCGCACATTTTCCTCCGAACGTCGTGTTTTCTGAAACAATACGGTTGATTTTGGGGAGGAAAATGATTAGGCTTCATGCAAGAGCTCGGGGACACTTGGCAGAAAGTCGATATGTAAACACTCGACARAAACTCCTGCTTAATAAAGATCAATCTGCGTGTAGTACAGCATGTTGCCCAGCGCCTGAGGAATAAGGGCTTCACCTTAAGCTGTCGGTTTGCAGGCTCCTCTGTGTCTCGCCTTGTTTGAGGCTGCTGGTCAATAATAGATCACTCACAAACTGTAAACAAAGTCAAGCGTGGGAAAGACCACTTAAGATGCTTAAAAGTTGCTTTCCTCAGATTAAACCAGGAAGATTAGAAAGACTAGAAGCACTCGGAGTGCAAACCTCCGCCAAGACCAATTTCCCCCATCCTGTAAGAGTTAATGCGCAAAAGCAGAAATGGAAACACATTTGCCGAATAAGTTCTGARGTAGTGAACATTTAAGCAGGCAGTATGCACGGGATTTCTTCTCAGTGGAGTCCAATGTGAAAAAAAAAAAGTCAGACTCGTCACCCGACGTTATTCATCATCAAACTGGTGTSGGATTAAGCTCCTAAGTTTTCATCAGTCACATTTCACCATGTAAAACATCTGTTTTATCCCCTTGTATGAGTTTCTAATGGTTTGACTCTCTTTATAAAGTACTTCCTGGCTCCCCCCCGTCTCCAAACTTTGAGGCCCGGCAGCTCTCTGTTTACAAGCCTAGTAGAGAGAAACTGTTTTGATTGGTTGTTTCGGAAATGTGGTGTGTTTAAGGAAATGGGAAAAATAGGTTTCATGGTGCAGTCACGCACTTCCTGGTCACAAAACGTTCTGTAAATGTGCACATTATGGCAAAAATTACTCATCATTAAATCTGGTTTTAACATGACTTTTATGAAGTTTGAAGTCCATGCTATCCAATCCAGCTCACTGTTTTTTTACAGAAGCCCTGTGAAAGCATCACAGCTTTGCCGATTTCAGAGTGTTAAAAGAAAATAAATTCCTGTATCCGCATCGTGATCCAGAACACCACCAAAATTTAAAGGTGTGTTCCTTGGCCCAGTACCCACATGTGGTAAAAATGTCATGACAATCCGAGTAATGTTGTCCACAGACAGAATGACAGAACAACAGACAGATAGACATACACGACCGAAAACATTACCTCGCCCTTGGCGGAGGTAAAAATGYTGTGAACATGAACGTTGGACTGAGTGATATTTGCTTTGAAAGTAGAATCACAGTCAAGTTGAGGAGTCCCGTCTCATTCATTGGAGGGACACTAACCTTATGACAGCTGATCTGCATTAAGACACAGAGTCTCATTACCCTTTGGAAATGGGTTAATTGCTGTGACATTTTCCGCAGCGTCCGATTCCTCAGTAAGTGCGGCTGGGTTCGGCGGAGGGCAACGATGTGACCAGAGCAGCTAGGAAAAGACACGTTCCTCTGAAAAGAGATAGGATCTTTAATATATGCACCTCAAGAAGATGTAATTAGGGATTTGGTGTCAGAGTTGATTCTCTAAAGAGACGAGGTCCACGATCAGACAATATAGAAGGAAGTCGTGTGTGCTGTAGGTTTTACTGGCCTCTGACTTGCTCAGAGGTAGATGTCAGTCAGTGGCAGCGACATGACAGAGAGCAGGTTCTCCCCAATGTGGGGTTCAAGCTATTAAACGGGAGCCGTCGTGATTGACGAGCTGCTTCACCCCATCCATCAGGTCTGGCACACCGAGGCCTGACACCCCCATATCCCTCCCATGTGGCCTGGAGCCGCCACAACCCCGAGCTATATTTGCTTGCTGACATTAATGCCTTGCTCTTTTCCTGACTACATAATCCCCCCCCCCCTCTATTTCTCGCCCTGCCTCCATGACATTGCAGATCTACAGCTATCTTACAGTCTGCTCCTTCATGACTGCAGATTTTACATTATAACACAGGATGTAAAGCAGATCCTCAGGAGTAAAATCAGATTAGAAAGTAAAAGTTTTAGTTTTCAGCGCTTCACAGCTCTAATATAGTTAACTTGTGCCAACACAAGAAAGATATTAACGAGGACAGATCATACAAAATCTACTTTTGAGCTGTTAAATACATTTTGTTGTGTACTTGGAGCCTCTAGGAGGCAGAAAACTTGAATTTAGTTTCTCCTGGTGCTGCTGAGATACCTTTATTTTCTTTTTAGGCCATATTTTTCAACCCAATCAGTTCTCTCTATTTTCTATTTCATTTTCTGAACTATTACACCAGATTATTTGTGACAGAACTGCTAAATATGATCTGGACTTACCAACTACCGTTTGGTGGTCTTCACTGTCCTCCGGCTCCTCTGGGTCAGACTCTGGCTCCAACATGTGAGGCTGGATGGACAAGTCTTTTATTTAATTTGTAAATAAAACATTTATGCGCTGCTATGTAGTCGTAAACCCCTCTGTCAAACTAGAATGGAAGCTGGAGGGGGGTGGGGGTGGGGGGATGCACGTTGTTTGGATTTAAAGAGACAGCCTCTAAACAAGTTGATCTGAGACACACCTCAGACAAGGGGTGAAAGAGGGGCTTGTGGAGTTATAATAAGGAGGAATTCAAATGTGAAAAAGAAGGATTTAAAAGCAGGATATGTCTAATTTAAAATATATAATATGAAAAAGACATTTTAAACCCTATCTTTATTAAGGAAAATAAATAAAGGCTAAGCTTTTGTGGCAGATTTGAATGTACATAGGCAAAATGCAAGAAAAAAGTTTATTTAAAAAAATAATAATTATCATACATTATTATTATTACTATTATTATTATTATTATTACTATTATTATTATTATTATTAATGTGTCATTTAATTTCTTAAAAATTGTCATGTGGGCACCAGTGAGCCCTGTGACCCTGAAAGGAAGAAGCGGGTATACTCCCAAGTCGTCACATATTGACGCTTTTCCAAGGTTCCCTCTGCGTCTGGTTTTGACACGTCGGGTACCCCCCCCTCCCCGCATCAGTTATTGACGAGACGGGGCGGAAGCCGTTGTCATAATTTCAGAAAGTGTAGAAAATGCACAAAAACTAACCGTCCCAAAGCCTAAAATTACTTTTATTCGCTCTAGACATCCTATCCCTGAACCCACTACCTGAAATTAACCATGAACCCTGATCCTTAATAAGAAACACGGACCCCAACTCAAAGACTCCTATATTTTTGCGTCCCAACGCGTCAAACCCAGACGCCGAGGGAACACGGAAATGCCTGGTGCGTCAATAACTGACGCGACAGGTGTACCCGACGCGTCAAAATAAGATGCAAATGGAACCTTGGAAAAGCGTCAAAATGTGACGGGTCGGGAGTGAGAATGTGTTAAGATAATGGATGAATTATTATCATTAAGGCTTATTCAAAGGCTAATTGTCCCGCAGCACGAAGGTAGCACGACGGCTCAGTGGTTAGCACCAATGCCCCACAGCAAGAAGGTCCTGGGTTTGGTCCCCAGTTCGGACCTGGGGTCTTTCTGTGTGGAGTTTGCATGTTCTCCTTGTGGTTGTGTGGGTTTTCTCCAGGTACTCCGGTTTCCCCCACCCCCCAAAAACATGTCCAATAGGTCCAAAAGTCTCCTTATAGAAGAAGAAAAAGGCAATGGGAAGCCATGACAATATTGTCAATTGTGGAAGATATTTTACTGGGGTTGTTATTCCTCTGATGAGCAATGTCAGAACTGCTTACTTCCACATCTCATCTCCATTTCCATTAGAGAGTACTTGGCTGTTCACCCATGCTGTAATTTTAATTAAAACCCATAAGTAAGCAATGAGGAGAACAGCTCAGTTATTGAGGTTTTTATTTTTTATCCGTGCTCTTTAAAGCAGGGGTCTGCAAAGGCTGAAGAGTCTCTTCACAGTGGGAAGTCATCATTAACAMGGGAAACAACACTCAGGTCATGACTGGAAAAAATATAAGTATGCAATGAACAAAATCACAAGGCAGCACGTTGYATTATTTGAACCTTACATAAAAGTGTGAATAGCAACACAGTAAATAAAGATGTACAAAAAACGAATATAGTTTCACAAATTCAAAGACAACCATGAGTGAAGCTAAKTGAAGTGACCGAACCGCTTTTAAGCAATATTTTTTCAGATCGACATTAGCAGATATTTTGGTTTGGAAAAAGCTTATGAAAGACCTTTAATAGTTTTCTCAGGCCTTCGTAATTCTGTAATTTCCTTGTTAAAATCCTTCGCCTTCATCCTAATGGACGGAAATAAATGAGGGGCTTTTTGCAACGACAAATAACAGAAAATCTGCAGAGTCACTGTGAGAGAGCTCYGCATGGAAAATATGAAAGTCGGCCTGAGCTTTAAGTCACTGACTGTTTAAAAGCCAAGCATCGGGAAGAAACAGTGTTTCCACATGAGATAAAACAAACCCTGACTTCCTGCAGGAAAAGTCCTCAAAGGGGCACGGATCCTTTTCTACTTTTTAATTTCTATGCTCCTTTTCTTTCAATTCATTTTCCCCCAGCAGGCAGCTGATCCTGCAGTTTGGGTGACAGTCAATTCTATTTGGGAGAAAAATGGGTTGTATAAAAGAGACTACTGGAAAGCATCAAAATTACCTGTACATATCACGCAAAGAATGTTTATTTTTAACTGTTTTTTCCCAACAGGTCAGAGCACTGTTGTCGTGTCACAAGAGACTCGTTTGGAAAAATGTACTGAAAATGTGTAAACCTAAATACATCACCCAGGCTCTTCTTGCCAACTGATAGCACGCTCATTACCACCTAGACCAGAGCACAACAACTGAGCTGTACTACTGTTCTTTTCTTACCCTTCTGACCTCTGAACAGAGGTCCTCGTCAGATGGCAGCCTGGAGCAGATTACAGAGTGGAGGTCAAAACCCAAGTCTCTCCATATGCCACTGACGTGATAGGCTTCTTTAGTTCCCCCCCACCCCCTCTTGCAAAGAGTAAATCAGTTTAGTTAGCACAAGCGGCTGTACGCTCTCATACACCCAGCCCAACCAAGAAGCAACTGGAGCAACAAATAAAATCTCTTATCAAGTGCTAACTGTGCAAGAAGAGCAGAAGCAGCGACCTGTTTTTCTGACCTGCAGCAGCAGAGCTCTCACACAGGGACGACTGCATTCTTCATGAAGTTCACTAAAAACACACTGATTGCACAAAGCAGAAAGTCAAGAAACCCTCTTCCTCTCACAGACGGATAACGAGGCAAACAATATCCGAAAAGCACATGGGAAGACTATTTAATCAGTGTGTATTTATTGATCGGTTTACTATTGCTGTAATCTGTTTGGAATGAGGAGAGTTACTGATTTGATTAGTTGACAAAATGAGAGGTCCAGCACACAAACCCAACTTCCTGCTTTCTTCTCATGCAAGCTTTGAATTAACTCCCACTTCATATGCTCTTTTGTTCTGACCTTTTTTGACACACAACGTTTTTCTTTTCTCACTCCTCTCTCTCTCACACACACGGACACACACACTGCCCTTTGGATATGTGGTGGTCACTTAATAAGATGGTGTAGCCGTTACTTGCTTTCAATTTGATTCTCCCTGATCAGTTCAGTTAACTTTCAGGGTATTTTCACACCTGAAAGTTCGGTAAAGTCGGTTCGATCTGGGACCAAAACTCSATCTTCGAACTAATCAACTAACTAAATCTTGTGAACAACCCGTTTCGCGCCTCAGCTGTGGTGGCACCAGTGTTGTATAAAGTACCTTAAAGTGATACTTGAGTAAAAGTGCAAGTATCTTATCATAAAAATACTTTGGTAAAAGTTAAAGTCTCCTCTAAAAATATTACTTGAGTAAAAGTCTTTAAAGTATCTGATGTGGTTTGTACTTAAGTATCAAAAGTAAATTTTTGACACAAAATCCACTTAAGTATTAAAAGTAAAAGTACTGAGTAAAAGTGAYRAGTTAYATTTTCCAAAATYACATTTATTGGGAGGTGACTTCTCCAAAAAATATTTTTTCTAACGGCGTGCAGCTGTGATGGGTTGTGTACAAGCTAACAGGGTGTCAGAATGATATATATTTATACTTCTCATCCAACCACAATTAAATTCACTCTATCCAGGAGACACAATTTATCAGGATAGTAGTTTTTAAGTAATAACAACTCAGAATAAAATAGGAGTAACGACTCTCTACTTCTTACCTTTTTTAAGGGATCCACGATTAGTTGTAACATTAAACTTTATTTGATAAACATTTATTTTAACTGTAAAATAAAGACAGTAAAAATACTGTAGGCTGTTTAGTTTTGTAAATTTTTTAAAATATATTTTAGCACGGACAGAGTCATTTTATTTACACGCAAATCGTTCTGGGTAAATGATGACATCAACTAGGTCCTCGGTGCGAGGCTGCTAGCGAGCTATATCCACCCTGAAGGTTAATCTTGGACAATATCTGATGATCGACTCTTTTAAATGAAACCAGAGAMCGTTGACAGAGAGGAGAAGGTAGAAATGACTCAGTCTGGAACTGAAAATATGGATGGAGGACAACAGAGCTGCTTCATGGAAGAAGAACCTCAGCTGAGCCTGTTAGCCTTCGTGCTATATTGCCTTATATGTATTAGCTCGGCGCTAGAGCGACAAACAAGCTAAACTGAGGTCCTCCATCCATATTTTCAGTTGCAGACTGTCATTTTTGTGTTCCCCTCTCTGTCATGTGGATGGAGGACCTCAGTGACGAGAGGAGAATGTGTAGCGCTGAGCTAATACATATATATGGTGATAGCATTGGGGCTAACGCTAAAGCTAACAAGCTAAGCTGGCTGACCTAGTTGATGTCATCAATTTCCCAGAATGCTTTGCGTGTAAATAAAATGGCCCTGTCCGTGTACTATATTTTAAACGTTTAGTTTAAAAATGATAAAAACTGAACATCCTACAGTATTTCTAGTCTTTATTTTACAGTTAAAGTATTTGTTTATCATATAAAGTCTAATGTTACAACTAAACGGGGATCCCTTTAAAAAGTGTAGTGAGTAGAAAGTACAGATAACTGTGTAAAAATGTAATGAGTAAAAGTAAAAAGTACGCTGAAAAATAATTACTCAYGTAAAGTACAGATYACCAAYATTTCTACTTAAATACAGTAACAAAGTATTTGTACTTAGTTACTTTACAACTCTGGGTGGCGCTGCACCAAGAACCACCGAAGGAAACGYCATGAAATGAAAACAAAGAAGCAGTGGCTTTAGCAGTTATCTTTTGTTTTTGGCAAATGTGCCAAACAAGCACTCTTCCACAATGGTTTCAGCAGGAGGAGAAGGTGAGGCAGAAGACTATGAGGAGGTGCACTGAGTAGGAGCGCATCCAACTCGATCCAACTTTATGGCACTGGTTTATACAGACATCCATCAAGGTAAATGAGTGACTTTATTACTGTCATTACTCAGAGCTCCCTGCGCTGTGGTCCGCTTCCTGTTTCAAACCACACCAGAGTCCACTTCAAAGAGAGACAGGTTTGAAGGTGGACCAGAGTTCGAATTACGCATTCACGCTTCCCCAAACAAACCAGACTTATTAGGCAAACGAACCATTAAAGCGGACTAAACAGGGCTGGTGTGAACACACCATTACAGTTCCAAATCAATACTAAATCAAATAAAATAAAGACCTCTCTGTAAAATAATAATTAATTATAATAAAATGCCCACAATAAACTCAAAGTCAGGGTGACAAGAACAGAGCTGCATTTCAACTACCACAATCATTAGTCCATTAGTCGCATGCATCATATATTCATTTTGACTACAGTCATTAGAAGACTGAAACACTCCATTTAGCATTGTTGTGCACACTTAATTTTCTCCCTGATTGACTCTGCATATTGGCGTTTTTCAACCTCAGCYTGGCCCACCAGGGACAGAAAACCACTGAAGAAAAAAACGTTTTTTTTTTTTAAAAAAAGGGTCAGACGCCTCAAGTCACATTTCAGCTCACAATTAATTATCAGAAAGTTTGAAATGATTTTGAATAGCTTGGCTGCTGAAGTGAACGGTCACACGAGGACAGACTAAAGAACTGCTGCAGGAGGCAGATTTCCCTGACACYCCTTCCCTCTGTCCTGCAGATCCATGAACACTGAGGTTCTGCTTGTTGGGCTTCAGAGAAAGCCTACATGTCTGTTTTTGTCCTAAAATAAAGTAGGCAGAGACAGCAGCCTGAAGAATCACCTGCTGTTAGCTAACAGTTTCTTCAATCCTCAGATCCACCACGTTCAGCTGCTTAGTGAAGGCAGGCAGTAACTGCAGCTCTTCTCAGCCCTGCTATTAGAAGAGCTAAGCATCAAAACAAAACACCTAAATTTGCATCTTTGAACTATTTTCTGGTGCCAAACCCTTGCAGTGTTCCCATGTTTCTCACACCCATTTATCATGCTGACCTGAGTGGGGAAGCAATTTAGATTTCTATAACTGCACTGATCTAAGAGTCTGAAAGCTGCAATGAAGATAAAGKTGATGAAGAGGAAAGCCAGAAGGGACACAAAGTAGAAATAAAATACAAATATTTTAGATGTTTATGTTTGAATGATGTTTCCACTCATTCATAAAGCACTTCTTATTATACATAGCTTATTGACACTCCAAATAGCAGATAAGGGATTTATAAGGGATTTATAGTCCTGCCCAAAGACAATTCAACACATAAAGGGGCTTCTGGAAAAACAAACAGTTTATCACCTTAACCACTGCCCCTTTATAAAGTAGATGTGAGATGTCCTTCTCTTTTTTTTTAGTTGTTTGCATAATGAGTTCCCATAAAATTCTGACCACATTAGTCGACGAAACAATAAGAATTAAATGGCTGACCATAAAGGAAGAAAATGGAAATCAGAGCCGACAAATCAACAGGCTACTAGTGCTCTTGTTTTGCTTTTATTGTACCTAATTAACAATAAAACAAGCAAACACAGTTATGTCTGGTGCAACTGATATGTGCATCTGATCCAGCAGCCCTGCATCGCTCGCTCATGTCAAYCAGCTATTATAGAGTTTACACAGACAAAAAAATCTGACTCACAAATCCTGACAAAGTGAGGCAATTCTAGCCTTGAATAAAATAATAATAAAAAAAATCAAGAGTCAGTGCTCCTAATTAAAGTATTTAACACTTTTAAAAACGTGAAATTAAATGTTTACGCTTATTTGCGGGTGCAGACAAGTTTGTTCGCACCCACAGACGCTCCACATGGGGTGGTGCAAAATCAACAAAAAAATAATAAATGTTTAAACAATCTGAACTAGGGTGTCAAGACTTAATTCCTCTTTATGACATCCCAATCACAGCTGCACATTGCACATAATTGGGTTATAATTAGCTGAGAACACACCACAGGAGGCCGTGCAGGGGTAAAGCTGGCGCACTATGCTGGAAATGGGCTGTGATAGAAAGCACTACACTGTAGCTATTCTGCTTGATTGCCCATCAAGGATAGTTACGCTGAACATACCAAAAATATCCACAGATGAATATGCACATGCATAAACACACACAGATCCTTCTGTTTGCAGGCAGCTAGAGGACCCTGCCTTGACACATCACCCCATTTAGATGCACATTTTGCTTTAAGGGAAGTGGCGCAATGCCAGGCTGCACACATCTCAAATATTAAGGCTTGAATCCGTTGTAMGTTGCTAATTTTAGAAATTGCTGGGACTAAGCACAGCAAAGAAYGGGAAACCTACTATTCAGCTTTCTTCTTGCATCAATGGACAGAGAAAACAAATGCCATTGTCTCTTAAATCAAAAATAACTGCTGTTGCAAAAAAAAAAAAATCACATAACTCATGAAATAAAAGCTGTTAACGTGACATGTGAAACAAATGTTTTGCACATGTTGTTTCTGTGTGGTTTAGACCTTTTTGAACAGATTTATGGGAATCCATATGATCATGTACAATTTGTGTGTTTCACTATCTTCACGTTATTAAAAMAAACATATGTTTTAAATCATTTTTCACATTGAAACCATTCAGTTGGGGTCTATATAAATTTGAACCGCAATGGTCTGAATTCCTCCTTAATGTAACTCCACTAGCCCCACTTTCACCCCTTTTCTGGGGTGTGTCTCAGATCCTCAGAGCCAAGAAATATGAAACTGTATAATGTATTTCTAAGATGTTGTTTGAGAATGAATTGGTTTTTATTTTGTTTTTGGTTTTTTCTTTTTCTTAATTATTATTGCTTTAAGTTAACTATAGAAAAAAGGGGCAGGTATTATAAGATTTTTTCTTCTTTCTGCATCCTTTCATTTCAGTTTGTTTAGTATTTTTTGT
>NW_013952409.1:5951798-5954336 GCF_001266775.1 Austrofundulus limnaeus | reverse complement strand
TATCTTATCTTATCTTATCTTATCTTATCTTATCTTATCTTATCTTATCTTATCTTATCTCCAAACGGGCTGCTTCACCCCATCCCCCCTCCAGCTTCCAGAGCGGATCATCAAAGTTTGACAGAGGGGTTTACTAAAAACATTTTATTTAGAAATTATTTAAAAGATGTCAACAAGAGAAGACTTGTCCATCAGCCAGAGTCTGACCCAGAGCCAGAGGAGAATGAAGACCACCAAATTGTAATTAGTAAGTCCAGAACTTATTGGACAGTTCTGTTCCAAATACGTACTGTGATGCAATAGTTCAAAAACATCATAGAAAATAGTTTACCYGTTGAAAAATATAACCCAAACAGAATATACAGATATCTATGCAGCACTGTTAAAGACTAAATTCAAAGTTTCTGCACTCCTAAAAGCTAAGTACACAACAAAATTTATTTAATGGCTAAAAAAGTAGATTTTGCTTGATGTGCCCCCTTTAATTCATCCTGATTTTCCACATGAGCATGTTTCAGCAAATATGACTGAGCACACATTTATATTTTCAGACTCATAAAGCYTGAATATAAGTGTTACTAAATAGTCCAACCATCTAAACAATCTGAGCGCAAAAATGTTGGCAGCGTATAACCGTTCTGCAATTATAATGGTGTGAAACAGTGAAGACCTTCAAACATTTCTGAGTCGTTCTGCCAGATTCCCCATCACTATATGACTTCAGAAATAGCTTTTGAAAATATACCAAACTTCAAAAAGCTAAATCCCAATGTTTTATCTCTGGATTTAATCTGAACATGTACTCACCTCTCCACTTTCAGCTTGCATTGAATCCAATAATTATTCGTTCTGTCTTTGCATAAATACATTATACTTCAGGCTAAGTACTTCTACACAGACTAGAGAAGCTTGGTGTGTGGCTGAGTGCCTCATATTTGGTTTTTGGTGAGATGTCTATTATCATTTTTCATTGAGGACAGTGAGAAGAAGAGAAGCAGAGGGCTGGCTAGCTGATATCTCACTGTTTTATTTATTCACACGAGGATGGGTGCATAAAAGGTGATTTATATTCCGGACAACGATAAAGCTAAAGCCTCTTAGCGGCTCCTGTTCACTCCGTGAGAGATAACCAGTGACTGGATGTGAAGAGCATCCCTCCTTGTGCAAAATGTCGGCGGCTTGGGAAACTCACTGATCTGTGAAGCTCCGCTCTCAAGACGAATGATCAATACACTCCCATCTTACTATTTTCTCTCTAAAGCTCAAAGAAATCACTATCCGCTCCACCGACACAGAGGAGGTGTGAAGCAAAAGCGGATAGCAGTGGGTGGTAAAGGTGGTCAATTCAATTATCTCGTTTTCTGAGCACAGTTCTGCTGCGGACAGCCGGCACAATTTTAAGGAAGAAAGGAATGCCAAATGTATCAGACGGGTGTAAATCTACCCTAACCTCACACACCAATCATCAACCCTATCAAAAGCCAATTTGGGGTAATCTGATGAAAAATAAACAAACTGTTAGGAGGTCATCTGTTGATTGGTAGCATCATTTGAATACATGCATTCATTTATGTGTGCATGTGAAAATGAGTTATTGAGTCGCATCAAAGACTGTTGTGTGTGACCCTACAGATCACTGTTGTAATGTAGGCTATGATAAGGTTTGGCAAAATTGTAAAGTGTGCAATTAGTTGTCAGAAAAACTTTCAACCGTTATTATTTGGCACTTGGCATTTAACACAGACTGACGGGGGATTTCCTTGGTCAGTCTGTTAGGAGCCCCTTTTCTGATCCATATAATGATCTATTCTCTGAAAAGGTTRTGATTGTGTCGGCCCATCTGTCTACAGCTCCACCGCAATTAGCTGTAGCTCCACATTCAAATATTACTTCATCGTTTTGACTCAAAATCACTAAAACTGACTGACTAAACTAAACACTAAACTGCATCCAAACTATACAATCTGAACACACTAAACACAGTAAATCTGTCCAATCTCATTGCTCAGTCCTAATCTTGCCGTCTCTCGATCGCTGCCAAACCTAAACTTTTGCGCTTTCATTTTTTTTCTTCTTGAAGATTTTTTTAGCACTTGTCAAATAATTTAATGTGATAATAAGCTCGGTTTGGGGACATGATGTGAATTCTATAAGCTCTTTCAGAAAACACTTCAACGCAAGCCTGAGTTGCTTTCCAGACGTCTCAGAGAGGTTTGAAGTCAACCTGCTGCTGCAACGCCTCTGAGCTGGAAGGTGGGGTGCTTACAGTGCTGTAATGGTTAACTTGTGAAACAGTAAGTTTGCATTGCAGCTTGAGGATTTGATGTAATGACAACAGACTGTTGGTGCAACCGGCCTGAAACGGTCAACACATTTTATGTAAAGCTCTCAACYTCACACCCAAAGACTCAAAGGTTCTACGATGTTGGCTTCCTTAATGGAAGCTCACATCAGGGGTGTCACTAGGTTTTAAGGACAAGGGGGGCTTAGCCCCCAGGAGATGCACAGCATTTTTGCATATTATATATTTGTATTGTG
>NW_013952409.1:5947429-5950798 GCF_001266775.1 Austrofundulus limnaeus | reverse complement strand
CTATTTTAGGGGGGCTCCAGCCCCCCTAAAATAGGCCTAGTGACGCCACTGGCTCACATCATTGTGGAATACGACCAGTTCAGTTTGTGATTTAGAAATGAGCAGAAGCAGCTTAAAATAAGACTCATGTTTGTGGTCATATAGCAGATGTTTTTTTTTTTTCTGTAAAGGAAAAAAAACATCAGAAAAACTTTGACTCAAGATGTAAACTTTAGGCTTTCAAACACAAGAAACTGGTAACACAATTGCTTTTTTTGTTATTTTTTACAAATACGGATCTAATTTAATAAAACAATTGCAGATATTGTCTTGATTGAACACTTACAGTTTCACACGGTTGCAAAGTACACACTATAAGTAAATCAAAGTTATTAAAATCAATTCTTTGAACATGCTTGACACCACAGTAGTCCTTAAAGGCAGTGAAGAAAACAAACTTTGCTCTTACAGTTTTACATTTTTTATAACAAAAAATGTATAATTTATATTGTAAAGTATGTTTCCACAGGGTGCACTGTTTTCTTTACTTCAATAAAATTATCATGAAAAGATTCATACAATCAAAAATCTCTCTTTACAATATCCTCTTAGCTATTCTATAAAGTCCAGAGTAAGCATTCATCCATTTTTAAACATATTTTAAATGTATTTTGTGAGCAAAAACGAATGACGCATTCACTTTACTGCGTTTATAACATTTAGCGTGACAGTGCAAAAACAAAACCTAAACGATCAGGACAAAATATGAATGAAAACCACAAAATAAGTAAATAATATCAGGCAATGATTGTGTGACGGTGGTGTTAAACGGAGCATTTTGTCGTGTAATGACACTGAGCGCAGCATCGAGTCCACCACTGCTGTGTCGCTGTCCCCTGGGTCAGTCCTGCTGGAGAGTTGTTATTACTCATGCATGAAGAAATGTGTGTTTTTATGCATAAATAAAAATATACAGCTTCAGTGGTCTAGAAATAGCTCGGTGAGACTGTATGCAGTGATCACAGTGCATCAGATCAGTAGTTCAGAGCTGAGGAACCCCAATCAAACATGTTCTGATCTGAAATTTATGAAGTCTAGATGTTCGCAATTTCACCACAGGTAATGCAAAAAAATAAAAAATAAAAAAAACTGTAAGCTATTCTGTACTGACATACTGAAAGGTCTATTTTCAGATGTTTACTCAAAACATAATTAAATTACCATTTCAAAATGTTAACTTATTTAATGATGCTGTTGATGTTGAACTTTAATCTCTGTGGCTGTAATTAAAAGATTTTACATAATCAAGGTAAGCCATTGGCATTCATCACGGTTTCCTTTCTTAACTTTTATTGAGAAAAAAAAGCATTTAAACAAATCAAAAAATTAACTAATTTGTTCGGGAAAAAAAACAACTAAAACAAAACATCTATGTGTAAAGTATAAGCAATAAAAGACCGGTTCATTGCGACCGGAGCTGCAGATGTCACTTTAGAAGCTCCTGTCAATTCTGACTAGCTAAATATTTACTACTCATGAGTAATAGTCTTTAAAATGAGAAAATGAAACCTGACGCGCGGGCCACATGAGCAAATAGCTGTTTGGAGTGTTCAAATCATTCAGGATGAGAGTTTCCTTAATATTTGACACGCCTAATTGAGGAATGTTTCATGGAAGTAATACAAAAAGGGCTGAAACGATGAAAAAAAGGGTATAAATCAATAGTACAAAGAGAGCATGTGTTTTTAACAGCTGCAGCATATTTTTCAAATGTAACTCCATGACACATCTGGCTGTTAGTGAAAGCGGAAACCGTGATATTCCTGAGAGATAGATACAGTTTTTTCCATTATGTATAATCACTCAGTGAAAAACTAGCTAACAAACTGTGCATGGAAAAAGTCACCCAGAGGTGAGGATGATAATAACCGTAACAAATTTGTTGCTGATGTTTGTCAACTGTAATTCGGTGCAGGTTCTCTGTGCTCCATCACTGTACGGTCTGCAGTGTTTAAACAATAATGTGGCGCACATCAGAGAGGGACGCGGACATTTACCAAACGGATGACAGGTAATAGATCTGACAGAGGAGCAGGCTGCTCTAAACATCGGATCCCAATGGATACTCACGTAACTGTTTTGCTTCCCCTCCACATTTATATTGTAAACACAGTCTCTTCTCCAGCTTCCTCCTTCCAATCTCTCCATGCGGGGACAGCTCATCATCCAGAGCAGGCTGCCTCTCTACAGTAGCTATCAGCTTTGGCTACATCTCATATTCCATTCAGACACAGTGGGAAAAAAAACCAGGCTTTATGTAGCAGTTTGTATAAACAACATCTGACATTTTAGATAAAATCTCTAGCCGAAACCAGAGAAATGACAGAGAAAAATCTTTATTGTTTTATCCAAATATGGTTTATCGCAAAGCGTTTGTTCAGCAAAGCTACAAATATGGATTTTCTTTTGGTAAATTATTTCACTTTAATGTTTGATTCATGAAGCGTCTGGAAAGTTAAATGCATCTCTAACAAAAGGTTATATTATCTTTGTTTATGGAGATACATGCAAGGTGAAGATGTGCTTAAATAGAACGACGTCTTATTTATATTTCACAAGCAGAAGACACATTGTGAAGAAAAATGTAGAGGTAAATAGCTGACACTATTTATTACAGAAAAAAATATTTTCTTTTAGATGCAAACTTGCACACGAGATGTGGCAACTGTTTGACGCTGCATGGCCTTCCTGATGCAACCTAGGGTCAAACCCATGAAACCACAACACTGACCACTGACCTACTGCGACCAAACGTGAGAAATTATTTAAATACAAAAATTCTGGTTTCAAAATGAACAAAATAAAAAAAGGCAACAGAATCAGAATTGATTTATTTACATTAAAGGGGCAATATCATGTAAAATCAACTTTTTTGAGTTTTATATCATGTTATAATGTTATACTCTCATAAAAAACACGCCCAAAGCCTTGCTTTGACTCATTCATGCATGTTTGAGAAATCCTGCAGCGTTTTTAGGAAGACATGCTGAGGAGCAAAACGACAGGTGGGGACCAGGAACGCCTCTGGGACACGTCTTTAAGCCAAACTTCCTCATGGCAGAGTGCACCCCCTCCCCACACATCCAGCCCATGACTCCTGCAGGCTCTTGGGTGAAACTGAAAGTGAAACCTAACTGTCTGCTGAGCTCTCAACATTAGTTCTCACTCAGTGAAGCTCCTTTCAGATTAAAAATACCTTTGAGGAAATGTATTTTCAGATGCCAAGTAAACTGCATCATGGCAGCCCCCACCTCCCCCGCAATGAAATGGGCCGACAGAAGCGAAGGTGGTTCTTAAAGAGACGGAGGCCAATTTCAAGGCGTTTAGAAG
>NW_013952409.1:5944487-5946671 GCF_001266775.1 Austrofundulus limnaeus | reverse complement strand
ATAGAAAATAGTGTCACTAGCGCCCCCTTCATTTCCGGAATGCAATAGTCCCATTTCCATATAAGGTATGGGACCGACGGAAAGGTCTGTCACCGCCCCCGAGCTGCATGCTGCAGCGAAGTGTACTTGGAGGTCTGTCACCGCCCCCGAGCTGCATGCTGCAGCGAAGTGTACTTGCCTGCGAGTGCGACCCCCCCCTCCCGGCACTGAAATGGGCAAAACGGAAGTGGAAGGTGGTTCTTAAAGAGACGGAGGCCAATTTCAAGGCGTTTAGAAGAGGAAGTGATGAGAAGATAAGTTTATTTAATTTTTAAACATAAAAACAGCATTTTAATAACAACTAAAGGTGACATAGTTACTTTATTATGGTATAGTATTTAAATGTATGCCTGAGAAACACATAATATTGGCCCTTTAACTATAAGTGACTTTGTAACAAAAAACTGGTATTTTTCAATAAATTTTTTTATTACAAAAAGGTGGGAAATGTCTACATAACTGAAATACTTTGATGTTTTTGGGAGAATTGTTTCTCCGAGTGTGTTTGTGTAATATATATAAGTGCACTTTTTGTACATCCTTCTTTCTTGTCTATTATACGCTGTAGCTTGTAGTTTTCCACGTTATCAGACTCAAACAGAACCGGCTCCAAAAAAAACCTTCCAAAGTACAATCTGATCCTCCACCGACCAAACATTGTTAAAAGAGACACAACAAAGCAATTCCTGTGCAAACAAACATGAATCAATGAACAGTTCTAGTGGCGAGGGAGACGCTGCTTAGCAAACAAGAAAAGACTCGGGACAAATGTGGTACAAGCCAGACAACAAGGCAAATAACATGCAATTTTTTTTCCTTCTACTGGAGATTAATCTTTAACTTGGAGCGGTGGGGCGACTCAGCGGAGATAGCAAAGCTAAAGTATCAGAGGTTTCCTGATTGCAAACAACGTTCTACTTTCTAATGACTGTAGTCAGGACACAAAAAGATCCCATCTGCCGCTGAAGGCTGCAGTTAATTGACGAAACAACCCTCTCAGCAAACCAATCCTCTTGGCCTGCACGTAATGAAATTTGCCATCTAAAACTGTTTATTTGACTGCCCTGACCTCCCTCGCTCTGCATTTTCAGAGTAATGGAACAACATGCAGCAGGATGATCGTGCAGAGATGTTGATAACATAAGAATATTGGCAGTGCTGCTAAGCCTTATTCTGTTACAGCATGTAGTCACTGAAGCAAATGGCCAAGGTGCAGCGCATGGAGGGTGGCAAAGAAAATGGCAATTTGCTACTTGTGTTATTAATACTCAACCAGCGACACGCACTCCAGGAGGATTTGACAGTTTATGAGCAACAGCCCCGAAGTGACTTCCTTAAGACTTTATGAACAATATAATGTAACTGAGGTAAAAGATTAGTTTATATCATCAACTTTGAAGAGACTGAAGTGAGCCGGGATGTGTTTCACAAAAGTAAATACAAGTGCAAACTCTTTCTCAATCAGTTCCTTGTTTTTAACTGTGTTTCCCTGGACTCATGGGGAAAATAAAGCACAACATAATTTGAAAGTCAATAAAAAACACCCCCAATTGGGACAAGATTGGGCTCCACAAACACGTCAGACAGAAGAACCAGACAGTATTTCAGCAGGTTTGTTGCTCCTCCTTCTCTCCAGCTATAGCATGCAAATGTGCCTCCTCAGAGTGGGCTTATTTACCAAGAAAAAGATTCAAGATTACACAAAAACTTAAACAAGTGCAGCACAGGGTCTTTTCCAAGTAGGCCACATTGGGTAGATGCAAAGAATGTTTGGAGAGAACGTCTTAATGAAATGCAACAACAATCATTCTGTTTCATCCTACACACTCCCCTTCTCATCCATAAAAACATCCTTGAGGAAGACATCTGTCTGTGTGCACCTGTGRACCTTAAAGGGGCAAWATCACGTAAAATCTATTTTTTTGAGTTTTATATCATGTTATAATGTTATACTCTCATAAAAACATACCCAAAGCCTTGCTCTGACTCATTCATGCATGTTTGAGAAATCCTGCAGCGTTTTTAGCAAGCCATGCTGAGGAGCAAAACGACAGGTGGGGACTAGAAACGCCTCTGGGGTCTCATTTATAAAGGATTGCGTAGAAACCATACTAAAAGTGAACGTACGGCCAAAAGGCGGAAATG
>NW_013952409.1:5936915-5942458 GCF_001266775.1 Austrofundulus limnaeus | reverse complement strand
CATTTTGCTTTAGAGTAATCTAATGATTTTTATAAAAAAAATCTCAGCTTCAAATCAATTTTCCATCAGAGCCTGAAGGACGATATAAGCAATAAAAATTAAATTAAATAAGTTAGATAAAATTAGAAATAAGTCCACCGCTCTTCTCCTCGTCCTCTCACCCTCCTGCCTGCTCAGTTATCCGCGGCAGACACCCCCGCCCCACGCACGCGCGCGCACGCACGCACGCACACACGCACACACACAGACACACACGCATGCAGCCCACCCCTGCGTGACAAACACTGGCGAGGTGATGCGCCCTGCGCGTGTATCCAAAGCGTGACTTTTGCTGTCTGGGATTTGCGCACGGGAACTTTAATTTAAGATTTAAGTTTTTTTTATTTCAAAGGTCCTCATGGCTCAGCAGCAGAAGCATAAATATTACTGTTAAGAAAGCTGATGATAAATTTGAACAAAAATCTAAGTCTGATTAAGGTATATTAAATATCTGACAGTGATCATTACACAGTGTGGCTKTAATTCCTCACTTCACCATCTGTGTCGAAGTTTCACGTCTCCAAAATGAGCGTACYCATGGGTCAGAGCTGGCGTGAGGCACRGCACATTTTCACATCAAGTTTGGATTTTATAAATCACAACCTTGGCGTAAAAAGTGGCGTACGCAAGTTTCTGGGCTCAAATTAAGCGTACGCCAGTTTTATAAATCCGACCACTGGGACGTGTCTGTAAGCCAAACTTCCTCATGGCAGAGCGCGCCCCCTCCCCACTCCCCACACCCCGCCCATGACTCCTCCTAGGGTGAAAGTGAAAGTGGAACTTAACTGTCTGCTGAGCTCTCAACATTAGTTCTCACTCAGTGAAGCTCTTTTCAGATTAAAAATACCTTTGAGGAAATGTATTTTCAGATGCCAAGTAAACTGCATCATGACCCCCCCCGCACCAAAATGGGTGAAACAGAAGCGGAAGGTGGTTCTTAAAGAGACAGAGGCCAATTTCAAGGCGTTTAGAAGAGAAAGTGATGAGAAGATAAGTTTATTTTATATTTAAACATAAAAACAGCATTTTAATAACAACTAAAGGTGACATAGATACTTTATTATGGTATAGTGTTTAAATATATGCCTGAGAAACACATAGTATTGGCCCTTTAAAGACAAACTCAGATGGGTTGGCTTTGTTAAATGGCTCCATGGATCCCGCTGTTGCCATGCTGTCTGGCATGTTCATCCTCTGTCTGCTTTGTCCTCTAATGATTCTGTATCCATGAAGTCTGTGCTGGATAATAGTAAAATGACAAGTCTGCCCGACAGTCTAAACCACACAGGTGGTGCTTCGAAAACCCGCTTGTAGTACTCTCAGTGTATCACCAGTGGATGGTTGCCAGCAGATAGCAGGCCTATCTTGTTTAGACAGGAACAAATATGCCAGAGGATGAAGCTAAATCTGATCCCACCCATCATGACTTATCGTTGTGTCGAGAGGTGATTTCGAACTGGGTCTGATGCAAGAGCTTCTCCTGCAGGAATATTTGTGAACGAGTCTCGGATGTTTCGTTTTACACTACGGAAATACAAAACCAAAGCAAAATCCTCAAAGGAAGGATTCAGGTAAATTGTTTAAGCACATCTCCAAAGCAAAGAGTTCTTCTGGAGTATGTGGCGGCCACTTTTTCATTTCTGTCTACTCGGATTTCAAAAGGTGCTCTGCTAAAGGAAAGTAGGTTTTGGGAAACCGCAACATTGAAAATCATTCATTTGAACAAGAACCCTTAATCAGCATGACAAGGAAACAGACAACATCGAGGGCATCCTCACTGCCACAGGTGACCGGGTTTAATCAGCTGCTAAATTAAAAGCTTTGTTGAGACCTCACATTTTATATTTGATGTCAAGTTGCATTAAAATTTAAACATCTGCATAATTTCCCATTAAGTCGACGGCCTTATCTTATAGGTCCAATTGCACACCMGTTAACTTCTAAATCCCCTTTTATACCTCTTACCTACAATCACAAAAAACTAGTAGAGGTTCTTAAACGAATAGATGTAAAATCCTTCTAACTGGGAGAGCAGTGGAAATAAGAAATCTTTATCAAGAAAAGAGCAACCAACCAACTGGGGCTGCATTTTCTCAAAATAGACCAACATGATACCAAGTATAAAAATGTTAAAGTCAAAGAAATGTTTCTCATTAATGAGCAGTTCAAAGCCTTTTTTTTTGTTTCTAAGCTGATATTACATCACAAATATGTCCTTGAATAGAAAAAGCTATTTACTGGGAAGTTTGAGAGAAAGTTGTTTTTTAAAATGAAAAAAAAAAAAAAAAACACATTACATTGTCATATGATTTTTCTACCTACCGTATTTATTCACGTACAATACGACCCCCCCCCCCTTTTTTGAGCTTAAAAACCATAAAAATTTAATCCTCAAACTACCTCCAATTTCATACAGACTTCAAGATTTTTCAGCCTTTGCAGTCTTTATACATATCAGTAAAATGATCATTGGACTGTTCATTTTATTTTAACAACATATGTACTAAAAGGTATTTTGACAACAAATATATATCAGCTGTAGCAGCATCATATGAATTCTGGCATTTTACACATAGTCCACCAGGAGGCGCAAACACAAAAGTCAGACACTTCACATGAGATTTGGGCCATCTTCTGGGGCAAAAGCAGATTACTTCCTACTCGTGAACGCCCCCTCTGGTGGGGAAACTTTTTTCAGGGATACAAAATTTTTCAGAACACCGGTAGACGGCAGCCATTACAGACGAACATGTGTTTGTTGTTGTTCCAGGAGCGGTCCAGTCACACGCTAATGTCATTAGTTCTCTATCAGTACTAAGATGCAGGACTACTCCCCCCACCCCTTTTTTTCCACATCATGTCGCCTGCCTGGATTTGTTACTATCTCGCTCTGAAGCATGAAGGAGTGTCAGAGGTAAGTTCGTTTCAACTGTTTTTTATGACGCGGTCTCATTTCTGGACTCAATAATTTTGTGAAAAAAGCCGATATTTCAGTTAAAATACATAAGTAAGAATATTTATCTGAGTAAAGTACTACCCCCCCAAATTTATGGATGATTTTATGGATTTAATTGTACGTATTATACTTGAATAAATACAGTACTTTATTTATTAATTTACTGTATATTTGTTTCACTGCACTCTCAATCATCAACTAAAAACAGGAAACAYGTTGGAATCAGAATAGTTATAATAACTGACTTGAAGCACTGCCAGCTAGACACGTGATTTGTCAGTGTTTGATGGAATCACAGCAAAATAAATCATTGAGAAACTTTTTTCTCTCTCTCATATTTCAGGATGCAGAACGAAACGTCGGAGTTTGGAGTATGTGAATTCAAAGACACAAATATATGAATATACATGGTTTTGCTTTCCTGACCTGAGCTGCATGCTTAGCACGGTGGAAGCTGTCGGATGCATAATGCACAAACACAAATATGTTGTTAGTAAAACGTGGGCATAACATGCTCAAGCCTTCCTGCATCGCCTTCATGCTCACCATCTTGGACAGTGAATCTCRAAGGACACAGCAGCCTGCATCCGAGATGGACTCAGATATAATGAAAAAGCGGATCCCCGTAGATGCACTTTTTCTCTCGGTGTAAACAGTGCCGATGCAGAGCCAAACTCTTTTAAACTATAATGATGTTTTGTTTTGCTTTTCTGTCCGAGCATATCCGCTGCAAACAAATGTGTCTGCGAATGAAGTTACTCTCGTCTCGGATGAAAACAAAAAGAGATCAATGAGGAATTTTCCGGCTGATAAAGCTGACCACCCACCACAGTTAATATGAGAAACACTGTGTGTACTGGATCAGTGACTAAACCACATTAATGAAGCCATACTGATGCAGATCAACATGAGGTGTAATAACCTCGGAGGAATATGTCTCACTATAATAATCTGAATAATGTACATTGAAAAGCAGCTTATTCCGATATAAAAAATAAATAAGTAAACATAAATAAAAAAAGCTATTGAAACTTGCTTGAGTAAAGGTCATTACTTGTAACTCCAAGGTGGGCTAAGCCATTAGAAAGATTTAGAAGCAGTTGTGGATTAAAAAAGGCAAGGTTACTGGTGAAATCCCTTCATCTTTATAACAAACTGTGAAAAAAATAGGAAACAACCACAAATCATCCTGCAGGTCAAAGTAAGCACATCAATAAAAGATGACCTGTAGGGAGAGGAGGGAAAAGATTCTTTTGTTGTTTCTTACTGACACAAAAAACACACTCTTTAATGAACTAATAATTAGACTCCAGATGATAATGACTGGAAAAATACAGAACATGTCATTTTTCACATAAAAGATGTGACCTGCATTGGTTCCTTGTATTTCATAAGCTTCACATGAAWGTTTCATGATCATCATAACCTACATTTTGAAGACAGTCAGGCCGCTGTTTTAATCTGATTTCACAAACCTACCATAAATTAAACTGACAAATAAAAAGAGAAAACGTGCCTGAGCAATAAAAAAAAAAACAGCTGTGGTATTTTATTAAAAGTTCAGCTTTAAAGGACTTAAAGACTTGGGCAATATGGAGGAATAATGCAGACAATGAACCTAAACTCTGCATTATGTACTTAGCACAGCTAATCAGGCTTGGGAGTTCTGAGCCATCAAAAGGGGAAAAAAAAAACATTACAGTACTTTATTTGGTCAGTTTAATACAGCTATTGGGCTGTGGCTCCCCTGCAACACCTTTATTACTGTTTTATCCGTTTCTCTAATGTCTATTTAAAGAAAATGTTATTTCCTTTTTCTGAAAGTTGCTGCTATTGAATTTCCAGAAAGCAATTACTGTACTGATAATTTTTTGGCCACATATAAGACATGACAAAGTGTTTCTTTTCTTTCTGTCAACTACGAAGCATCATGATGCTCACCTATAATAAGCTCTAGAAGCACATGAGATAAAAACAGTGACTGGGACTGYTTGACTGATTCTGGCATGAGACAAATCCTGATAATTAAAACTAGAAATATGTCCAATAAAGATCAACATGAATGATCAGCAGGCTGAGCCTCACACTTGAATATTCCTGCAGCACAGTCTGCTGAAACTCTCTCCGCTGGCTGAGATGGAAAGGTGTCAGAACTCAGATGTATCACTGCTTTGCTGTCAGTGGAGCTGAACAGTGTTAGATTGCTCAGCACACTCAGGCTCACCACCAGTCACTGACAAACACTGTGCACGAGTTGAAGAACTGGACCATAAAACAACAAAAGAAGGTGGCCAAACGCAATAAGCCTGTTGAGAGCGTCAACATTTACCAAGAGATGACARCAGGGTGCATTCTGGGAGGAAGTCAAACCAGCAGAGACAGTCCAAASCTTTGGACATTTTTATGTGTGAAATATAAATGAAAGTTACATTAACAGGGACGTATTATGTATTTCCCAGGCACATACTTCAATTCTACTGTATACTAGAGCTGGGCGATATGATCAAAATTTTATATCACGGTATTTTCAACATTTTCACCGGTTTCA
>NW_013952409.1:5932848-5936583 GCF_001266775.1 Austrofundulus limnaeus | reverse complement strand
TCTACACACTTTGCAGATTATTTTTTCTGCACTCCACCTGTTTAATCTGTGCTCTCTCCGGTGGGGTGACAATCATCCCATTTATGATTTTTTATTTTTTTGAGAAGACAGTCTGACTGTCACCTTTACCGCAGTGCTTCCCTGCTGCACAAGGAGACAGTATTGCACTATGACAGCAGGAGAAACCAGGTCCAGACTGATTTTAGTGCGTCCCACCTGAGCACTGACTTCACCTGAGCACTGACTTCACCTGAGCACTGACTTCACCTGAACACTGACTTCACCTGCACTGACAGTCGCCTTACTGCGTGGAAATGAATGGAGAGCGAGCGACGTCGCCTCCCGTGTGTCGAGCCCTTCACACATGCAGCGGCGTGCGCTCCTCCCGCAGCAGGCAGTGTGGTCGGCAGGATGCGCCGTCACGTAAACATGTAAACAGTTTGGCGCTCATTTTCACACACCTGAACTAGGTCCGGATAAGTTTTTTTCCCCTCTTCATTTGCGCTCTCAGCCTCGCTGCTTCCCGCTTCCTCTTTTTTGACTCCAGCTGGTTACATCATCAAAAAGAATTGCGCGGTTGGTCGGTAGACTACAGATCTCTATCAGAGGACAAATTTATATCGTTTCTACCGTATATCGTTTATATCGCGCATTCCTAGTTTACACTCGGTCCATGAGTCTTTTTCCAGAACAATGATTTACATCTTTTTGCGTTGAGCAAAAGCTCCTAACTTTCTTAATATTTTTGACAATAAATAACTGCATGGCAGTAGTATGCTAACATAGACAAGGCATCCACCAGAGGAAACAAATGTTGAGGTATAGTARTGTAAGAAATATCTTGTGTTCGTTAACTGAAATCGTGACAYAACCACATAATYTTGAATAGAWTAAAATGTGACAATAATATGGACCATACAACCCAGATCTGGTATGAYCGGAGCTTTACTGCTTGAGCTGAAGCAATCGGAGCKACYCTGGCTACAACCRGGACTTCCGGTCRTTTTATACAGAGTCTTCAGTGCCTGGTGCGCCKCCTGCAGGCCTACGGCTGCATCGCAGGCTKCTCSAACAAACAATGCCTTCCCTKATGAATTAATAACGGTCTTTCGATGTGTTGATGATGTTTCMGGCATGTACCTAAACTATTTTAATCAGAGTTAACAATAGTTAAACAATGGATTATAAAAGTTAATACTTAAAAGGAAAACTAAGAAAATGGTGTAGTGCTTTTAGCATCAGTATCTAACTTAATAAAATCCTTCAGCATGAGGAATTTAATAAAGCTTTTAAGGTGTTTACTTGATCAACAATCTTTCAAAACAAATATCAAGTTTCAAGTGCTTTACTCTTCTCTAAAACTTGCTGTAGAGAAAAAGCTTAAATGACGGCAGAGAAGAGTGATGTGAGAGATGGCACTAAAAGTTTCATTAGGGAAACAATTTTTCTGCTGCTTTTCAGCAGATTTAACCACACAAGAAAAAAAAAGCATGCAGCAGCTCCACAGTCAGCGCCACAGTCTTTTAATCCTGGGGCTATGGGTTTGAGCCCAGATTGCATCAAGAAGGGCATCTGGTGTGAAATAATTGTCCGATTTCGTGTGCAGGTTCGCTCACTATGGCAACACTTGCTGAAGGGAGCAGCCAAAACAACAACAAAAACAACAACAACAGCAGTAAAGAGCAAAATCTGATAGCGGAGGTTAGTCACCTCTTGGGGAGCTGTCATAAAGCATCAGTGTATTCACCTCTTCTGTTCCTAGGAAGAAGGTCCTCCCCTCCCTCTCTGCTTTCATGCTTCGCTTCTTCCCTCCCAGGAAACGGACAGCATTATAGGTTCTGCCAGTCTGTCCTCTCAGAAGGGAACTAGGAAAAAAATATGGCCCACCCCATCTGTCCTAGTTCACTTGTAAACTGTGCTTAAGGAAGAGAAGTGCAACCAGTGTGAGCTCACTCAAAATGTGGACATGATGGAGGATCTGAAACAACGACAAACAAACTGTATCTAAAACAGAAAGGGCATTAATGGGCTGACCCTAAAAACGGCAGTGTGTCCTTTGCTGAAATGATCGCAGGGTGACTCAGTGGTGGGGGATTACTTTCACTATACTCCACTGATGAGTGCATAAACAGGCAAAAGGTCCATGTTAGTAATTACTCTGGTTCAGGATAAATGAATGAGATCATGCACTGAACGTGGCAATGACCCCATAATGAAATCCTCAAATTAGATTTTTCCCCCCAACTTTGGCCTTGCCCACACCAAGCTTTGTTCGGAATCACTCTTTTGTGTTCAGCAGCCATCTGAGGAACCCATTACTGAAGCCTGGACGACTTAATAAGACAAATGAAAATATCTGTAAAGCAGTAAGGTCTTCTGATGAGGAATGCAAATGAGACCAAATGTTTGAGATAGTATGTACACAAAAATGCTGCTTTATTTGAGCTTTAATTAATACTTTACTGGAATAAAAACATGAAAAAATATGCATCTATACAATCTGTGCAATATTTAGTAAAAATAAATTTTAACAAAAGTCGCCTCTGATACATTTTGCACAAATTAAACTATAAAAAAGTGTCATGATTGTGGGTGCAGGGTAACTCATTTAGTATATGAACCCCTGATAATAATACTAATTAAAAATGTATAATAATTGCAAACTGTACCACATGGCTTCTGCAATATTACACCCCAACACAGTTGTTGTGTTTTTTGCTAAAAACTAAGATCAGAGACATCCTTCTTTGTTCCACATACAATATAGCAAAGTGATGGAATGAGGCTAGATTTCCATGTTTCCTTTTAAAACGAGTCTTTGCATTTCTCAGGCTCTCAGACCGCTTTCAATTTCAGGCCACATAAGAGCCTGATATCTTTGGAAATAGAACAGAGACACAAAGCAATTTTTCTTTCATCTCTACAAATACAACTYGTAATTGAAAAATGCTGTAAAATAAACAGGTGGAACCAATTGCTTTAGCTGTTTGATAAGACTCTTATCCAACAAGGGAACAGTCCAACCAACAGTCGTGATAAGGAASAGGATGAGTCCACATGCAGGGAAAACAGTAATAATGCCTATTAGTGTTACACAGTCTGTCAGTCACGTATCTCTGTACTGTAGCAGTAAAGGATCTTGACTGCTTAGCGCATCTCCCTTTTCAGGGAGAATATCAGAGCCTGCTGTGAGCACACCTCACGCACATCAAAGAAGAGCCAAGCTCAGATTGGATCAGACATAACGAGAGCACAGCAACAACCTGCTTTAATGGAGATCTGGGTTTCTTTCTGAAGACAAAAAAGATGTGCCATCCATTTCAGGACACAACAAACAGCTGAGCGCACCACCCTGATGGGTAGAATTGTGCAATGTACAGCATGAACTACACAAAACGACTCCATTTAAAAAAAAAAAACAATGAACGTGTGTAAAGCATTAACAGATCCAGCTGTCTAATGCATTTTCACCCAGAAAGCTGCAATATGTTGTTTTTATGACCGAGATTTAATCCAGTAGTAATCAGCTAAATAAATCAACATATGAACTAATGTTTTAAGCATAAAACTTCCTCTCATTTGTCTTCACTAACAATGGAGAGGGCAGAGCGGTGGAGCTGAGCTGTGTCCTGAGCTCATTACAATGCAAGTAATGAATGCCAGAGTCCCTGACCCAAATTCAAGATGACACATTTAAATATACACATTCAAAGTCAATTTTTATCATCCATCCAT
>NW_013952409.1:5931187-5932561 GCF_001266775.1 Austrofundulus limnaeus | reverse complement strand
TCCCTTTCTCTCTCCCCACCCAGCCCCTCCCTGCTCCAGAGCAGATAGCCAATGCAGCAGCTGCATCAAGACCTGAGCTCCTCCTCTCCGCTCCCTGTGTCTTTATTAAAGGAGACCAATTATGGGTCCTAGAAATTTTTGTCTGTGGGTTATCCAGACCATGTTCATTCAATTTAATGCACAAAATAATTCTCAGATAATAAAATTTCCCATTTTCTAGTTCTGCTTGCTCTGACTTCCGTTCAGAAGAGCTGTTTATGTTAATGAGCTCTGGTAACGCCCTCCAAAAATCTGTTGACATTAACTCCGCCCTCCAAAGCCAGCGTTTACGTTAGCATGGCTAATAATAGCAGAAACTCAGTTGTACAACCTGAGTGAGAGGCAGAGTCGTGGTCGCAGCTTCTTATTTTTTTCTCCCCCTCCTCTGCTCTGTGCTCACTCTGAATGCTGTTACCAGAGCAGGGAGCAGCAGCGGTCAAAATACCTGAGAAACTCGAACAAATGGGCTTTAACAAGGCTTTAATAAGCTAAACAATAGAGCTACATGACAAAACATGTTCATAACGAATGAAAATAAATAATTAAATTGTATCCGTGTCACTCTCAAACCCTGATCTCGCTCTTTGGCCCAACACTCTACCCATTGGCCTATTGGAGGCTTGTTGTGAAATGAGCTGCGTATTGCACAACAACAACCGTGACGGCTTTTTATACTGAGGAGGTGGAGRCTCACCCAGGGGTTGCTAGGTAAGGGGCTGAACGCAGGTTCAGGTGGGTTGCCGTACGGCTTGTGACATCACAAAATGACGGAAGTATAAAACTTGTCGTTAATATACAGTACATTAAAAATACATTTACTTACAGTAAATATGCCCCTGGGTGCATTGTTTTGGTCCTAGGACTGTTTTTTTAAGAAGTACATACCCAAACTTGAGTAAAAAAAACCTTTAAAACTGAATTTTGCATAATAGGTCCCCTTTAAGCCAATCTCTGTCTTTGCTTTGACTATARATTTTCAACAATTTCACTTCCAACAAGGGACTTGAGAAGCCAGAGACGAGCTGAACAAAATGAAACAACGACAAAACATGAAGAGCGAAGGTAAATGTGCTGCCGATGAGCATTGTGTTAAGAAATGTTGCAAATGAAAAGCATAAACTGTTAAGGCTAGGAGGCAGGGTGAACCCAATTGCAGGCAGGCAGGGCGACAAGAAAGTTTGAACAAAGAATTTATTAAATAAAAAGCCAACGTGGTGGCAAAAACAGAGAATTAACAAAAATCAGGGACAAGAAAGCTAGGGCAGAACAAGAATCTAACATGAAGATGCAAACAAACAATGATCAGACAATGACACAGACTGGGCTTAAATACAC